>NC_070649.1:6916908-7285740 GCF_947347685.1 Pleuronectes platessa
ATCTAGAGGAAGCTGAGAGAGGACACACACACACACACACACCAGTTACGTTTGGGTTCAAAATATCATCATGTCATAGTTTTAAGAGCTTGTCAACTAAATATTGTTGTTTGCTAGTTGCACTGACACGTTGACACTTCCAGGTTCATAACCAAAGTTTGTTTTTCTCTCCCACAGGGGGCAGCTGTAAAAAAACATCCTTCACATTAATGTGTGAGCGGAGCCAACAGGAAGCCAGAGGCGGCCTCGACCAGCTCGACTGCAGGAGGACAACAGTGCAAATGCTTTATGGGCCAAAAAATGAAGATATTTATTGGCATATTACTCAGTGAGCAACTTTTATAGGAAAGACTGGACACTGGCTTTATAAACACACAATTCAGTTTGAGACAAAATCCTGAGAAACATGTGGGGAGTGTGTACGGAAAAGATAAAGATACAGATAAAGTGTTTCAGAGTCTGTGCTGTACGTGCACCGACCTTATCACTTTGTTGTTCGTCCAGTTCAGCCGCTGCACTGAGGTTCGGCTCCACCTGCAGATTCCACCTGTCCAGCTGGACGACGGTGCCGTCCTCAACGTGGGACAGGATCTTAGACAGAGGTTCGTCTGTGTAGCCCTGGAAAAGACACACACGGTTATTTAATAACATGTTAAACAGATGGAAGTGAGGTGACACATGGAATTGTTGTGTGAGTGTTGTTTTTGTCAGTTTTGTACACACCCCTCCCCAGTTGAGGGTCCTAGCGAGGTCATTTCCTGTCCCGAGTGGCAGCACGGCAACAGGAGGCTGAGGGTTTATTGACAGCTCGTCGAGACAAGACAGGATCCAGCCCACCTGTGTTTAAACACACACACACACACACACACACACACACACACACACACACACACACACACACACACACACACACACACACACACACACACACACACACACACACACACACACACACACACACACACACACACACACACACATATATTGTGCTTTTTGAATTCACAGTACACCTGACTATTAGCTCATATCATCAGACAACATGATATCGATTCATTACTCACAGTTCCATCTCCTCCACAGGCCATGATCCTCAGGTTGTTGACTTTACGATACAGCTCCAGGCTACAAGATAAGTAAATGGTCTGTATTTATATAGAGCTCTTCTAATCTTGATCACCACTTAAAGCACTTTGGAGTAAAGCTTAAGTTGGTTTTAGGGAGCGAACAAGACAATTATCAGTTATTTAGGGTTTAAAAAGGTGTGTGTTCGTGTAAGTGTGAGTGTGTGAGACCTACCCTTCCTTTGGTCCTCCTTGGCTCAGGTCAAACACCTGTCTTGGGTTGAGATACCACATGAAGGACTGCATGATCTTAGTTCCCTGTGAGACAGAGAAACACACATGACATCAACCATGACACCCAACTAACTAACTAACTAACATGTTGTTGTGTAACACTTCAGTCCTATTTCAATTGAGGGAGGAGATTAGCGTCTAAGGCCTAAATGTTGGGATTTCTACATCAGCTGAAACATCAGATCGTCTGTCATCCTCTGACAATAAAGTTGTTCTTCATACAGCTTGTGTTTTGTTAAAGTTTTGACCTCTTGTCTTTAATATCATAAACACGTACACATGCTCTCACATTCATATTCTTCATATTCCTATGACTCGATGTAGATATGGATCAAAAGTTGCCTCCAGCTCGTTCAGAACGCAGCATCGGCTTCATAGACGACTTATCAGCCCAATCCCGGCTTTCGCTCCATAATTGACTCGCTGTCTGGTTTAGAATTGATTT
The DNA here is from genome assembly GCF_947347685.1 of Pleuronectes platessa. Classification (NCBI taxonomy): domain Eukaryota; kingdom Metazoa; phylum Chordata; class Actinopteri; order Pleuronectiformes; family Pleuronectidae; genus Pleuronectes; species Pleuronectes platessa. The sequence continues at coordinate 6,918,709 of NC_070649.1, forward strand.
TAAGATTTGACTCTTCGCCTCGGTCTGGCATCAGGACCCTTCGGCTTTGACACGACCTGTCTGAGGAGATGAGGCTAGCAGATTTTCTTTTAAATCACTTAAATCCCATTTTTAGAGACTTGCCTTGCTGTGATGTCATCTTTTTATTAAATCTTTTAATGTTTTATTGCTTTTATTCTTTTAATTTGTGTACATAAGCTTTTGATGTAATGTTGTTCCTTTTCTTTATTTGTAACTACTGCTGTTATGTGAGGTTTCTTGTTATTGATTATGATTATGAGGGAAATGTAAAAACGATGTGCAGCTTTTGACATGGGTCACATGATTTTGACTCTAAACCTCTCTGATTTATTGATTTAGTGCCTGATGCCTTAACTGGCTTATTAACTGGTTTACCGATTTGCAGTGTAGAGTGACAAGTACAAACACAGGAAGCCACAGCAGCCGACCAACATGAATACCTGGTTCCCTCCACTCTTGGGGTTGACAAACACCAGCAGTGGCTTCATCAGCGGTGAGGGGATGGGTCGGATGATAAACGGCCTCCACATGCGTCCTTCCTGTCAGAACAAAAACATGATCTGCTCAGAGACTCTGCGACAGGATGTTGAACCTGCAACTGGTGTCCGAGCCAAACAAGGACTCCCAGGAGGGTTAACAAACAGCTCTCTCTCTATCTGCAGTTCAATGCATATTACGAGTGACATATACAGTTTGGTGGCACAGACGGAGACATGGTCATATCATCACACAGTGCAACACTGACCTCTGCCCCTTTCTTGCTGCTTTTCCTCTTGAACGACGTTCTCTTCTTCTTCTTGCTCGACTTCATAGACGACTGTTAAGAGACATCGGAGTCAGAGACGCCGGCTTAAACATATCCATATACTTTTGTCCTCCACACGTTAAGGTCAGTAGCAGATAACACAGTGACTGACGGCGGGGTTACCTGATTGCGTCGGACCCGGATGACCCATGAGGGCGGAACTATGAGGGCAGCGTGAGCCCCGATTGGACAAGCCTCCTCAATCTGCTGCAGCATGAAGCAGGAAACCTTGTTGTGGTACTGTAGGGAAACACAAATAAAAAAAGGATGTATTTATGAATGGAAAGAGCCTCATTTGGGTTATGAAAAAGATGGTTTTATGGTGGTTGAGTTTAAGTTAAGAGACAGGTCCAGTGAATAACTCATACTCACAGCCTGTTTGCACCAGGAGCAGCTGATGGCGACTATGTCTTTGCTGTGAAAAGCAAACTTTTGCTGGAAGCCCTGCGAAGAAGAACAAGAAGAGAAGTTCTACAGGACTGATTCTAAATGCTTTGGTAAGTACTAATTACTTATACACCCAAATATTTAAAGAATGGAGCCGACGTCAGGATTCCATTATTAGACATAGAAAAAACTGTTTTTACTATTGTAAGATAATTAACAGTTGAAAGAATTCAAAGGTAATGGATGCTCACTACACATAGCCTCTCAGAAAGACCACCTACCTTCCCACATTGTTTGCATTTGCCTTCTTGCCGTCTCCGATGCACCCAGTGATGACGCACCACAATGGGCTGAACACAGAAATGACAAGAGCTAAGTTAGGATCAACAACAATATGGTAGCAGCAGCACATGAGGCCGAAACAACAAGAGAGTTCAGAACTCACCTCTCGAATGTTCCTCGAGCCCGATTCTCTGAAAGATGGTTTACACCTGAAGTTTATCTGGAGGAGAGCGGAGAGAGGCAGGCAGGTGTAAGAACATGATAACTGGGGAGAAACCGGAGAAGGTTATGATGGAGAAAAAAAAACAGACAGCTGCTTCCCCACGGACGCACCAGTAGGTGAGTGCAATGATTTCAAGTGATCATTGTCAGGTAGGACGTGTTTGAGGAGGAAGAGGACCAAGAGAAAAAGACATGTGGCTCTGTGGCAGTGGAGGTGGAGGTGGGCTCCATGATTCCCAGTAATGAAGAGTGCACGGAAAAGAAGAACCAGAGGAGGGGTTTCTCAAGGCCAACCATCCAGGTTTATCGGCCACTCAAAATATTTTAAAGTTAGTTGCTTTCCTCTGATCACACACACACTCCTACACAGCCGTCAGGGGAGTTTGGGGTTCTGGAGGAGTTTGGGATCGAACCTCCGACAATCCTCTCTACCTCCTTATCCACAGCCGCCCATTGATCGTTCACACGATTAATGTGATGACAAGGGAAACTGGACCAAAGACTCAATCAGACAACACTTTCCTAAACTCAGGCCCCGCATCAACACACTCACTGAGAATTCACAGGAATGATCTGAAATGCGTCCGACTTGAATATACTCCGTATATATTCAATAGTATTTCCACACAGTAATTACAAACAAGGAGTCTGAGCCTGTAATGTTTCCTATGATAAAAGAATCAACTCTGCACCGAGGGAAGAGTTTTATTTCTGTGTTGTACACTAATTGCAAAGAGGCAGTAACCATGGCGACAGGATGGGTCTACACAGGCTGCTGCCTCTCTAATGCGATTCTGACTCTTTTCATTTGACAGCGAACAAGCTTTATGGTCATTCTGCTTACTGCTGATGAATGTGCACAATTAAAAATGATCATCCCTATGCAGGGGTTCCATTAGGTTTTCCCACCGCTTCACAAAACGTTATTAGTCCGTCAAGACGTTAATCTCTCACTGATGAACTTAGTTTGAGAAGATGTAGGTAGACAAGTCTCTTTAACAATTAATACATACAAAGTAAGTAGTCACTCAAGAAACACTCACATTACTTGTGAGCCCATAACGTCAAGTGACGAATGCATTTGTCTAATCATTACATTTCAGTGGGTGTAACTAGGATACCTAATCTAAAAAGGTTAGTTAGTCTATCAATTATTTCTGAAAGCAATGGCATTAAAATGACGGCTTTATCCCTAAACTGGTCACAGAGACGATGTGGTTGTGAGTGTGAAACATTCACCACCACATTTTATTTATGGGAAAAGGAAGACAAGAGGTCAAAGGTCATGATCCAGGAGTCAGAGGAGGAGTTATGGCTACACTCCAGTTAAATCCTGAACCTGTGCTATGATACGCCTGCTCTAAGTCTAAATGTATGTCTGCCGGTAAAATGGTGTGTGACACTGATTACCTCTTAACAGCGAAGCAGGTCTGTCAGTATGTTGGATACTGTAGTCAGAGCAAAATACCCTAAACCTCAAGGAGCACAGCATTGAAGGCAGAGTCCCAAGCAGGAGAAGTCAGGAAAAAGCTCAGGTTTTCAAGCAGCAGCGCAGTTTATTTCCTGTTTCCTTCCCTTTAGCATTGCAAAGGGAGCTAAGCACTACTTTGTGTGTCCTGAGTGGGAAACCCTGTTCGGTCATTGTTATGATGATCGCACCAGCACCAAGCATCGGGCACGCCCCAGAGACACAGCCATCTTTGAACCAACACGTTTGTGTGAGTGCTGCGTTGAACCAACAGAGTGAATAACTGTACCACTTTGATCGACAAGAAAATCAGATGTAGAAACGAAGGGATTATTAAAGACTATTAAAAGATTTGATAAAGTTTAATTAGACAAAAGAAAAAAAATCTGTGAATTTCAGAGGGTGTGTCCGAGCTGGATCAGATTCCAATTCAATTCACTCATTTTAAAAGTGCCATAAGAGCCTTTAGAGAATAATTATTCCATCTGTGTTCAAGAGTGTTTTATCAACCACCTATAAAATATATATATAATGTAAATATTTTTTTGCACCAAATATATTCTGGCCTGGGGGAAACACTATCATCATTTTGTGCAGTTATCTCATCATGAATGGATTGAAGTGATGTCCAGACACCCCCCTCTGCTCTGTGGAGTTCTCTCAGATTCAGATTAAGGCTCACAGAGGAGGAGAGAGGAGAGAAAGCGGCGTTGTTGTGTATCTCACTCTAAAGTTGGGGTCACTGAGGGGCGGGCTGGCCTCCAACAGAATGGCCTTAGAGCTGGGAAACTGCAGGTCAGACAGGAGGGACAGTTCAAGACAACCCGCTGTCCACTGCTTCAGAAATCGACGACAATCATTTAATGTGACAAGGGATAAATAAAGAACAGTTATTAGATGAAAAGCAACCGTCCCTGGACCCAGTCTTAGATTTCCTTCACGGCTGAGGGTTTAAAGTAATCCTCCTTTCCCCCTCTCTCGGATCTTGCCCTCATCCTTGAGGACGGCGAAGTTAATCCTCCTTTATTCTTGCCTCCATCACCTTTTGTCCCTTATGAAAGATGCTTTAAACATCCTTCCATGTATCCCCCTTATCCACCTTTGTCTGTTATCGCTAATGTCTTACACCTTTTTTTATCTCCATACATTTACAAGGGTCAGTCAAGTTTAGTTTAACTACAGTGAAAACACAAAGGAGTGATATTACCTTCTCCAGTTGTTCTATACAGATGGTGTGGGCGACGATTTTGCAGGCGGAACACTTCCTTCGACTGACGGACTTTTGCTGAAAAGATAATTTAAAAGTGAGAGAGGGATCATGACACGCTTTATACAAAAGAACAGAAAAATAACAGGGACAATAACTAAGGTTTTATGATCTTCAGAAGCAATCGCAGTAGTACAATCTCTCACCTCTGGGGGTCAGCATTGTACTGTAAAAGGAGAACGTTGAATGCGCCACAGAGAGAAATTATATGATATAACGGTTTTTGGAGGTCATTTTTGTACATTTTAAAATGTATTTTTATAAAAATATAGAGACACTTAAAGATTGAATCTTTGTTGGCAGCAGTTATAGCATAACTTTCTACAAACACTTAGAATTGTGCAGTTTCTCATTCTTCCTGACTGATCCTCTCAATCTACGTCAGATTGGCTGGGACGCATCTGTGAACTGCTATCTTCCGGTCTATCCACATATGTATATATTTATATATAGAATTATAATATCTGCTGAGAAATCCTTACTTCAGCACTGAAGACAACTCCACAAACACAATCACTGCCGTCTGTCATTAAACGTCATCGCTGTACTTTAAAGGTTTGGAAGAAGTCGTCCATGCTTTATTTTCCTCTCGCTGCATCAGTTCATCAGCAGCTACTTGATACTCTTACCCCACTTTCATAACATTGTGTTGTTAAAGCACAAAGGGGGAGAGACAAAGGTGGAGGAGGGGAACCGAGGAAACAAGAGGGAGATACTAACCAGTGCTCTGGCAATACAATGCTGTTCTCCCACGTAACAGGAATCACCGGACGCATTCGTCTCAAACCAGATGTGATCTCCATACACAGCTGATTCCTGCAGAGACAAGCACACAGAGGTTTCAGGGGAGCAGAGAAAATGAAAAATTACATTGAAAAACATTTTCCATGAACACTTATCGTCACAAAGACATTATTAAAAAAGGTGAAGGTTGATGTAGATATAAAACTAGTGTTGAATCCTTGACAGAAAAGTATTGACACAGGGTTGAGTCACTTAGAGTCAACTCTTGTGTTCAACCATAAAGATCATGGCACAATGGTTTCTTCTTATATTCTACCTCAACTTTCACATGTAGTGTTTTTATGAGTCACAGTAATAAAATGAGTGTTAGTCTGTTTGATATCGGAGCTTTTCAAGGTCCCTCTCAAAAATGAGTTTATGGGTTTATCATCTTGAATAAAAGGTACAGAGCGATGCCCATACTTACAGTCCAGTCCAGAGTACTGCGGATACTTGTTTCTGGGTCGGTCCTGTTCAGAGACGATGTGCTGGGTTGACAGGCCAGATGGTGCAGGCCAGACTTGGAGATCGCTTTCCTGAAAACACAAACACATGCTGAGTCCCGGAGACAGAAGAGTGTGAAGCTAGGTTTCATGTAAGATATCTGAGGAGGGTGCAGTGCAGCTTATGCATGTGCAAGGCAGAGAAACACAGCACACGAAAGCATATCACAAAAAAAAACACAAGAAAGTTTTTCATTTTTTATCTTTGGTTTTCTTGTATTATAGTGAGAAATTGACATGAAACGCCTCGGTACTCATCTACTGAAGGATATTTATTATAAACCACACTACTAGGGGAAGCTTTGGCTAAGGGGGTAACCAGAAGGATGGCGGTTCCATCCCTGTTTTCCCCATCTGCATGCCAAAGTACCCTTGGGCAAGAAACGGCTCCTCATAGAAAAGTGCCCAGATGCACTGTGTGACCAGTTGTCACCACAGATCACTGTAGATTTGTAGGTCTAAAGGCACATGTACTTTTGCTCCAAACTTTTATAAGAGCACCCACACAAAGTACGGTCTTTTAATTTGAGCTGGAGATATTTTCAGGGTGTGTTTCATTCCTTTCGTCAAACATAACATGAGAACATCTTTGAGTCAAACTCCTTTAACGTCAGATTTTTGAATTAATCCACTGCTAACTCTCTATTTTATACTATCCTGATGCTTTAGTCTGAAAGATATGACCTTTTACACAACAGCATGGCATTTTTTCAACTTTCTGATTGTGTCAAAACAGTTTCACTCCATCAAGCATCCTCTCTACGGTTATTGACCCAGACACAGTAATAAAGAAACCATTGTCGAGGGGGCGCTTTGCCAGTTGCCTGAGACCAACTCTATATCACCCACATATAAAGGCAATTCATGCTCCTCGTAGTCCCTTTGTGGAATATCACAAGACCGCGAGGCTCAGGGGCAATCTCAAAATAAGAGGGGAGAGCAGGCATGCTGTTACGTGCCTGTGCTGTATAATTACACACTGGGTCTGTCAATAATAATAAAAATAAGCGTTCTCTATGTCTGGTAAGAAAGCCCTGATAAAAACCATCCTCCCGAAACCCTGAAAGGCAAATACATTTTACTTAATTCATTAAAAGGGTGAAAAACGATGTTTGCATTCACCTGCTTGTCCAAAAATGTTAAAAACATATATATTTTTATGTTACTTTTTGTAATAATTCTAGCTTAAGGCTCCTACTTTTCAAAATTAGTTTAAAAATGTTAACATGTGGTCAGAGCTGACCTATTAGACCACATGAGGAATCAAAATGGGAAAATGTTGCAGCACCCCCAGTCAGTGGTCAAAATAGCCCAGAACAGCCCAAAGCATGGAGGTGACAGCTCTGCGTTTGATTATAAGATAACTTGACATGTTTGCCTGTTGGTGACAGTACGGGGACAGTCAGGGGACACCGCTAACATAATATGGGCAATGAATACCCGCAAGTAACTCCACGGAAATCTGGGTTTTACATAAACACAGAGTCCACCTCAAGGTCATTTAAATATCCAATACGGAAAAAAGACAAGTTGCCTCTCCTACTGGCAAGATCGAATCAAAGAAATACATTTTTTTATTGAAATGGAGATATCAGTTTGACATTTGTGAAAGGAGTACCTCTCAGACAAGGAGAATCTGATCCTAACTCAAGATAAAGATAAGTCAATAAGCTGTGTCCTTATTCAGGGGGCTGCATCCTCTGAAGGCTGCATTTGAAGACCAGTTGCAGCACAGCAATCGGGCTATCTAAGTCTATTGAGCCTCCTTCAAATTATGTCCATCCATTCCTAAAGCTAAGGTGAATTATTCTCTGGCCAAACTATCGTAAAAAATTCACAATGCAATGGGAAGAGAAAGACAAGCTGGTGCCATAAATCCCCAGGACCAGGCCAGACCGTCTCATTGGGGCTCAGCCTTCTCAGACCACTCGGTCTACGGAGGCCACCGCATCGTAGACTGACGAGACCCTGAATCGGTAGCTCATTTGAAATCAGCAGGTGTCAAATTACACAGTGTTTATGCATGTGTGTGTGCATGTATTACATACGACAGGAAGTTCTCCCACGTATCCAGATAAGGATCGTAGTATATGGTTCCCTCTTGGCCCCCAAGAGGTGAAGAACAGCTCTTATGCAGCGTAGACCCCGAGGAGGTTACATCAGTCTCAGCAGACCCAGGATCAGAGCTCAGGCCTGCTGAGGCCATCTGACTCAGACTGGGGCTGGTCGTGGAGGTCTGGAATGGTTTATTTGACATCTGGTAAAGTTCATTAGAACTTCGTCGATTATATCGACCATAAACTTCTGGGAGGAGTTGGGAGGAGTTTCTTCTGAGACAGCGAGGAGGGCGAAGCAAGGGGTGGGGTTTAATGGTTTTCATAATGACACCTTGAGTTAGATGTATTGGATTTCCTCCGTCTCTGTTGTCTACTTCTTCATCGCCAGGTTCTTCTCCATCTGACTCAGAGAAGGAGCACAGGGAAATATCCAGCTCCTCGTCTTCCTCTTCTTCTCCTTCCTTCTCATTCACTCCTTTTCCCATCTGGACCACACTCGCAAGTAACATAGAGGACCCAAGTAAATGAGGTTCAATGGATTTGACTTTAGATGGACGTCGCAGCGGTAGCCCATGATGCACTCCGGAGCCGCTGCCAGAGGCTCGGCGGGCTTGGTGATGTTTATGCTGAAATGCTCTTCTTCCTCTCTTTATAGCTACATATCCTCTCTCTGCTCCTATTCCAGATTCTACAGATGCTTCACTGCCGTGTGTCAATCCCAGCTCTATAACTGATAGCCGCCTTGGACCACTGGCCACCAGTAAGCCAACACTGGGGCGCCTGCGCTGGTCAGCACAAACTGGAGGCAACCCAATAGAGGAACGTCTGGACTGTGCTAGTGCTACAGAGGGCAGACCAACACTAGAGCGCCTCCTGGCTTTACTGGTCTGGACAGCAGGACCAGGCTGACGTGCTGTTGGGTGCTCCTGTCGTTTTTTCCGGCGATAACAAAAACGCCGTTGGAAGAAGAAATCCATCATGACTCGCTGCAATGTGGACGTTACTAAGAATGTGCCCCTCTACTTTCCAAATCAAAAGGTCAACAGTCACATATAATTTCAGATGATGATTTAGTAACCATGTAACAAGAGATGGTATCCATGACAACTGGGCTTTGTCCACGCAAGCCAGTATGAGACGATGGTCCAGCGTCTGCTGGTCACCCCTCGTCTCCAGTCTTCCTGTAGAAATGCTAAAGGGGCAAGTAGGCTGAGTTGTAAATTTGATGTTGTACCATAATTATGACATCAACAAAGAACTGTTAGTACAAAACTTACTCAAACAATAACTACTTCCTTCCCCTGAATAAATAATAAATTACTACTTAATCAAATGGATCTGTGATGCAGTGCTGCTTTCTTCAAAGTCACTCAAGCCATTAAAATGTCACCGGTTCCCTCACTCCCAGTGTGATAGATTGGTTCAGTTGTTCCTTCTACAGAGTTTAGAAATTAGAAGATAATAAACTCTGGGATCTGGTCTGTTTAACTCCTTCTTAAACAGAAAGTGAAATTCAAAATATCCCACGGGTCCAGACGCCAAAAACATGTTTTGCGAGGCCGCCTCAGCCTTAACCTTTGACCAACCCAATCTAATTAGAGAAATAACGCCACAGGCTGTATTCATTTAATGAACACTTATACTGAACCTAGAATGATTTCTTGTGTAGCTTTCACCCATTTTGGCTCATTTATTTGGTTCTATGACGCATTCGCGATAATTGACTCTCTAGGTAAATCTGTCGCTCTGAGCCCTGAGGTATCTGTTGAACCAGATTTTGCCGAGTCGAAAGTATCATGTTCTGCTGTCGTTTTCAAATGTTAAGCTTAAGGTAAATTGAGAAAGACTTCCATCTGAAAAACAACAAAACACTTTTGAACCGTGTAGTCTCACGTTACACCAAAGCCAAGGGTATAACTGCAGAGAAATGTCACATCACTCTCGTCTCCATTTTTTTGCTTTCAATGAATTCCAAGATTTTGACAAAAGAAGTTGTTTTCATCTTCTCTACTTCCGACGATAGCTGTTGAGTGACGGTGTAATAATGTATCAATGACTGCAGAGTGCTGATAATGTAGAAATAACTACTAATAGCATATAAAAAAACTTATGAAGGACAGTTGTGTGACAGAGTTCCTTTCAGTTTAGTGGAGATAACAAACTTCAAACTGAGTGTATCTTTGCTCAGGATATGACACATTTCAAGGAACCTGAGTACTTACAGTGAAAACAATTACTTGTTTAACCGTGGAAGCTCTACCTGTCAGCAAAGCACCAGTTTAACACAGCGTATTATTAACTCCGGATATGCTCTAGAGAACATGGACAGCGATGAGCTCTAAGGAACACATGAGGATGATTCAGTTTTATTACTCATGTTGAGCTTTTTAATGTTGCGAACAAAAGAGCTCTCTGTGGTTGCCTTGAATGAGGGGGACAACGAACAAAAGACCTTTTGGGTATTTGTTTCCCCTGTGTGCCACTGAACTTACAGGAAACACAATGACTGAGTCAGGGACGCACAATATAGACGCCTGCGGACCACAACGCCACAGACGAACCTGAGTCCGTCTAGCAGAATGGCACCGAAAGCACGAGACGCGGCGTAATCGGTCACATTACTGAGAGTATACGTGTTCAACGGGTTTTTATGTAACACAAGACATGAGATGAGAGCAGTGCACGATGAAAGCTCGGAACTCCTCCACTTAAACCACCACACAATCTGACAGGAAGTCCCATCAGCGCACACTGAAACCTCCGCCGCTCACTTAATCCCACCCCCACTGACATTAAACTGAGAAGCATTCTGTCTCCTAAAGCTCTGTCGGAAAGGTCAGGGGTCGTCACAGTGATGGCTGGCCGTCATAATGCCACGCTGCCAAAGTCTGGGGCGATAAAACACAATCCCCAGCTCACACACAAAGGGCTTTTGGATTTTTCCTTCTCGCTTCACAAAAGGCAAACCCGCGGAGCTGCAACCTGTAACACACTTTGAACAAATCGGTTGTTTGGAGGCCGTGTGGCTAAATATCAAATCATCCCTTTCTAGATATCTAGCATAATTATTTATTTTGGATTATAAAACACAAGAAAGGCTACAGTTTCTGTATGTTGAACGCACATCTCAAGAACCGCGGCTTCACACTTGAAATGGGTTTCAATACAAATCTGATAAACAAATCTGATAAACAGCGAGGACGCAGCCAGTGTGTCTTCTTCTACGTCCTCGGAAACTGGGTCAAACCACAGGTCAAAACAAAACCTGATCATTTTGATAATTTTTGTATTCACCATATGAGACTGACACTGACACCAAGGTTCTCCTTATCGGCACCAAATCCACCATAACAAAATCACCACTGATAATTCCTTTGTTTTCTCCACCAGTCCCTCACACCCAACAGCGCCACCATTCTTGTAACATCCCTCCGTTACTGTCACTCCCTTCTTTTTGGTCTCCCTTCCTTGATAAATTTCAAATTACAGAGCTTTTATTTTGAAAGGTTATGAACTTTGGTCAGAAGATTGTGCAGATTGCTTAACAGACCGCTGCAATAGCTGACATATTATGGAGGAAATAACAGTTCAGTCAATCATTGAAAGATATACACAAGACACACTAATAAAGCCAATTCAGTTTTTCATTTTATGAATAAAGTGACTATTCATTAAAGATAAACCAGGTAGGATGACCACAAAGTTTTCCAACTTTACTCTGACGACACAATTTTTAAAAAAACAGCTCACAACGTCCAGCACGCAAACAATAAAATGTGACAGTGTATTGTAGAACGGCCTGAGGAATGTGTTTAAATGTTGACCAGCTGTGAACTACAGCTTCATGACTCATACAGTTATATATAACTATATCTATAACTATAATGAAGTGATATTCATTTATCACTTACTAGCACAAACACATGGACTCTTACCAAAGAGTCCCACAACCCTCTCCCACACAAACATCTGTCAGAGTACTTGCACTGATCAGGGATCAGATAAGCAGCGGGCCTTCTGAATGTGCATACGTGTCGAAGCCGCTGGAGTCACTTCCTTCCTGCCGCTGCGATGCGACAGGAAGTACAGTGAGTGACTTTTCCCACAGACCACTTGTTGACTCGGGCGTAAACAGAACACATGTGTCTGCGTTAAACTGACGCATGAACATCTGTCTTCCAAACCACTTAAAACACATCAAGAGTTTTAATGGGATAAGACAGAGTGAAGCAGGTGAGATGTTAAGTATATTAATTGGTTTCAGAACTCATCAGATGTCAGTGTTTCCCAGTAATTATATAGAATGTGGCTGCCAACCATATTCTAATTTGTGCCACACTGGTTTCATAACGAACCAATAACTGATGTATCCGCCGATATTAGCTCTTTCGCAGTTGCATCTCATCAGCCAATATGTTGCATCAGCCAATAGGTAACAAGGAGAAGCAGAAATTACAGTTATTTATATCTGACATGTTTGCAGAGAGAACCGAGGAGCGAATTTCACAGGAAACCCACAGGAAACTATTTGAGGTGTTTGCATACAGTCAAATATCGATGTCAGCCTCAGAAATCTGACGTTACGCTCCAGCCTGTTAGCATGTCCTTGTTTGCAGTGTAAATAATGAAAGTTTAAAGCCTTTTCCCTGCTACTCTCCTCCCTGCCCCTCCTCTGAGGGTGTCGCTGTTACGCAACAGCTTCCACAATGATAATCCCTTACCATAACGGGGGAGAGTGAGGCAGACATGGGCTGAGAGGACTCGCTAATAAAAACCCTATCCACCTGAGTGTGTGCGTTTACATGTCAACACTACAAGGGCTCTCTGGCGACTGAGACACACACACACACACGGGCCTATTTCAAACTGCTCACGGAGCCAGGCACTTCCACAAATAGAGAGGTTGGAGTGAAGAGGGCCGGACTCCTTTTATGGGGGATGAAGCCGACAGAGGTGCTTCTCAGTGGTCTGTAAGTGAACTCCCTTCACAGAAAGCCTAACATCCTTGAGTCTCCACTGACTTGTTGAGTGTTCAGAGGCGAGAGCAGCTCTCTGACCTGCACTGAGGTTCCCGCACATGCTCAATTTTTGGAAAGTTCTCCTGCCAGCCCTCGAGTAAAATGTCCAAGTAAGTCCATGTAAGGTGTAAAAAGATGTAGGAGATGCATTCAAAAGCTATTTTCTGCAACAATGCTTAACCCAACTGTTTTTTTTCTTCCTGTGATGTAAATCTATTATAGCATACACTGTGGATTTACAAGTTATGATGTTCAGAGCTGGTAAAACAGGGCACCGGGTCATAAATCGAGCCATAAAATCAAATTCCCTGTCAAAACATGTATTAATTGTACTCAGAGCCTAAATTTCCATGGAGTGAACAACATGTCTGGACTGATAAACAACAACAGGAGACTGTCCTCTTCTAAATGAGACCAGGTCCAACCACAGTGCTGTTGAAAGAACTTCTGTTACCAAGGAAAGTTGCTTCATCCTGCACGAAAAGTCACCAGATGACCCAACCGGCGATTTTGCATATTCATGAGGACGTCGTGTCATATTTGCATTCTGCCCGGAGTCGGTCAGCTTCAGCCTTAGTTTACTTCTCTCCTACTCACGTATACAGTTTTTTGATTTGCTAAAAGAGCTCAGGGGGAAGAGCAGTTATCCTCCTTCGATCCCTGTCTTCCCCATTCCCGCATTGCCGAAGTGTCCTTGGGCAATACTGAACCCCCCCAAAACTGCCCCTTCTCATAGAGAAAGTGCTGCACGTAGAATGTTTGTGAAGCTCTTCGAGTGGCCATCAAGACTAGACTAACATTCACCATTCAGACACCTCCTCAAATGACAGAAATAGAATCTGTTGATGTCAATTCATTTTCAAATAAACATCAGCTGACCGATGGCGTAACTTCACAAGTCAGCCAGGGAGGAGTATTTGGAGATGCCGTACCAACCGGTGGCCAGGCCGGCCCAAACAGGAAAATCATGGTTTCTTAGGTAAAAAGCGGTGTGGTTGAGTGCCAGGATACAGTCAGAGAGAACAGAGGTAGTGTTAGAGTGCGAGAGACCGACCAGAGCGCTGTGCCGCTGGATTAAATATTTACATAAAACATAGTGGTGGACTATGCAAATGCACTGGTGTAAAGAGCGCTCTATAACAATGAGCCTTCCAGCTGTCTGCAGCTGCAATGAGATGTACGCTGTGTGCAGACTTGCTATTTGCTAATTGTTCAATGCTTTTATTCTTAAAATATGCACCGTCCATGGACTACAGAATAAAAATAGCCTCTGTGGCTAACTCTGGCATATTTTCAGAAATGTTATGAATATGCACTGTCCCTGACAAATACAGTCATAGAGGTAAAGAGGAACCTGAAGAAGGAACTGCCTCGGCTGTCCAAAATAACCCATCACATATTTATGGGAAGAGCGCTCTCTAAAAGTCAAAGGAACATCTGAATGGACTTCACGCTTTTCTATTTGGTTGCACAGCATGAAACTGACGGAAATGCAGGCCACTGGCGTCCGTCAGTAATTCTCAAGGGGCCTGGACATTTCCTAGAACGTTTCCATCTAGCTCACAAGTAAAATATATGGAAAATTTCTGTGTGAGCAGAAAATACGTCAGAATAAAAATGACTACAGGCAAAGAGAACTGTTAAGGACGGGCGATACACTAGTTGGTATAAAACTCCCAGGCCATCCAGAGATGTACACAAAAACAAACCCTTCCAGGACCGGGAAAAGAAAATAGATTTGTAATCGATGCAGCACTTGTGTTTCCTCCACGTCAAGAAAATGTGTCGTGTAAATACATGATTTCAGAATAAAGTTAGTAGAGTTAGACCATGCAACCTTCAGTTTATACGTTTCTACAGTAATCTCTATCATACCTTGTAAACACCAAATTTTGACATAATATTCAGTGTGTGTTTAATGTACCCACACGTCTTATTTGTGTGCGTGTGTGTGTGTGTAGAGATGTTGTCAGTCTAAACAGAAGCCGTCTCTCACGCTCCTATTCCAACTCTCATGGTGACATGTTTGTTGTCTAAACAGCTGCTATCATGTCGGCCTCATGGCGCAAATTACACACACACACATCACTGCTTCTTGAGAAGTGGCACAAAACAGAAAACAATATTGAAAGGCTGAGACAAACTACACAACATGTGTGTATCTACCATGTACTGAGCTGCCGAGCTATGCTTTGATATGACCAACTTTTCTCATTATTGACAAACTGTGCTTTTTGCATCACCATCACTTACTTGACAGAGCCCTCAAGAAAATTACTTTCAATATGGATATATTTTAATTTTATAAAGATTCTCATCTGGGTTTTGTTATTGGACTGGATAAAAGTATTTTTCGCACCTTAAACAGCAATCAAATGTTTTTAAGATTTAAAAAAGATATACTCATGTTAGGAGAAAGATCACATTTTCTCATATGACCTTAAATTCCACAGAAAATATAGAATATCCTGCTGAAATATTATCAAAATATGACGGACGTGGAGTCACTTAGCTCTCCAATTCATTGAACATTATGGAACAGAAGGGTTGACTCCAGTGACGGACAGCTGGTATTTGTTCAACCCATCATTCTGTCTGTGCTGGTTCTTGGTGATTCACACGGTTGGGCTCGTCTGTGTTTTCTCCTCTAACCCCATTTCTGCTTTCTTAATTTGCTTTTCCCTTTTTGGGGCATTTCTTAGATTTATGTTTTCCATTTCTCTACAATGTCTCTGCCTTGATTTGACCCCCCTCTCTTTTCTTGCCTGTTTGTCGGTGGTGTCTCAGTCAAGTCATCTGAGGGACTATCTGGGGGTGTTGGCTGAGTCTGTCTTCGCTTCCTTGATTCTCTTTGGCTTTTGCTGCCAATTCTTTCTCCTTTTCCTCTTTTCGCTTTCAGTCAAATCCTTTGTTTGATTTATTTGTCCTTCACTAACTCTCTGTCTCCCTCTCTGTCTCTCCTGTCTTACAAATTCTTCTTTTAATTCCGGCTGTGTACTGTACGGCTTCTCTCTCTTTTTTTTGATACTCAAAATATTATGAACCATATGTTCCTGTACTAGAGAGGGAGTGTGTCTATGTGACTTCACCATTATGTGTGTGTACAGCCCCATGTTCCTTCAACTAAACCCTGATAGTCATCAGCTCTATCAATGCACAAAATGAAAAAGGAAAAAAATGCTGATGTAAAGTATTAATCTATTTCTATATTTGACTCATATGACTCACAAAGCCCATTACAACATGACGCCTTCCCATCAACTCCGTAATTTGCGTGTCGCCACTGTCAGACATAAAAACTGACCGATTCGACATAATAGGAATTTTGTTCGCAATTACATTATTAACGTTAAGATTTAAAATACTATAAAATTACAAAACTGACTTGAACCTGTCTTCCTTGGATTAACTCTGCATAGTTCGAATGTCAAAATGGACGTGAACATTAAACCGAATATCATTTTCAACTGCTGGACGTGTTTTGTCCCATGTCTCCAGAATCAGTGACATACGCACATTTAATGGATATGACGTGCACACTGTGAGAAGCACAAGAGAAAATGACACTGAACCTAATCTCAACATTTCATTTAACATTCACTGACTTGTAATTAATCTTTCATTATTTATTTACTCTCTCCTCGTCGTTTGCTTGTCTTGGGCTCTGTCCAACGTGTGTAGAACAGGATTCTCCTTTTCACTCTGTTTTTAGTCTTTAGTCTTTAAGTCCTGAGAAAAAAGATCAGCCGAACGCTCCAGTGCGTCGCAGCTGCTGCAGCTGGACTGTGTGCTGTAAGCATTCAGTCCACTCTGTCCTGTGGTTATTACAGATATATCAGCTTTAGCCTCAGCCTCTTTACTTATGCAAGGAACTCGCTTCTTCTGTTGTGTCATGATGTCTCAACCCAAAGGTTTAAGAGGTTATGGAGAATACTGCAAGAGATTAAAAGAGAAAAGTCTGATTCAAATCGCTCTTTGTTTGAATAATCTGATAGTGATCTTTTAAAGTAGTGGCACAAACTAATGCTAGACAGCGCTCATCAGTCTTTGACTCCGTGGCAGAGACCCTCATCCACTTCTACATCCACTCCTGTCTGCGGAACCCAGCAAGAACCTGGACATGCTCCACTATGTGCAGAGCACAGCAGCCAGGGTTCTCACCAAAACCAAGCCTTTAACAAAGTACAGCAGTCGCGCTGAGAACCTTTCATATCCAAGACTAGAATAACACCTCTGTGGTTGTATGTCTCTGCAGAGCAGTTTCAGTCTACATGCATTCATTTCCAGACTCGTAAAGGTCAACCTGACTATGAATTCTCCCCACTAAAGTTTCATTTTTACCTTTAGCCTCAGAGTACCCTCAAGTTCTGCAAAAAAACAGGTGATGGCACGAATGAGCCGAACTGAGGTTATGTCCCTGACGTCCGGTGGCGGCCGCTAACACCTGCTTACATCTACTGTTGGTTGGTCAGTTAAATTGTGCAGAGGAACTTTGAACGGACGAGGGACATTCAACATCTACATCATCCTAGAGTCCAACTGAACATTTGTAAAGGCCGAGGCAGAAGCTTAACAAAATATATATTTCTGACCTTATTACTATTTAATAAAATCTGATATAATTCAAACCAGAAATCAAATTCATTACGGACAGTGCAAATTGTAAGCGATCCGATTTGAGGATTTTCTGGGATATGATATTTCTTATTTCTGCAGCAGACCCTGTCAATTCTGGGTTCACTTTAGTTTAACTGTTCAATCTTGTGTTCTGGAGGAATCAAAGAAATGAATGTCGATGAAAAGTGTCAGTTAAGTAAAAAAAAACACAATGTAACTGCACCTGCGAATGTGTCACATCATCTTAACACTTGTTAAACCACAACAGGATTTGAAGTCTAACATTTTACAAACGGAGGGGGAAAAAGGTCACACTCTGTGTCAGAGAGGGCAGCAGCATTTTTAAAACGATGGTGGTTTCAAATCCATAGTGATACTTTGTGACATTTCTTCATTTAGTGACTTTGCTTAAGGCAGTTATCGTCCGTAGAACTCCACCCACACCACGAAGGAAACCCACAGTTCACCTGGAGGTTGTCAGGACTTCATTGTCAGGAGCATTCTGTTATACGACTGACAACTAGGAAGAGCACAGCACTGCATCAGTCTACACTTTATTCTAAACTCTCTATAACACAACAGACACATTAACAAGGTTTTTTCTATCCCTGCCTGCTACATTCACAATATTAAATAAAGTCTATGAAAAAAATTCAAATTCAAATAATAAATTTAGAGCCAACCTGAAAAAAGGAGGGGAAAACTATCCATCCATGCCTCCACTCCTCTTTCTCATCTATCTATCTGCCGAGCTCACACTAAACCCTGGTGTGCAGTGACCGCTAACAGAGAGGGAGGTTGAGGGAGGGGTGAGAGAGAGAGAGAGAGAGAGAGAGAGAGAGAGAGAGAGAGAGAGAGAGAGAGAGAGAGAGAGAGAGAGAGAGAGAGAGAGAGAGAGAGAGAGAGAGAGAGAGAGAGAGAGATCAAGTGGGTGTGGCCCTGAGAGAGAGAGCGAGCGAGAGCGCCTGAGAGATGACTAAAATAACTTTTGTGTACTTTCTTGACAAGATGAGCGCAACGCTGTCTGATAACACACACACACACACACACACACACAGTGACTGTGATGTATTACACAATGTGGGGAGTTAAGTCCCCTCTCGGTTGCAAACTGTTGATAAGTAACTCATGAGTGAATGACATCAACTGCAGATGCAAATGTAAAATAGATTTGTTACACATTTTCATAACCGACAACCATACCCAACACATGCATTGTGCCTAAGAGATAGTCAATTTGTTTATCTTGAATTACTGTCAAAACACTCAAAACAGCAACAGCATTTATAGAAACACTTCCTGTCGCGCAACTTGTCAACAAAGTGAACAAATGCTTTAAATCGAGCTGTATTGCAGAGCTTTTATTTTGAAAAGTTGTGAACTCAGGCGTTATTCACAATATGGAAAGGGGAAATTAAACAGAGATCCTTATAAACATTTCATGATTGCAATAGGTCAACAATGGGCCTTTATTGTTATCCATTCTCTGTGTAAACTCTGGTCTATGGAAGAGGAAGGAGGTTTCAGCCAATGGGTGTGAACATCTTTGGCACATCTCTTAAGATGTTTGTGGAGTTACTCACTGCACAGCACTACCAGCCGGTAACTGTTACATCTGCATCTCCCACGTGTGTGAATAGAGACATGAGCCAGATTAGGTGTTTTAACATTTTGAACCCCGGTGCACACAACTGTGGCTCTTTTTGTATGTGACTGCACAATGCATTGTGATGACAGTAACAGTTTGTCACAATTAATAGTAATTTATTTTGTTAATTTAGCTTTGGATGATTTTCTTGCCCCATCTACTGGCTTAGGAAAAAAATGCCACAAAAAATAAAAAAGGCCACGACACAAATAACGAATTTAAACCAAACTCACTGAAAAAAAAAGTAAAAT
Organism: Pleuronectes platessa; assembly: GCF_947347685.1. Taxonomy (NCBI): domain Eukaryota; kingdom Metazoa; phylum Chordata; class Actinopteri; order Pleuronectiformes; family Pleuronectidae; genus Pleuronectes; species Pleuronectes platessa. The sequence continues at coordinate 6,938,038 of NC_070649.1, forward strand.
CAATGGAATAGGCAGCAGTTTAATGTAGGTAATGTGTACTATGACTTTTTAGTTTTGTCCGTGTCCCATCAGCTAACACAGAGGAGGTCATGTCATCCATCTTTATACACGTCTTCTATGGTTAGAACCTTAATACAGGCCTGGAGTAATTATTCAATGTTTCTTCTTTAATCATAACCACATTATTGTTCAGAGAGGTTACACTTAAAATGCGATCCAAATATACACCATCCTCATATTAGGCCTTTGATAATAAATCAGCATAAGTGGATAAACCAATAATGAACCTCGTGTGACACAGAATCACAGAGTTTCAGACTCAACTGGTCCCAGCTCTCCACCCGTGAACACTGACAATGGTGTTTTTTTTTTTTTACGAGTATCTAGTCAAGCAGGAGGCAACACTGTCATCGTTGTTTCTGTTGGCATGACAACCGTGGCCCCTGTTGCTGTGGGAATCGTGTCCCCTGTTCACATGATGACGAATAGTGACCCGCTGGCGAGGTTATACACACACACACACACACACACACACACACACACACACACACATAAACACTCACGGACACACGTAGACACACAAACAAATATAATCCGTATCCTGCCCGGACTTACCGGTACAGCAGTAAATAGCACTGCGGGAAAAACCCAGATCATTTCCCAAATGTGTGAATGTTTGATGGGACAGGATCATATGGGCTCCTTATCTGACGTGTGTGGAGGGGGAGGGGGATGCTCTGCAGCTTATATAATACTAATTAATATAAAAGTGCAAGGTTACAACAGCAATGTTTGTGTGTGTGTGTGTTTGTGTGTGGGTGTGCATGTGTCTGTGGATAAGGCTTGAATGATGTTGGAACAGTTGTGAGTCTCAACTCTTCACATCCTGTCTAATCAGGATGGAAGGCTGAGTTTTCAGCCAATGGCGCCACCTGTCGGTCAATGCCGGTTACTTCAACCCATTCAACACTTCACTTCACGCCTCGCTGACTTCTCTCACTCGTGCCATCTTACCTCCGGGTGAAGATCTTGAGTCCGGTGAAAGACTTGGAGCAGCCGCTCATCATCTCCTTCTCCTCTTCCACGCAGGGCGGTGGCGGCCAGGAGGAGGACGGCGCAGGGAGGGTGGAGGAGGAGCGCAGGGAGGCGTTCGATGAGGAGGACTCCGAGCTGAACTCTCCATCGACTCCTTTCACATTTGCAAACCCTTCTTCTCCTTCTCTCTCCGTCTCCAACTCTTCTTGTTCAGTTGTGTCCGCACAGGTCGCCGGCGCTGCCCCTTGTCCCAGATCAGCGTCTGCTCCCAGCTCCAGATCCATGACAGACAATAAGCTACTGTGATCTCATGGCCGGTCACATTTTGCCAGGATAAACCACAGCTCCTGAAATTTAGGCAGTCCGTGTAAAAACTTGGCCGAGACAGAAGAGTCTTTATGCGACTTAAGTTCTGAATATCATGTGCAGGCCGTCCCAGAGCAGGCCTCCGAACGTCACTTTAACTATTCCAAATATTCCCCAAGGAATTCTGTGTGTTTAGAGGAATCCCATGTGGAGTAGTCACACTCCTCCTGACTCCAGGTCCTGAAGGCGTTCTATAAACCCCCCCCCTCTGACCCCGGCTGCTTCACTGCGGTCAGGTCATAAGGTTTTCATGGTGCGAAAATGTGACCTGCAGCAATTAGGTCAAAGTGCTGTTTTAAGAACAGCAAACAAAGGAGCAGACTTAACTCGAACCAGTGTTTGTCTACACTTCAAGTCACAATGAGGCCAGTAGAATAAATGGCACAGGGACGACAGCGCTGCTAACTTCCGTAAAAAGCATATAAGGTATCAAAGTTGATGAATTATGAAAGTTACACAGAGTCTTATTATAAAGATCTGAAAAGTTTGACACAGTAAAGTAACGTCAGTGAATGCTTACTATCCATAGACTGCTCTAGGACTTCAAACATGGCTACCCTAATCCAAAGGTCTCTTTACAAGACACACAAGGTGTGTGTGTGTTTGTCTGCGTGTGTGTGTGTGTGTGTGTGTGTGTGTGGTGAGAGATTAGTGTTGAGTCCTGAGGGAGAGATAATCCCTCCCAGCATTCCTCTCAACGTCTCCGCTCAGCGTTGGCGCTGTCAGCAGCCGGAGTATCAGTGCGAGCGCAGCAGTCGTCCAATCTTCCCCGTGGCTGTCACTCACTCTTCTTCTTCTCTCGTCTTTGTTTGTTCTCCAGCTCTTCACTTCCCCTTCCTCCTCCCTTGCTTCTTCGTCTTCTCCTCCTCGTCCACTCTGCACTGCGATTAGCCGCGTTGGCCTCCTCCTCCTCCCTTTCTTCTTCTTCAGTTTCTCGCCAAGTTTAATTACACTCCATTCCACGTGAGGCGAACACACACACACACACTCACACTCACACACACACATGCACTCTGGTCTTTTCTTACTCTGCCCGCCCGGCAACAACCAGGAAGTGGATAATGATAACACAGAGGGCCTCATACATAGCTGCTCGGTCACATGCCTGACTGAAAATGTTTGACAGAATAACTGCTGCTCACAGACTGCTGACTCTCCACCACAAGAGAAGCTGATGTGACTTTGACTTGAGCATTTTTTCAAAGCACTTTTTCATGACTTGGTAGATGAAAATGTGATTAGTGAGGCTGTCATGATGTTAACCTTTGACCTTTGACCAATAAAATATAATACATTTATCTGCAACTTTATGAGGAGATTAATTTGGGCCAAATTTCTAAGGACTACCTCCAAAAGTTTATAAAATGTTCACGAAAAAAATTCTCTGACTTCAGAGTGTCTTTGACCACTATTCCAGGTGAAATTTTCTAAGGGTGATCCTGATGTATTACTAAGAAAATGACAAAAGAGTACTGTGACCGTGACCTTTGACCTTCAGCAACCCAAATTGAATCAGTTCGTCCTCCAGACTAAGTTAATGTTTCATATCTCTTGACATAAACGATCATCCCAGAAGAACAATGCCTCCCTCCACTGGCTGTTTTCGGCACAGCAGCATAAGGGCCCGGTCGCACTGTGTAAGGGACGAAACCTGCTCTTTGACTGAAACTGAAACAGATACACACAGACACACACAGGGTTGTGCCTCCCTTACTTCAGGGGACATTAAATTGACTTATATTGATTTTCTGGAGTTTTTAACTAACCTTAACCAAAGTTACTTGCTTTCCTCCGAGTCCTTAACCTTACCTAACCTTCAAACATGTCTTCATCTTAAAATGTAATAATTTGAGAATACAACATGAGCTATACCACACACACACACACACACATTCAATCACAGGCATTCAAGCCCCTATTCATTTGTGATACTGTAAATTATCACATGAGGGCGCCGTTTGCAAGGCAGGGAAGCAGCTCCTCAGTCTCCATACCAAGGTTCCCTTGAGTATATCACAGATAATAATACATCTTATTTATAGACGGCTTCTAAAGAAACTCAAATGCTTAAAATAGAAGAAAAATATTGAATCATTTAAAAATTCTTTGTAAAGTAGTTTGAATGAGGGTGGATATGTTTGTTATACGCATGTTGATGCTGCAGCAGTTGATGATAGTGCTCTTCTTCATATACTGATGAGTGTTTGAATGTTTATCAATGTGTTCACACGCTTCATCTTTCTTTTGTTTTGTTTGTCCGAGATATAACGTGAAACAAGAGGACAGACATTTACAGGAAGCGTGAAGAGGATGTGTGTAAATCTCAAATTATGATGTTTGTCTGAGGAACTGTGAACACGATGGAAACTTTTACTCATTCAGGGTTCAGGTTTGTGGAGAGAGCACCGTTTGAGATGAAATCAATTTGTGTTAAATTAAACTCTGTGGCTGAGGTGAAGCGGTCATACTCGGCGGTTCAATCCCAGCCTTCCCAAGGGGCACATTACTGAACCCAAGATTTGGCCCTTCTCATCGAGAGCAGCTGCACAGAGATGCACTGTGTGAATGGCCGAAAACTGTCCTGTGCTTTGAGTGGGCAACAAGGAAAGAAAGGTTCTATTGACCATGTTTAAAGTTCTGCTGAATCATTCATCCCTCTGCTGGAATGTTGCACGATACCAAAACACGACAATGTCATAGAAACAGCAAACTTATCAAACACAACATTTAACGGAGCCAGAATGCTGAACTGTACCACGGACATTTTTTGCCCTGAACGTGACCTTTCAGGTTGCGTCTAATCCCCGGAAGTGTTCACATTTTCTGAGGATTACAAGTGCGATGAAATAACATTATGTTTGTGGATCATTGTAGTTCCATCCCAGCATGCTTATATCTGTATCATGCGAAAGAAACACAATACATTTCTTTAAAAAGGGTAAAAACTCAATTTAAAGTGTGACGTAACCAACGTTAAACCAATGTAAACGTAATTGAGACCTATAAAATAACTAGTAGATAATATACATGGCAGAAGCCTTCATCCTACTCTTATTATTTATATATATATATATACACTTTTTTATACTTTAAAAGAGCTGAGTTACAAAAAAATCATCAGATAATTATATTTTTGTAACGGGTGTGACGACGTACATCCTGAATTGTTTCTCTGGCAGGATCACAGAACCCCGACTAAAAATAAACGTCTCTATTGGATTTATGATGTAAGCATTACTTAACTGTACCCAGTCCTATTCTGTCCTGAGCGTAACATCATAAGATTTATTTATATGTAGCATTCACATATCTATATACTGTGTGTGGGAGCAGGAGGAATTAGAAGACTGCTGTTACGGTGCAATGTGATTCTCGCTCCCATCCTCTCCACAGACAGAACACATCCTAATACTTTAATGTGTATTTGCGCGCACACCCACACCCACACACACACACACACACCTGCTCCTTACCACTGCTCCCTCGCCTCCGCCGCCCACACCACATTTCCATGACAAATAAAATGCCACTCGACAGCTCGACACAATTCAGAGAGAATCCTTTTAACTTACCAACACCCACAGCTGACCTATTTTACACCCCCCCACCCCCGTTTTCTCTGAGAGTGAAGCGCTGATTATAAATTATAACATTAATCCTAAACCTGACCCCAAAGCAAACAATGTCCCTAATGAGGTGCAGGAAGCGGCGCGGCACAGTGCTAAGCCCGTCTCTCTCCTCTGTGATCCAGTCGGGACATTTACATCTGAGGACACAGTGGAAAATGAACGACAAGTACAGGCTGCTGCTGTCCTCATGTAATCCTGTTTACAAAATAATACCTGACTGTATATATTTTGTCCAAAATGTATGTGTGAAGTTGCAGAAATGAGAGTAGGCGTAAAACTGTTACAGTTGCACGAGTGGCTGTAGGCAGCAGTCGTGCCGGGAATTTCCAACGTGACGTTGCCTCTGAATGAATTTCAGGAATTTGGAATTCTTTCTGATCGGCTGTTACGCACCTTTCAAGAGATACAAGTGGAGGGCACACATTGCACACAGCTCAATAATACGCTCTTAACAGGCAGCATAGTATGTCTCATCGTGAAAATATTCAGCTCCAGGCTACAAAAAGCTTGTAACACACGACACGTCAACTTAACCTACTGGGATCAGCAACGTGCTGGTGCTTTGTCATAAGTTCATTTATACCGTATGACAAGCATGGACTTATTGTGCTTATGTATTGTAAGACCTGTCACTATATAACAGAGTAGTGTGGTTGCCAGTTTGAACCCTGTAATCCTTGTGTGTGTGTGTGTGTGTGTGTGTGCGCTGCGCTCGTGTGTGTGTGTGTGTGTGTGTGTGCGTGACGTAAATCGCTTTGTGCTACATAAATGCCGCCACTTTAATTGTTAATACTTGACTCTACTCAGGTTTCAGTATTTGCTTACATGTAACTTCTATCTAGAATAGCTTTCTAGAGCATGTTTAATGGTCTCTGGTGTGTAGGTATAACAGTTTATCAGTTATGAGCTATTAGGAATGGATATTAATATTAGATAACTTAAATCAATATCAATAATCAATCATAATAATAATTCACCTCAGGGCACAACCCTTCAGAAAAAGGGAAAGGATTGCCAATCAATCAATTCATAATTAAATTAAATTCCATAGAAAAAAAAGGGTAGAAGAACAACGGGGAAAAAAAGTTAAACAAATTCCTGGATCCACACCAAATGTTTAATTCAAGTTTTGGGTCATGGCTGCTAAATAAAAGAACAACAAAGAAATCCAGATTAAAAAAACAAACACTCCTTGAACATTCTCAAGCCTCTGATGTGGGACATGATTCAACGACAACTCTGTCATCAGCGATGAATTCACTTTCTACGAACACACCGCAGAGAAATGAAAGAGGTGTGACGCGGCCGTGCATCATAAGTGACTCCGTCTGCTCTGCGCTGTGGAGGGTTGGCCCTGATCAGTGACAGTGATCAACCTACTTACCGCACTGACCCCGTCAACTGACAGCCGACGCTAACTGGAAGTTTTCTGTCAGTCGGCTGCTGAATGAGCCGGAGCAGGCAGCTGCTGGTCGCTGTGTTTTAGATCTAATTCATTGGCCAACCCAAGAATCATGTGTAAACATCAGTATATCGTGTAGTCACAGGGCTGTAATGGGATGGAACCTTGTATTAACTTGATGAGCTGGTTTAAACCTGGTGATAAAATCTGCACTCCCACCTGAATGATTTGACTTTATTGAGCTCAACCTATCGTGGCTACATTATTAATAAAACTAAACTTATAATTATGTTAATATACATACAAGGAAAATAACCACATTAACTAAGTGAGATCATTAACGCAACATGAATTAAATTATTATTAAACAAGGATATTTAAACGATTGCTACAGTAAACAGTAAAACCGACCTAACTTTCAATTCTAATAAGAACTAATTGTGAAAGTGGACAAAGAGTACAAACTGACGCTGTGTCATGTTTCTCCAGATCGCACTGTGACAGAACAGACGACTCCTGCTGCTGAGATGTAGTTTGCTCCTTGTTAACGTCACTGAACACACACTGGGTCTGGCAGCGGCCGATGATGATGAGGTGTGAAAGCTGTGGACGCAGCCACAGACAGATGAGATTACTTTCTGTGTTCAGCATGTTATTTAGAAAAAAAGAAGGAACCAGAGGAAGCCTGAGTAGTTTTTTTGTTTTCTATTCAGCATGTTCAATTTTCAAAACATCTGAATCACTGGACTTAACAGAAAAACCTGAGAAGCACATTAGTGCAGCACATGACGTCACCGGCAGTGCACTGCAGCTGTGGTGTCAATGTTTACTAGGTTTTCCGCTGTCTGCTGTCGCCCGCTCACAATCAGGTCATTAGGGCACCATGTATAGCAGGGTCATTTCCTGTGTTAAATTTACACACACGGAAAAAAAACAAATCCCACAAACCTCAGATGTGGGGGTTTGAAGACACAGTTATGAACATTTTTCCACATCTCCATTTCCACAACACTCATTAAGCTTTTGCCAAGGATTATTTGAATAAACCGGTTAACCTGAATATAAAAAAAATTGTTATATAAAAGCTTATACACCTGTGTTTTTAGTTTCTGAGTATTTAGAGATGAAACATTTTTCGTCAGGAGGATTCACTCTCCAGGGGACAGACGACAACAATGGAACTGTGTGTGAGTTACACGAGTCGTACCGACACCACCACACAGAGTCCCAGCGTGTGCGACACTGATCTGAACATCGCAACCGTGCAAAGTGCAAATGAGATTTCTGTGTCATGAATTCTCAAATAGCTCAGTGGCAGCGAGCTCTTCGCTCAAAAACAAGCTCGGCACCCTGGTACTGCACAGTGTCCTCCGTGTTTCTGCTGTTTCACTGAGGGATGTTAAACATTAACCGAGAAAGAATGCACAGTGTGTACACTAAAAAGGGATTTGAATTGGTATTTGTGTTCTTGTTACTTCATCCAGGCCTTATCTCTCCCAGACAACATCCTGCTGTGTTCTCACATAGGCTTTATAATGTTATCCAGAGTTTTTACAAGGGGGGTGCCAGGAAAAACTGGGGAGAATGTCCAGAGCCTCTGAATCAGACATTTGAAAGAAGCTTAAACAAAAGCACAACAAACAAAGGGATCCTGCACGTCTTCCTTCAACTGTTTCATATAGAATGGACTATGTTTTAGCATTTAATATCTAACTGGTTTTACAGAGAGACATAGTGATTATCATCTCCATTGGAAGGTCTGGGTGAGCACATGCTTTGGTCACGTTCTTCATCGAGATGCAACATCAGCATTCATACACACTCACAGTGAAAACTACTCCACCTCTACGGACAGGAGGGGTTTGGTCAGTTTGGGATTGTTGGTCTGAAGCTCCTGTCGGTTCTTTTGGCTGTCTGTCTTTGCCATCTGTGTTAGCTCCACCATCTGGTGTGGGAACGTGCTCTATTATGCAACTTTTCTGGCTTTAGGCAGGAAGGGCATTGTTCAAGTCAATGCGTCAATACGTGTCGATGGCGCTCATCAGCGGGACCGTCAGTGTGTCGCCGGAGGCTGAGGCAAAAACCGCCGCAGACGGCAAAGCATCATATTGCACAGATGATTAAAAGATGTAAGGCTCGTTAGCAGCTGCCTGAGGCGAGAAAATTCACGGTCGAAACAAAAAGAAATATTTATTTTCCCGTAGGGTGCTGCTAGGTTTTAAATTATGGAAGACGATGAGCTCATTTGAGTGAAAGGGTTCATTCCATTCAGCTCAGGAATGATGTCATCCTCTGTCAGCCTCCAATCAGTGACCAAGTTCGCCGCTGACCTGCTCCTGCACCAGCTAGGTGATAACAGGATAATCTTTCCTGGGTACTTTGCTATTTCCAGGATGTGTGTAGACCCTGTACATCCATGTAGCCGCAAAGACCCCAGTCATCATCCTGTCTGCTGAATGTCTTTCAGCATCTACCAACCCAACCTCTGTGTTTGTCCTCAAAAGGAGATCGGCCTTGACCACTGCCCTCCTGCTTTGTCTTTGGGCTCTGTCTGCCACCACTCTCCTGTGCATCTTCTAGAGAGATTCTGTCTCCATCCACAGGTTCTGCCCATCTGACCTGTCTATTTGTCGCCATCTTAACGGACCCTTCCTCCTCCCTGGTCCAGAGGCCATCCATCAGAAGCCTTCTGGTTCGCTGGTCTCCAGACCATGGGCCATTCCTCCCCATTTATCATTATCATCATTTATTCAACAGGTCTATGAGTTTAAAGGGCTGCTACACAACCAAGAAGTACCCACAGGTTTATGATTCAGTGAGGAAGCACTTAACAACTCTTTGATTTCAAGTTATCGTGTCATAAGTGATTGAAAGATAATTTGAAGTTTAAATGTATCGAACAAGAATTGGCTCCAAACTATACTATGATGTCATAAATGCTACTGGTTTTCAGCTGCCATGAAGTGGGATCATTGTCAAGAATTAAGAGTTAATCATTTGAGATCAAGAAAAATCCTGATTCTGACTGTAGTCAATTTTATTTCCTTTGTACAGATGAACATTTTGTCCTGAATGTATAAGACACAAGTAAGTAAGATGGAAACCTGTGTCAGCAACAAACTGGGAGTGTGGTTTCAAGGCCGACTACACATCCACTGCTGCCTGCTCGTCAACAGTGCTCAAGGACATGGCACATCTTTGTTCTGGGTTATTTTTAATAACTGTAATCAGTTGACCGCAAACTCGACACAAACCCTTTTTAGTCATGTTTGTAATTGTGTGTTTTATTTCCAGTACACATCCTGCAGACAGCAGCCATATCTAATCATACAGCGTAAACACAATTTCATTCCAATTAGGCAAATAACTGCCAGGAAGACGGACACGGTTCTTATTAGCATCTGTCATCTGCAACAACAAAGTATGTATGAAGTCTTTTTTTAATTCAGTTAATTTAATTTCTGTGCGGCCATCTGGAGGCAGCAGGTCTGGGTTCCATCTCCAGACTCTGTTGTCAGTAATAACGGACATGTCCTTACAAAAACCAGATACAGTGGAAACCTTTGATTATTTTGTTTCAAACAGCCTCTGTGTCGCTGTCATGTAAAGCCCATGAGTCACATCTAGGTGTTCTCGAGCTGTAATACGAGGGGCCTAAGATTAACTTTCATAAATGGTTCTTCCAATAGTTTATACCTGCAACACAGCCAAGCTCAAACTGGTCCGTCAAATAAAATCTTCCTGTAGCCAATGGTTTCAACCGTAGACTCAAAATAAAGAGGGACATCGTGTCTCCACTTCCTGCCACTATCTTAGAAAGTAGCAGTAGCAATTCTGGGGATGAAACTGCGTGAACAGAAATACACAAATACACACAACCGACAAATCGTAGGCTGGTCTCGGCTGTCAATAAAACCAAACTAACCAGAGAAACTAGCACTTGAACATACGTCAGTGTGGTTGAAACTACCTCAAGTGACAGAAGCCTTCTTTGGTGGTTGAGACGCTTTGGTTTCACTTTTGTTGAATCTGTCATGTCCAGTACGTTTATTTACAGTCCATGGTCTCAACAGGTGATGAAATGTGAAAATACATTTGTTTCAGCTGCTTTTTTTAAATGATTGACAGCCTTAATAGACAGAACATGTGATTCGCTAAGCACACAAATAAAACGAAAAGATAATTACAACTTCCCTGCCTGCTTCTCTGATTTCCCCTGCTTCACATGCAAAAAGAGCATATTACAAATGTCATGGTTCCCTTAATGATAAAGGTGCTTCCAGTTTCCCTGCAGTAGAGGGTGGGACAGATTTGAGGAAGTGGAGATCCCTGCTGATGTTTTTTCCGAGCTTTGCAACTTAGAGATGGAGAGGTCACCTCGTGAGAGAAAAGGCAGCACACACAGTCACGGATACAGCTGATCCTCATGCAAAGGGGAATCGACAGCTGTGACATCTGGCCTCGCCCCCACCACCCACACACACACAATCCTATCTGGATTACTGATTATACTAAATTATATTGAGATTATGCCTCTTGCTGGCAGTGACATAAGAAGCCGCCTGATGAACCGTGTCCCGTCTGACGCTGCACTGTCTGATCTCCAGGCAGTGATGGCAAGCTCCGGAAATCAGACGCCGGCCGTGGAAAGACAGAAACCTGCTTGGCATGTATTTATTTGTCGCGACCCAGTTCAATATCAGACAGGCTATCGTCTGCCCGTTGATTCACACGCCCCTTCTGAAATCCTGAGTGTTCTGGTTAAATCTCTCTCTCCTTCCAAAACACAGACACAACCCTCCTCCTGCCAAGGTGAGTGACAGGAGGAGGAAACACGGCCTCTCCTGACACCTTTAGTAACATGCTTGAATAATCAAAAAACATATTATAAATGTATGAACATGTTTCATTTCAAACATCAAACTGCTCTGCACACACATGCATTCAATCCTACTGCGACATCCAGGTGCTTATATTGCAAACTGGGATTAGTGGGATATCTTTGGCTCACTTCTAACCGGGGTACATCACCATGGTGGAGCTGTGCACACGCTGTGTGACTTTAGGAATGCTGTTGTTAAATTCCCAGTCACACTGTATGAGTAAATCTTCTGCGGTGTGAAGCCAAAACTACTAATTCATGTGTTCTTACGCCTTGATCATACACATGTCATCCCCCAAAAAAGTGGGGATTTTGTGTTTAGCCATTTTGCAATCCACTCCCATGTAGATGACACAAACGACACGTGGAAAAGCTGGAATTTGGTCTGACTCTAAAATGAGTTTAACACTCCCCTGTAACATTTTCATGGGGTCTGAAGGTGTTGGAAACTTCCAGAGGAAAGAGTGGCCCTTAAAGATGGAGGTCATCTCTTACGCCCCCAGAGATCCAGGGCCTTGCTAGAGCCTCCTCAGCCGACACTGCTGCCAAGCACAGGGATGCAGAAGTGCACTCGGGTGTGGTCAGAGGGGCAACAATCCAAACAGTTCAATGGAACAATGGTTTGGTGTTGAGTTCCCCCCTAAATAATTCAGTCTGTGTATTCCCACTCATCTGTGTCTATATGTCTGTGTTGGTGTATTTGTCCATGACATGAAACATTCAGGTAGGGAGGGTCAAAGTGGGGGGGCAGCTGCTCCAGCTGTCGGTTTATGAGGAGGAACAGCAATTAGGTTAGAGATTCACACACGCCAACCGTTTCCAAGGCAACGGACAGGCCAATATTTCATTCACAGAGAAAGCAACAGCAAACAGTGTCCTGGAAAAACCCAGCGGAAAAACTGTAGATGTTGAAAAACCTGACTTCATATCACAGAGGACTTTGCCTTGAGGTCCTTCCTACTTGGGTTTCTCACCCAGTTTGGAAATGGGTGCGGCATTAACAGGAAAAACAATCTTGAATCTTTTCAAAGGGGGCGACATGTGGAAGATGACACGTGACACATGTCAGCGACCTGGTACCAGTTCACAATGAGGTTGAATACACTGACGCAACAGAGCTAATTAGTGACGCGGCTGCTGCGTGTTTGAGAACACTGAAAACCTGAGGCCTTGACGGTAATTATAAAGCATCTTGACTAAATTTCTGCATAATCACAACTCCAGTGGACACTTGTTTGCGTTGCCGAGGGATTAGGAGCACCCCCTTACAAGTGAACGATGTATGGTCTGAATAATGAGGATGGAGACAAAGAACAGCATGGGAGGCCACTGTGTTTCAACAAAAGACTAAACAAACCACAGCATCTAGTCTTAAGCACCAGGGGAGGAGAATAATACCCCAAAATATGATGAATACAACTGATGTCTGATTTCAACTGCAACAGTCTCTTGTGCTTATCTGCTGTCCAACTCCAAGGCTACATCCATACTACTTGTTTTTATTTGAAAATAGCGTATTCAAACTTAAACAATCTCTGTCCACATGAGCGTACATGGAAAAATTTGGTTGGTTGTTGCGGAGAAGGCTTGATCTTGTCGGAAAACTCAACCATAAATAACAAGGCTTCAAATAACCAAATAGGTACAAAACTACTACTTCAAAAAGAATAAAATGAAAAAGATAAGGATAAGATAAATCACACCATCGGTAAAATTCTGTGTCTCACTCATGCACACTCTCTGAGGGCGCACACATTCCCACTGCATATTCGGATTGTATATAAATAGAAGTTTCTGTGTAGGATGTGCTGATGCATGTTTCAGCCAAATGCATTTATTCTGCACCAGGTCCGAGGACTCATCCAACTGACAGAGAAAGATGAAGGGGACCAAGCGGCTGCTTTCATAGCTTGAGATATGTAGGTCACATGATGTGGTTGCCATATGATCGGGGGGGTGATCAGCAACATTCACATACGTTGAATATAAAAGGAAAGAAAAGGGTTAGGATGCTAGAGTTAGGAAGCCAGGGTTAGGATGCTAGAGTTCCAGAGCACTCACATGGCTGTGTTAGCTTCGATTGAGGCGCTGCTCATCTACTTTGAATGAGGAGACGTCACGTATTACCGAGCTGCGTTGCTGGTTCCGTTGCTTTATGTGTTAGATGTTTTCCAATCAAATAAAATTTTTTACAAACACACAAGTGCAAGCGCTGGCTAATTCAATCAGGTTACTGACAATGCAGGTCCTGCCCGAGATCAAACATGAGCCTTGAAAGAGGAGCCAGAGGCAGCTGGTGAACCTGGTCTGGATGGATTTGTTAGGACGGCATGAAAGGCAGCTATGTTGTGTGGTCTGAGGGGGGGAGACTGTGATTGGTCGTTGTGGTTATGCAATCACGCCAGCAACAGCACCAGGCATATCTACTGTCAAGCATTAAAGTAATGCATACATGCGAGTTCTCAGCTAGGAAGTCAATCCTAGGATCCTAACTAGGATGCTAGACTTAGGATGCTAAGTTGCTCTATAAATAGAGATTTGCTTGCACATGCGATCACAGACACAACACACACAGACGCATACCGCCACGCTACTCACAGTAGTAGTAAGGACGAGAGAGTATTGTTCAGGTAAAACAGGTTAGCAGGAAGTGGGACGCATTCCATGTTTTCTGTTTCCTGAGTGTTTCCTACCTGTAGGACACTTGCTTCCTGAGGTTCAGCTGGACAAACTCCGCCTCCATCCGGGACATGGTCATGTGGCCCTCGTCCTCCTTCGCAGCCCTCACCTCCGTCTCTCTAGGCAGCTACAAAATACAAACATGGATTAATTACTATTCCTAGTGTGCATTTTTTCCGGCCAAGTTAACACAGGTCATATGAATACATCCCTCCAGAGACACAGGGTAAACTTCCAGTACTAACGGTGCTGCTTTACTCGTTCAGCCAGGGATTAAATCTGTAGTGGATCCAGGATTTTGCTGTAAATTAGGAGCCACAATCTACTCCGAGGGGCCAAACATTTAAGGCGAACATTTAAGTCATTCCTTGTTCACTGTTTGCTCGATACCTTTCAAAAAAGCAACACACTAGCAACAGGCAGAGGCAGGAAGTAACGTCCGCTGCAGAGATCACGTGATTTTCTTGAAAGCACACCTGTGGCGGCTGTTATCACCACATCTTTGTCGGTGCCGTCTACATGTGTTTGTTTTTTTTGAGTCTGTCGCATGTCAGAAGCATCATCAACCCCCTCAAAGGGGCTTCTCCCGACTGCGGCTCCCACCCGGCTAACACACACGCACCTCCTCCAGAGGATGTGAGGAGATCAGTGCATGTCTGGAAACAGCTGACGCGTCTGTTTGAACAAATTTAACGTGACACACAATTTGCTTTAATAGATTTGAACCCAAACACCCTCACCTTTGATTTTTTTTACTTTGCCGTCCATGCACACAACCCAGAATACTTCCACTGTAGACGTCTCTACTTGCCAGGGATGGAAAATCACTGACTTACTTAAGTGAAAGGTCAAGAGGGCATGCGATCAGTCAGTGATCTCCCCCTCAATGAAGGGTCAAAATAATAACTGACAGCCCTTCTGACAGGACAGGGGGCCAGTCAGGGTTACTGCCCCCCCTGCCCACGCTCCTAGACTCGCCCCTGAGTTCAACAACACTTCTGCAGGGGCTCCACAGATTGAACACACAACTCTGGAGAAGATGACAACTTAGTACAGACATAACTCTCAGGTGAAACACACAGGGACACAAAACAAAAACACCACCTGGTAGTCGTTCGGCTCCCGCGGGATCCTGAGGCTCCCGTCCGCCGCGAACACGTCCTCCTCCTCGGACACGTCCTCCAGCCCGGGCCGCTGCAGCAGCGGAGCCGCGGAGTCTCTCATCATCCCTGCGGTTGTCCCCCCACCACACCCGGTCCCCTCGTGTCTCCTCACGACAGACAGATGTCACAACGTGCGCTCACCAGTCCGCCTCAGCCGCTTCCGGTTGTTGTGTCCCCGTGTGTTTGTGGACAAGTTCCTGCTCGTTGCGTGTCTGAACGAGCTGCGGACCGAGCGGTGCACCGGCCCAGCCCGGACACAGGAGGAGCGGACACGGGGCGGAGGAGCAGGAGGGAACACGGAAGAAGATCCAGGCAGTCATGAAAAGTTACCAAGGGCAGGTGACAGGAAATCAGCTGTGAGCAACCTGTCCCTCCCTGTCCCTCTCTCTCTCACTCTCTCTCTCTCTCTCTCACTCTCTCTCTCTCTCTCTCTCCTCCTGTCATAATACAACTGATCGTGACGACTGAGATGACGAGATCGTGCATTATCATCTTCTAATCTTTCCTGTGATTGGACTGCACGACACCCTGACCCCGCCCTCATCATATGATTGATAAACAGGTTTTCTGTTGCAAGGGTTTTTAGTGTGTGTGTGTGGGGGGGTCCGTGTCGATGCTCTTTATCCAACATGTCTTCATCGTGTTCATCTGCACAACATCTGATTACAGTTGTGTTGAGTGTCAAGGTCCACCAATCAATCAATCATACAATTATTTGTATGGCCCACATTCATTCACTAATAACAGTTTGTCTCATAGGGGCGAAAAGGGTCAGTTCAGCCAAAAATAAAGAAATCCCCTCAGTCATCTTCTCACCACTATGCCGATGGAGGGGTGGGTAAACAAAACACGTTTCAAGGGTAAAAAGTGTTGCAGGAAAAATCTGTCTGGATTTGCCTGCAACACTGTTTACCCCTGAAACTCAAAAGGTGTTTTCAGGACTTAAACACTTCACCCACTCCTCCATCGGAACAGTAGTTTGAATTTTGTGAAGAAGTGCACTAGATTCTCTCTGTGGCTGAGATCAATTTACTCACAAGGACAATCCACAATTATAATAATGGCTGACCCTTGCAATGATTATATAGCTCATAGAAAACTTATACAAGAAATATCAGAGCTAACGTTTTTGTTTTTTTTTCAAATCCGAGCTGTGCAACCACACACCTCCGCAGGGATCCACCCACAGTCCTCCTCCGAGCCGCATGGGCCTGGAAGGGAAACGCTAAAAATAGCACAGGGTTCTGCTAGTACACCTGATTTCATAATGTATGTGAGAGGATGGCGCGGGGGCCTGGCGGTCAAAGGAGATGGAAAAAGTACTGCGAAGCGATTTGAGTGATCATCAAGAACAGAAAAACACTATATGAATAAATACAGAGCATTTACAGACTATTTATCATTAAATGTGGACATGCTACATGCTACAGAATAGCTGTTGTTCCCCTTTGACTGTATTTTAGTCTGCAATTCGTCTCCAAAGACAGACACACACACACACACAAATATTACCAAATCAAACCGAAATATGTGTTAAACAGGACAATTGCACGAAGCCTATTTGTGGCAGTAAAACCGTGAGAGTGAACCATCTCTACAACAGACCCCCTCTACATAAGCACGTGTGTCCTGAAGGCGTTTGGCTCTGACCCGGCACCATCAGCAAGGCCTATGTTTGTGAATGAGGCCTGGTCGTAGACAGTGAGCAGCTTCAAAGCCTGCATGTAAAACTGAAATCAGGGAGGGATGTGGTTTCGTTCACCTCCAGATGAACTCAGGTGTTTGGAGGCCGGTTTGGGTTCAGGGAGGGGGACAGAGAGTTCAGAGGGGGACAGAGGGAATATGATGTCAGTCCAGCTGGGGGCAGCAGAGCCCAGCTTCTCTGACACGGTGAAGAGCAGAAGGGATATCTCTCTTTCAAATACATTTATTTACAAACATATACATTCTTTTAGGTACTTTTACCTGGTAGCGAAAAACACAGAAACCTCGTGAGAAAACATTTAAGAGAAAAGACAGGGTAATAAAAATGTATACATGTATCAATATTAGCTTTTGTGTAATAAGTAAGTTCATGAAACGAAAAAATTGTAATAGCAGTAATCAGGAGTTTTTGAAAACGTTCCAACTATGAAAAATGCGGTTGTGGTAGAAAATTCTATACTTAAACTTTTTTCATTTTCATATCCTCTGTCCAGGCTCGGAGCCATTTCTCCCAGGGCTTCCATCAGATCAACTTCATATTGAGATGTGAGGACACAACTCATTTATCCCTGACACAGAACAACGGATTGCATTCCTTTCATTTTGAGCAGGTTTGACTTGTGTAGTGTTGAATGTGAGGTTGACCCCGAACTGTCAGAAATGATCTACAGCTGATTCAGAACTCTGCATCCCGAGTGTTACCCGAACCAGGGAAAGAGTTCACACCAGCCCTGAACTCTGCAGTGTCTCTGCGCTGGTCCCTGCTGGTTTTAAGTTTCTTTTAATTGTTTTTAAAGCTCTTCATGGACCATGCAGACATGTTTCATATGCTCACAGAACCAATACAGCTCCTCAGGTACTGGTCAGTGAATTGTTCCAAAACACAGAAACTTTTGTTTTGGTGAGGCAGCTTTTGACTCTGATCCACTGGAACACTCCACCTGAGGACCTGCGAGCTGCTGGAGATGTGGAAATCATACATATGACTTTAAAACACATATCTTTAACTTGGCTTTTGATAAAAGACGTTATTTTATTGCATCCAAGTTGTAAATTTGACTCAACGTAGCCCTAGTTTATCATATAGCTGCAGAATTTCTTGAAATATTTAGTACATAAATATACATTGAAACCTCTACCAACTTTTAAGGTTAGACATATTGGAAACGAAGACAAATATACATATGTAGTGGTCGAAATGGTTTAGGGTGACAGTTAAATGTAAATTGGGTTCACCACATATGTCAAGAATAAAACGGGACGGGAGGCTGAGATTTCAGAAATATACAATTTATTTAATTCGTGCAAATGATGTAAAAAGACTGATCAAACAGCACAGTGACATGTGCAAAGGTTGACGTACTCACCTGGACTTGATACAAATAACAGATTAAAAAGAGAGAAATAAAGGCTCATGACCCAACTTTAAAACGCTAAAATATCATGCGTTAAAACAAACACAGCACACTCTACGAAACACTGCAAGCGATATAATACAATAAAATTACAGAAGAGGGCCTCTAGTTTATGGAGCCAATAACTCACCACTATTGAAGTCATTACACCTGGATTGAACAGTACCAGTCAACCATATTGCACATTGCCAGAGAACAAAATAAAATAGAAACCAAGAAACCAATAATCAAACCAATTAATCTAAAATAAACTAAATCTAAACAAGGCCAAAAAATCTAAAATAAATCTAAATGTGGGAAGAAACAGTGACCGTAAATATCCTGCTGAAGGCAGCCCTATAAAACAAACAGGTTGTATTTAGGTCACACAATTTAAACCAGTTTATCAAAATGTTTAAAAACATTTACAAACAAAACACATCATTATGTCATACCTTTAATTCATTAAAACAACGCAGGGATCCACGCCGTCCTTATTGTCCTGACGACAATTACTAAAACAGGGAAAGACAACTTAACTTAATGTCACGGACACAATAGTGAAGAATCTGGTAAATGTTCCGGCGCATTACTTACAAGTATTATTCTTATGACTGGAGATTACAGCGTGCGTTTATGCCGATGCTGATACCGTCTCACCCACAAGCACACACACACACAGCTGTACGCTGGCTCTATGGAGAGAATAAAGGTTAATGTTTGCAGAAGGTTTTCTGCGTGATCTCCGTTAACATTAAAGTTACTTTCAACAAACAATTTGAGTCCGCACCTGCCGGGGCCACACTACCTTCCTCACACACACACAGGACCAGCAGTGGGGAGAGAGAGGGAGAGGGGGAGAGCTACGGTGTCCCTAAATAGACTTCGCCAAATCCCTGCAGCCTAAAGGAATCACCGTCCTGTCAGGTTAATTAAGACAGAATTCAGCAGAATGGCGAAAATAACACTGCTAAACTATATTAAGAATTGACCCTGTTACACATATATGTAAAAAAAAGTATTAATCTTTTCTCCAAACCATGATAACAATTTAGGAAGATAGATAGATAGATAGATAGATAGATAGTGATATAACATACCAATAATGGTAATTATGGTTATAATAATAATAATCATCATAATAATATCCTGGTCAGATCACAACATCAGCTCAAGGTGAGCAGTACAATACGGCCACCTTGTGGACAAAAGTGGGAACTGAAGGAGCAATCAATCTCTATGAATTATCAATTACTATAATTATATATATCATTTTTTTTCTCGAGGAACAGTACAAGGACAGTTCAGTTTTTTGTGGAACTGAAATAATGAATATATTAAATAATTTAAATTAATATATACATTAAATTAAATAATTTATAGCATATATTAATAGTTATTAATAATTCTACATGCCTATTTCTGTCCGGGGTCACACAAAGCTCTGTGCATCGATCTCTCTTCCCTTTTCTGCTCTGTTAAATTGGACTAACGTGTCCTCCACTCTTCATCATCAGAATCATCCTGCTGCCAGATTAACAACGATGGAGGCTCAGACAACGATCTCCATTCCTCCCTCGATATAAAGACCATTCAAGTAAACTAAGCTGGCTCAAACTGCACCTACTAATGAACACACAGACACAATGGCACAGTTTGTTTTAACATGTAGGCACAATATTCCAGAGTAAGATCTGTTTTGAAATGTTACAAATGAGAAAAAGTCTTTAATCCATGGAATTTTATAATCAAACCCAAATTGTTTAATCCATGAAAAATCCTGAATGTGACCATTGACATTATTAGCATGATTCCTTTTGCTTTCTCAAACCATGTGTGTGACGTTGCTCTGGATATAACACACAACGACACTAATGTGCACAAAGCATGCAACACAATGAAAAGACTTTGCAGTGCTCACAAGCATGAACAGGGACACTGACGTAGACCTGCACAGGCGCAGGGCGTACTTGCTGCTGTCACTCCTGGATGCAGACCTCCAACACAATGTTGTTTATCTCTGGGCTTTTTCTAAGAGATCGTGTGGAGTCGAGCTAATTTCTGAAAAGTGTCAGAAAAATCTTGTTGCAAACGCAATGGCTGTCAGTGCAAATAAAGCATGTGTGCTTTGAGTTACAAGAGGGGAAACCCATTGCAGCTGATCAACTGGCAGCCAGGAGGGAAACAGTCAGAACAGAAGCAAGTTTGTTTCATGTCTCCTCTTTCAACGCGCTGACACTTTTCAGAAATTAGCTCGACTCCACACGATCTCTTAGAAAAAGCCCAGACATAAACATGAATCCCTGCATGCTATCAGTAGCTAGTCCCACCAGCTAACCGAGCTAGCTCAAACCCACGTGTCACCCCTCGGTTTGATTGGAAATAAGCTAAATCGAGCTCGATCCTTCTTACCCGCTGGTTCTTAGCTCCGATCCCCGAAAAACATACACGTCGGTCGGCTTTGAGCAGCTGCTAACGACCGCTGGTCGCGGTGCTCATCTCCTGCTGTTGACAAGGAGAGGAGCTGCTAGCTACGAAGATCGTCTGCGGGGCGGGCAGGTCCGACTCCTCAGTGTCGTTCCTTAAAGCGAAACCAGTCACAAAATACTGAATATTCCAACATTGTATATCCAGCAGTCTTGTTGAAAATAGTCAAGTTAGCCCATGTTAAATACTTGGGCTGTTCGCACCGGCAGCGTAGTGCCGGGAAGAAAAGCAAAACACAAGCACATAATCTCCTGTGGGGGGGTGGCGGCTACAGGCCTGCGTAGGTCAGTCACCTGTGAAGACCAGGATCATTTACCCCTGAACCAGCGCGGAGAATTGATGATGGTGATGATGAAAAATTAAATATAAAATTAAATATAAAATTAAATATAAAATTATATATAAAATTATATATAAAATTAAATATAAAATTAAATATAAAATTAAATATAAAAAAATTAAATTAAATTGAATCAAATTAAATTAAATTAAATTAAAAAAAAAAAAAAAACTGCGCGCGCACATCCTGCGCAGAAACCCAATGCGCTAGTGATGTGTCGGTGACCCCCAGCAGGGGTACCTGTCATTCTCTCTACGTAATAAAAACAAAAATGTCATACATTTTTTTTTCAAACATTTTAATACTTAAGAAGATGGGAAAGAGAGAGAAAGACAGAAAGACAGAAAAGAGAGAAACTAGGAGGCAGTAAACAACCTATAGTTGCTTGTGGCCCCCGAATGCACGGGCTCCTCCATCTGAAAGCCTCCACCTGAAAAATGTACCACATTCCAATGCACCCTCTGCTTTTTTAAACTCGTCTCCAAATCCAATGAACCCTGAGGAGGGGGGGGGGGGGGTGAAACAGTCTTAACAGCTTAGAAGGCAGAGGGAAGAGTCAGGGAGGGTTTAGGTACTGTCCCAAACCTATGGTGGTCGTATCCATCCCAACTGATGTACTATAGCAAACACACTTTGCATCTGATGGCTTGTTCGGCACCAATCAGACTTCACAGGTCCAGTAAAGCGGGTTGATATCCCAAAACCCTTGTTGTAATAAAAATTAATTTTCCTTTATTTCTTGTTTTATATTTAATTAATTTAATTTATTACATTAAATCCTGCCAAGTTTAAGAGCTCACTCAGATGGGAAGGAGTGGGACTCGAACTCGATTTACACGTGGAACTAAGTACATTAATATGATGGAAATATTATCGTGTGTGTGTGTGTCTATATTTGACAGCCTTACTTAGAAGTTACTTTTTATATTTTGGGATTTTAGATACTGGATGATTTAACATGCTTTAACAACCTATTGTTAGAGAATAACCCAGTAGTTTCCAACCTTCTTCGTCTTCTGAAGCCTTACAAGAATCACAGTCTGCTGCAGCTTCTTTCCATGTGATGTCCTGAGGCTGCCCCCTGCTGGCTGCTGGGTTCCTCTGCTGCTCTAGCTTGGTTTGTGCAGCTTGTGATTAACTAAAGTTGTCCATAAAAGAGAATCTTTAATAATCTTCGAGGGCAATTTGATGTACAACCAATATTTACAATGTAAATAAAACACAATATTTAAACCCTATAGACTAAGTAGCAGGGGGAAATTAGCTTTTAATAAATGAATTGATAAGTCGACCAACAGAAAATTACCCGTCATTTATCTAGATATTCTCGAAACATTTCATTCTACTTTTAATTTCCTGTTGTGTTTCTAATAATTATAAATGTTGGGGACATTTCCTTGATAAATGGGTGGAGGTTGTATTACCTCTGCTGAGGAGGTTATGTTTTCATCTCTGATTTGTCAGTCAACAGGTTTATGTAATAAACTACTGGACCAATAACCACACAACTTGGTAGAAGGAAGCTGCATGGATCAGAGATGAACCTATATGGCTCTGTTGAGCTCTACTGAGTGCCAGTCAAGGAAATGAATCTGGAATCTTCTCTCAAAAAACATCCCCCCCCCCCCCCCCCCATAGGGTTTGTAGTGTGAAGCTAATGAGGTGTTTTATAGAGATGTGATCGAAAACATCAGACCAAGTGAATCACTTTATTCAACACGAACAGTTTATTTGTTTCCTGAGCTAATCATTAAGCACATCTCTCATTGCCTCAGTTTGAGAATCCGACCTCTAGAAGGTGCTACAGGGCCTTGGGTCATAATTTCCTCCATGGTATCGTAAAGGTTCAGTGTGTAAACAACAATCTGTACAATTTAGATGAAACTCACGAGTGAAAACATCACTAGGATTATTTTATATTCAATTTCTACCAATACATCCCTTTCACCTAAATCTTACACACTGGACCTTTAATGAATGTTATCTTTACATTATGTGTATGTTGCTATCAACATGTAAACAGGTATAAAGGTAATGATATAACAATGTAAAGAATTAAGTTATAAAAATATTATGAAGTTGCTGCTGGTACATGTTGATAATTTGCTGTTTTCTGTTGCTTTTATGGCAAATGTGGGAATATTGTAGCTGGCTTGTTTTGTGTTTTCTGCTGCTTATCTTAATGAGTGATATGTGTTAACGTGATGCTAAGTAGCGTTAGGTCGCCTAGGCCAGGCGGAGTGAGGCATTGTGGTCAAAACACCTGTAGCACCAGGATATTTTCACATTTCACATCTTATTCTACCAAACAATGTGATTTTTGTAAAATTGGGATGATTAACCTTGGTGTTTAACTTAAGTATTTAAGACAAAGTAAAAAAAAAAAAAACTGCCATCACTGCCAATCAAATTCAGATTCAAATTCAAATTAAAGCGTCTGCTTGCCATGGTGGTTGATTTTTTTGATTAATGCAGAGTTTGAATGTGTTTAAGGACAAGTTGACGGGACCTTAAGCTAATGCCAGGAGCACATTACATGAGGTGTGTTGCTCCTTGAAGGAAAAACCATTCCCTCTCCATTGGCTCTAATGTTATTTCAGAGAAAACTTTTCTGGAAGGAGCATCAACTCTCATAACTTACTCACACGGTCCCGTTTTTTTACTCTCACAAATTTCAAATATATCTGTGTGTCCGGCAAAGTCTTGGAATTCTCACAATGTCTTTATTTCACAGATAGGCCTCATAGTTTCTGAATTATAGTTGTTTGTTCAGAGTTTAGATTTCTCTCTTCCCAGTGAGGAGAGAAAAGGTGCATTCAGTTGAGTTTCCATGGCAACCAGATACACACACATAGCAGGAGGGGAGTCTCTCTCTCTCTCTCTCTCTCTCTCTCTCTCTCTCTCCTTCTCTCTGTGTGTGTCTCTCTATCTGTGTCAATTGTTTTATATTGAATGTTTGATAGATCAAATTCACCTAAATGTTACACACTATTTCATCTTGTCACCGGTAGACAAAAGCCATTTGACTTCAAGATCCAGACAAGGACGGAAACTTCTTCTGAAAATAGTGCATCAACTGTTCCAACAGCTTCATCAACGAATAGATCTGCTCTATATTGTAAACCATGCAGCAACCAGATATTGTGATGAGCCTCAGGGTCGAACTCCTCCGAGCCATCAAGAAGATCACAGCTCTTGAATATGGAACCGTGTCTCTGAAGGAGAAGATGGAGCAGCTTGAAAACCAGCTTAAAGACAGAGATGGTGACATAAAGAAGGAGGTGGAGAAGGAGAAGGAGGTGGAGAAGGAGGTGGAGAAGGAGAAGGAGAAGGAGAAGGAGAAGGAGAAGGAGAAGGAGATCCAGGCTCTCAAGGAGAAGGTGGAGCAGCTGGAAAACCAGCTGAAAGACAAAGATGGTGACATAAAGAAGGAGGTCAAGAAACGGCACGCTCGCCTCAGGGCCTATCTTGACTGCCTGGCTGAGCTCACTGACTGTCAGGCCAAGGTTAAGATGATGTAAGCAAGTCTGCACCAGGAGCCACCTCAGCCTGATACAAGCTGTAGCAGTGAGGTGGAGAAGGAGAAGGAGAAGGAGAAGGAGAAGGAGAAGGAGAAGGAGAAGGAGAAGGAGATCCAGGCCCTGAAGGAGCAGGTGGAGCAACAGCGAAATCAGTTGATTGTCAAAGACGCTGTCATAAAGAAGGAGGTCAAGAAACGGCGCGCTCGCCTCAGGGCCTATCTTGACTGTCTGGCTGAGCTCAGTGACTGTCAGGCCAAAGCTAAGATGATGGAAGCAAGTCTTCACAAGGAGCCACCCCAGCCTGATAAAAGCTGTAGCAGTGAGGTGGAGGTGGAGAAGGAGAAGGAGAAAGAGAAGGAGAAGGAGAAAGAGAAGGAGAAAGAGAAGGAGAAAGAGAAGGAGAAAGAGAAGGAGAAAGAGAAGGAGAAAGAGAAGGAGAAAGAGAAGTAGAAAAAGAAGGAGAAAGAGAAGGAGAAGGAGAAGGAGAAGGAGATCCAGGCCCTGAAGGAGCAGGTGCAGCAACAGCGACATCAGTTGATTGTCAAAGACGGTGTCATAAGGAAGGAGGTCAAGAAACGGCGCGCTCGCCTCAGGACCTATCTTGACTGTCTGGCTGAGCTCAGTGACTGTCAGGCCAAAGCTAAGATGATGGAAGCAAGTCTGCACCAGGAGCCTGCACCAGGAGCCTGCACCAGGAGCCTGAGACAAGAAGGAGCAGTGTGGTGGAGGTCAACAAGGAGAAGGAGAAGGAGAAGGTGCTCGCTTCAGGACCGAAAAGAGACGAAACTGCAGCAGGAGACAACTCCAACTAGGGATTGAGCTGGAGGAGAGAGAAGAGGTGGAGAAGCATTTACCTCACCCACTCCTTCCCTCCTTGGCCCTGCCTCCCACCCTTTTCCTACTCCTGAAAACAAACCCCTCCCCTGTCTCCCTTTGTACATATTTGAAATAATTTATTGATGTGTTATAAATATGTTTAACTTTTTGAATAAATATAACTAGTACAGTAACATCTACCTCTGTCTTTCTGAATATAGATACAGGATTCATTGATCAATTAACACACTGTTGGAGTGAAACAAATCAGTGTGATTCATTTTGTTTGCTACTATTCATACGAACACAGCACAGCAACAGAAGACAAACAATGTTTCTTAACTTTATTACATTTGGTCAAATCTATATATTAATGACAACAATACAATAATTATATAATATTATAATAATAATAATAAATAGAATCATATCTTTATTAACCCTAACCCTAACCCAAAGCTATATATCTATGCTGACAACATTAACAGACAACTGCAGGAGTCCGCCGGCGACAGAAAAACAACACACAACTCACACAAGCTGCCTGGAAACACACAAAAAACTCCCCACGGTTGGTTTGTTTACAAGTATGAACGTGCCGCCCTCAGGATGGAGACATATTTATAACTGAAATATAGATAAAAACTAGTAACATCCAAAGATAACTAGAAACATCTAAATATATATGTATATATGTAAATTCTGGAAAGGCATGAAAGATAACATAACATAACATAACATAAGATAAAACTTTATTGAGCCACACACTGGGGAAATTCAGTTGTCACAGCAGCAGGCAGGTCAGAAAGAGGTAAAGACAAGAGAATTTTAAAAGTATATATAAAAAAAAGGCACTAGAATAAAATGTAGCAAAAACTGCATAACATACACATTTCACTGTAGTGGTTTGTATTGAACGGTTATGAAGTAAAAGCGTTTGTACATAAATATAAGGATATTGTGATACAAATGGGCAAAAGGTTAGGGTTATTTTTCCCGAAGAAATAGATCAATTGGTACGAGCAGTGTGCAGTATTTTACATTTCAATTGTGGGAATGCCTGCAGAAGCGCTCTTTGCACTGTAGGGGGAGCAGTCTGCTGCTGAGAGAGCTGCTCAGGGCCTCCACAGTGTCATGCAGGGGGTGAGAGGCATAGATTATCTATGCCTCTACCATATGATATGGTGAGATGTGTCATCCATGATGGAATATAACTTCGCCAGCATCCTCCTCTGTCCCACTTCCTCAGTGGAATCCAGAGGGAAGTGCAGGACCCAGTCCTAACCAGTTTATTTCGCATTTTTGACTGGACAATGGTATAGACCACTGCAGAAGCCACCACAGTGTCATAAAAAGTCCTTAATAGTGTCCTGTACATGTATTTTCAAATTTATTTATCTATTTCACCTTTTATTTATTCTTTTATTTATGTATGTGTGTATTTATTTATATTAACGTGAATCAATAGAGATGCAAAGCTGTCGATCTACACACAATTCTGTCTACAATTATCTTTTAAAATAAAATGTTGCCTCATAAAATCAATCAAATACATCTGATTTAATTAATTTGATTGCCTATTTGCTTTTATTCTAATGGTATTTAAATATTTATCAATATCTCATCAAACTCGTCCCAAAGAGTAAATATGGCTTCAGCTGCAGGTCGTTCATAATCCAGTGGAACACCAACGCCCTTTGGTTTCCTGTTGTTTACACTCAGTGATGACAAACTACATTTTATAGCCTCATGCTGGGACATTTTACACTTTTACTGCACCTGTTGTGAGTTGGAGTTTTGTTTTGCGTATCAGGTTTTTTCCTCTCTCTTCTCGGGGGAGAAATTTGACACCGACTTCCCTGTCCAACATCTCACAGGAGCTTTCACGATACTGTACGATGTTGTCATACGTTCCTCCTTCTTACTGAGCCATGACCTATCTATCGGAGGTGGAGACAGAGGCCAACTTAGGCCGCCTTACCTGTTATACAATGCAGCTGCAAGAATAAACTCAAATTCTGCTTCAATTGCGTGCAAATAAGTGTTTCTTTAATTGTTTTTTAAATTACAAACATAAATATTCAATTATATGAGTGTTTGATTACCGTACATAGCCCATAGGACAAAGGTGTTTAACATTTTCAGCAGTATTTCTGTGTTTACAAAATGATAGAACAGGTAATAAATACCAAACACTATTTTATCCATCTAGAACTCATCAATTTTTGTCTTTATTTTTCAAACGATAATCCTTACTTTCCGGAAAATTGAATATAACCCTGCAAATTAAGGAATGGTTCTAAAAAATCTAAGTGAGCTAAGAATTGTAAACACATACGTGGGGAATTGTTGAAACTGCAGATTGAAATGTGATAACGCATATGGTTCACACAAGCCATTAAGGAAACAAAGAGTTGAAAGCGAGGTGAAAGACTCAATAAACCGCGCGCCCCACCTTTATACTGTCAATCATTCACAGCTCACAAATGTGTAGGGAAACTGTATCCAGGTTTTTCTGCCAGCAACACGAGGAAGTGATCTGTTATATACTGCATCTGGGAATAGAAAGAAACCTCTCCTTTCTTTCAGTATCATGGCGTCTGAGTTTGAAGACGACTCAGGAGCAGCACTCAGGTACGTCACCAAAATACTTTGTATGTGGTTAATGATATAGTTAAGACTGTTTGTCAATATGACTTACTTTATTATATGTAAAGGGATGAAATTGATAAGAAAAATAATGCAGATATTAGTTTTTGGGGTGTTTTCTCAGAATGTGCAGTCATGGATTGTGGAAAAATGATACAAAAACGTAATTTATCATTATTGATATACGAGAAAAACGGATGATGTCGTGTTGTATATTCGTGTGGCTGCTTAACAGCTCCTCATCATAATGGAACAACACAAGATGAAGAACAAACATGGTCAGTGTGTAGCCAAACAAGCGTATTCGAATATAATCACTTGCACACACCGTCGTAAATCTCACACACGACTGCGGCGCCTTTTCCCCTGATGAGGGGTCACAAGACTTGAGATTCTCCCACCACAATCACATGCTTATAAATACATTTTTAATTTGTGAATATCCGACCAATCTTTTTATGGGGAGAAGGTCCCATGATGAAACTACAACATACTTTCAGTGATGGTGAGTGACGCAAAGTAAACATCTTATGATACCAATGAACTAAAATTATCAGTTGTTCATTTGCTTATATCTACTAAGTAACTAATTAAAACTGCTACATTTTCGGCTACATTATATTATTATTATATTATTTGCAAACATGCAGTAAAGAACCAATTTGAAACAGTCTTTCTTCAGCAGGGCACAAGTTTCTGTCTGAAACTTCCCACAGTGTCTTTATTGGTTTATTTTATTCCTATAAATACATGTCAGTGTGTATATATTCATACATAAAAGAACATAAATACAAAACAGCTGTTCATAATCTCATCTTTGTAAGTGAAAAGTACTAATAAATAAATTAATAAAACATCAGAAAACGGCCATCTTCTGACTGTGCCGACACACTGAAGAGAAGTTACATCTGGGTCTGTGTGTCTGTTTTCTCAGAGGAAGCTGACGGTGATTGTTTGCCAGGTTTCCCGGGTGACAAAAGAGCATCAGGAAAAAAAAAAAACATCTGTCAGGTGGAGAAGAGCGTAAACAAGAGGGAGAGGCTGAACGAGGTGGAGTGAGAGAGATCAACGGGCGTGAGGTGTGACCACAACACCACACCTTGGACCGGGACTGCCTCAGGATCTGTCGTGGCCCCATGGTCTACCTGGCTCACACGGCCCACGCCCAGCTCGGCGCCCTAGGGCTGAGCTGCGTGGGCTGGACTCTCACGGCCGTGGCGTTCGGACTCATCCAGTGGAGGGTCTGGCTGGTGTCTGACAGTGAGGTCATCAGCTCCGGCCTGGCCTGGGTGGGCCTCTGGAGGACCTGCTTCAACAGCCACACCTTGGTGTCGCCCGGGTTCAAGATCATGCACTGCAGGTACATCGGCCTGACCGAGGCCTTCACTCCACCGGAGATTCGGGCGGGTCAGGTTCTCATGGTGCTGTCCCTGCTGGCGGGGCTTTGTGGGAACGCAGGCGGAGTTTACGCCCTGAGGAACGTCTACTTCGGGATGGGGAAGGAATCGCCATTGCGCTTGTCCTTCTCCACCGGTGGAGCTCTGTGCCTGTTGGCTGCTGCGATGTCTCTCATCCCTCTGGTGTGGAATCTGACCTCAGTGGTGACCAATCAGAACATCAGCTTCCCCCCTGAGTTCAAAATGCCCCAGGCGCCGGATTCCCAGTATGCGGGGTGCGGCATAGGGGTCGGGATGGTGGGAACAATCATGATGATTGTCTCTGGGATTATTTTCTGTATGTACAAAATACCAGCGAGGCCTCAACACGCGAGCCAGTCATCTCTAAAAGAACAGGCGCACGTGGACAGGTCACCACGTGCACAGCCTATGTTTGACAGTATGGGGGGGGAAAACAATCCAGCGTTTGAGGCCCACGAACACTTGTGATCAGACCACAGAGGAAACCCATGTTGAGATATTCACAGTTTAAAAGGTTGTCTACATTGTGTCTCCGATGGACAAGTTGTGTGTCTCTTGCGCCATAAACTGAGTTTATGTTTCAGCAATACTGCAGCTCTTTGATTCCAGTGACTCATCCGCTTTCACGCCCCACAGGAGGATTGAATTGAATGATTCACCTTTTGCACTGCAAATTAACTTGACGCCTCAACTTGGTTGGAGTGCGGAAAACACCAACTGAAATACCGTCCTAACAAAGCTTCTGTGATGTATTAAATGTTAACGACAGTAACGTCGGTGAGCGATGTGAGACAGATTTAATGTAGCTGTCATTATAATCAAGATGTAAGGCATGATATTTGAAACTGTTACACAAATGTGTGCATATCAAATGCACAGCATAACTTGTATTGAGTCAATGTCCTTCACTTCCTCCTCAGATTATGAAGCTTTTTGCATTATTGAGTTAAAAATGTACTGTCTTCATTTTGTTCCATATTTGGACTCAAATAAATGACTGTCTTTAATGTTGAGTGAGTTTCATTATCTCTAGGCCTCTGAAAACAAAACTAAGGGATATAAATCTTCCATAGATGGACATGTTTATGCTTTTGTTATGTCTAGTAGACTTTGACCCTGTTGCTATTAAGTCACCAATTGCACTTTGGAACTTGATCTAAAGCAGGAAATGCAGAATATCGTATAATGATAAAACATGCACCACACAGCAGTTATTTCTTTAAATATTTTATTCAAAAAAAGCAAAAAAGCTCATTTCCAGAATTTCAAACCATCTGTATCAATGTTCCCCTAATGATGAACGGCCCCTTCACCTCACGGATATCAGTGCTGTGGCTCAGATCACAGCCCACCCTCCCACTTGAGGGGGGGTTCGGGTGGGGTCTGCTTCCCCTGAGCTGCTCACTGATGCACAAGGTACGAGTGAGAAAGGTCCGTCAGGCTGCTAAAATCCAATTGAGGCATTGTTTTACTTTGAAAGGACAGGTGTTTTTTGTGCCACACACACACACACACACACACACACCTCTGGGAGATGCCGGCAAGGGAAGGATAATTATTTCCTTGTAGAGTCCCGGCGGTGCGGTGAAACCATCAACCACTGCATCTTTAACCTGACATTTTGAGTGTTTGTGAAGAGTGAAATAACCAGACTGAGAAAAAAAACAAGACATTTGTGGTTATTTCAGCCTTCAGGAGATGAGCATCTCCATCTTGCCACTATCTTTGTTTCCCCATTCAACCTTCTCGCTAACTTCAGTTGACATAACTTTTGGGGGCTACTGATCTTAACCCTCTTGAGGAACTTCATACAGTACACAGATTTCAGAGTTTCATCCCATAAAGGAGAAAGAAAAGCTGTTAAAACAAACGCCGACACCGCAGTTCACTGTTCGTGGATGACTTGTGTGAATATTGGCAAGATTTTCTTCTCGCACAAACTGCTGGAGGACAGAGTTTAAAACAGGGTGAATGTCAGGGAGCAAGATAAATCCAGAACAGGTTTATTTATATATATATATATATATATATATATATTTCTATATATCATCACAGAATGGAACCCTCCAATATAAATAAAAAAACGACACTGGAGATTCATGTGACATGTCATTCAAACACACTAATACTGAACACAACATATACAAGTCAAGCACAATTGTCGTTTTAAAAAGAAAAGGGGTCAAAGGTCAAATATTATCATGTCAGCTCGATTATAATCAGAATTTTACAATTTCTCCAACAGTAACAATCGGTGTGGATTTGAGGATGAGGAGTCCAGCTGTTTATGAATAACCCTCAATCTGCTAAATGCCCTGAATGTAAACGTGTGGAATGGACTGCCTTTTGTACAAAGAACTCCCATTTCAAATATCTAACTGGGTGCGTCAAATTACAGTCACAGAGAGACTCTTGTTTGGGACCTAAAGACTCAAACAAACCAACACCATATCATTGGTTCATCCTCAAAATAACTTAAACTTGATCTTTAGTCTTCTAGTTTTGTAACTCTGAGCAAACGTGATCACGGCCACTTTATTTTCCTTGAAGTTAAAGCCCAGCTGTACAAGTGCACTTGCTGTGTAGTATCATATGACAACAACACTACTCGTCTTACAACTACATGATTATCACTTTTGGCTGAACTGTTCCTTTAGACGCAGTCTGGTCCTTGATAGGATTATTTGCTTCTGCCGACACCGTCAACAAGACATGATAAAGGAAACAAAAACACACCACAAACAAGATACTATGCTACTGAACGCTATTGCTCGGGCCAACAGCACGAGCATCCCTACACTTCAGAATAAGAGACCCGTTGTCCTTTTCCTCATCCGCTTACCTCAGATTATTCACCTCCCTTTCACGCATGGAAGCCCTGATAGTCGGTTTTTGATCCAGATGGTTTGAAACTGAACGAAAAATCGAACATACATACAAAATAAAATACAAAATCAGAAAAAAGAAAAGAAAAAAAAGAAAGATTTAGAAATGCAGGGGGGTTTAATTGTTCCAAAGTCCACCGGTCTGTTCTTGATAAACCTCGATGACGTCCTCGTCCTCCATCCCCAGCTGACCGGAACAGCAGAGGAGACATTTTTAGTAACAGAACCAACAACACATGATGTAGACTCTCACAACACTCTTCTTTTAAGTTCTTCTTCTATGTATACAGTTTTCCTAATGACAAAAACCCTTTATTAATAATTTCCCACCAAATTAAAGCATAAAAGTAACAGAATTTAAGCACTGTGCATATATTAAATATTCAAACATAAAATGATTGTTTAATTATTGATATCATTGTTTTATTCTGATATATTGCAACAACCAATTGTCCACTGATTTACTCCTGCTGCCTGTGTGTCCATACTGTATATGTGTGCCATTTTACTCAGCTAAAAGATAATCAGATACTCATGTCAAGAGAAACAAGTTTTACCTCTTTCGGAGTTTGGTTATCTGCGATTCTCTGTCCTTCAAACAGAAACCGTAGCGTGCTTGCTGGGACGCCCTGAAAGAGATAGAAATCTATAACTCCATGTTTTTCTGACATTGTTTGATACAGGAAATCGAACTTGTATCATTCGGTAACAGGCGCTGCTTTCCCTCTTCCCGTCGTACCTGTCTCTGGCTGTAAGACTCCTTCAGCTTTTTTAAATGTGTCGTCATTTTCACCTTAAAGTGGATTTCACTGCTGTCCTGTGGGCGGCGAGAGAAAACAATGATTAGAAGTGGCGGAAGTTCCGGCATGGAGCAATGAGGCCAAAGCAAGGAAGCAGGTAAGAAGAAAGCAATGTGCTACTAGGTAAATATAAGTAATTACGAAAAAGATTAAATATAGAAACACATAATGAAAAGATCTGTATCTATTTCTATGGCATGATTGTCTGAAGCTTTGCTTCTTCTAATCCATTTTGTAAATACTCTCATTTTGTTGATGGTCTCAGTTACACGTGACATCTATTGCACTTCTGTCCGTCCTGGGAGAGAGAGATCCCCTCACATGTGGCCCTCTCTGAGGTTTCTACGTTTTTCCCCCCCATGGTAATATGTTTTTGGGGTAGTTTTCCTTACTCTTGTTGAGGGTTAAGGACGATACACCTTGTTAAAGCCCTATGAAACAAATTGTGATTTATGAATATGGGCTATACAGATAAAACTGAATTGATCAAGGATGGAATGACAAACAGATTATTGTTGGTTACTTTCATCGGCTTTGACCTTCCTTATCCATGCACCTCTAGTGTTTTTAATGCACAAGTATGCAACTATTCCATATATTACCAGGGTACTACATACATATGTTATAAATGCATTGTATAACCCTTATAAAAACTGTAACAACACATTTTCACTCAAGTGTTATTTGTTGATGGAGGGACTCTGCATCAGCAGCTATGCTACACATCGCTAGGTTGAGCTAGCTGGGTCCCATCCATCCTGCCTGCACCGTTACCCACCTGACCGATCACTTTTAACTTTATGTACTCTCCGTCCTTCTTGTCCCCGCCGTCTTGGCTGGATGGTTTTGTCTCCTTTGGGGAAGAAAAGAAAAACAACAACAAATAAAGCACGAAGCATTCAACACGCCACACGCTCGCCTCGGGCAGACCCGCGGGGGCAGGTTTTAGCGGATTGTGCCGACACACCAAAGACTCGTTCACGTTTACATCTCCGGGTTCGAAAAGTGAGCGAGGCTTGTTGTCCCCGAGGCAGAACTTTGCAACCGAGCTGAAGAAGCCATGCTAGCTGTTCAGCTGAGCTTTGTGGGCCCGGAGCTACACGGAGCTAATGGCTAAGCACGTTAGGACACCAGCTCACAGGGAGGCAGCAAGCCGCAAAAATCACGACAACGTCCATTTCTTTCATTTCACGAGGACGGCGAATAGTAACATACAGTTCAAAGTGTTCATCTCACCGAGTCTGACATGTTTCGCTTGTGTGTATTCGCCTTTGTGTGTTGTTACAACTGCGTTCACGTTAGCTCCCAGCCGCAGCTCTAGCCCGATGTTGTGAGAAGGCGACATCGACCGAAGCTGACGCCGGAAGATGGAGTCCTTTCAGAATAAGAGTCTTTTTGACATGAAAGTTGTTTTGGCAACAGCGCCGTTAAATCTCACACATTACCCCCAAAAAATTAAGCAGTTAATTAATCTAGCATGAAGGCAAATGTGTAAACCTAAGTTAGAAGCATCACAGTTAATGTGGTTTGATGTAGCGTTGATTTATAACTACATTCTTTTCCTTGTAAAGAAGGTAATTAAACTCAAATCCAATTGAATGGTCGAAATATCACTATTTCAAAGTGTATGAAATATCATCTATATATCCATAATAACAACCTGATTATAAATCATTTAAATGAACACACTCATTACGATGGCAATTATCCTTGTTTAGTTTAAGATTATATTGTTTTATTGTTTTTACTTCATAGTGTTTATTTGCTTCTAGTGTTCTATTTCATCGCTGCTTGCCCTGTACTTAGATCCATTCCATCTCATGTACCTCATGTTTCCGAATGGCAATAAATCTTCTAGAAATGAATTATATTTTTTTCATATAGCTAAATTCTTCAGTATAAGTGAAATCAGATTGCGTTCATTGTATTAATAAAGGTTGTAGTTATTGAGCAGATCATGTTAAACACGTTTATCTGACAGGATTTGAAGCGTGATGCAGGAATTTAATACATTTCATTCACAGCAGAAGTTGTGTTTTTGTTGGACTCCTCCAAAGAGGCTGTCAAGCGCTCACAACTGAAATATATAATTTCCGGTTGATACCTGTCAACGTAAAACACCACAAATCTACAGCGGATGGGAAAAAACGACCACAATACAGTTCCTGCTTTTATTTTGTCAGCAAAATATCAAACTCTTCCGGTGGGCTTTTGTGTGTCATCCGCTAACTTGACGCGATTGTGGAGGAACCAGCGAGCGAAGCTACCGTCAAAGCAGCGTGTGGAGTGAAACTAAATGGAAGCTGCGCGTTAACTTTGCCCTCTCACCGCGGCGCAGACACCGGGAGGGTTGCTTCGGACCCGCCGTCATCTTGTCCGTGCCACCGCCGCAAGAGATCCGCCGGGGTTCGGCCTGACAGCCGCCGGGCCTCGTCGCCGCGGCCCAGCAGGACTCGAGTGAAGTTGTGAGCGGACTGACAAACTTCTGCTTCCTGCAGCCATCTCTCACCGCAGGGCCCGGGGCTCCCGTCGCCGGCCCTGTGGATGAGGGAGTGAGCACGGACCGCATCGCGCCCAGGTGAGGCCGCGCACCGGTCGGCCCGCACTTGACATGTGTCCGCGTTTGATTCTCGCTTTCTGCGCGGCCGTGCACTGCGAGAGAGAGAAGAGAGAGAGGGAGAGCTCCGAATTAGCATTAGCTTAGCTTGTCAACTTCCCTGGCCCTGACAGCTAGCTGTGTACGGAACTCTCGACTAGCCACTTAGCTTCCTCTCTCAGCTCTATCTAAGCAGCTGACTGTGTTTGGGTCATTTTCGAACGTGCAAAATCATCTATTGACATCATTGTATCGTGACACGCAAGACTGAATTCGCTAACAACACTTGTTAAGTCAATTTTAGCTTCCAGGGCTGCTGAGCTAACGCTAGCAAGTTCCTTTAAAGCTAATTATCAACCAAAGCAGGCCATAACAGTGGCAGTGTTGTTGGTGTCAACTTTGCAGCAATCGGCCCCCAAACCAGTGTTTTGCAGGGGATGCACCATTAGCCGCACGACAGAGAAGTGCTAAGCTAATGTTGATGTTGCAGCTTGGTCTGACCAGCGTGGGGGAATAGTCAGATTTGACGTCAGCCGCAGAGAGTGATCGATCAGCAATATCCAATCAGCTCCTCATCAGCAGAGGCCATCTTGACCGTCCAGACTTAAATATCCAGACCCACCGCACTGTCTGTAGTGTTGGACGGTATCTGCACTACCTCACAGTAACCAACATTTAACAGTGACAGCTAGTGGTGGTGATTCTGCAAGAGAAATGCTGGGGGGTTATATTTATGCCTTATTCTTATGATATCCCACACAATGTTATGCTTATGAATGCAAACTAAGGATTGTTTCATCATCACATATGAATGGATTGCTTTTATCCATGTGTGTGTTTCTCTGTCTGTCCCGCTCCACCTCAGAGGAAGATATAATACTTTTTACTCCAGTTTCAAGGTGATCACTTGATCAATTGAAATACAACGTGCACCTATTTTGACAATAGATTATTCCCTCTCTTCATATTTCAAGCAAAAATAGCCGATATTCTTAGATTTCACCCTGACAACATTTCCTGTTAATGTGCAAAAAAATCCAAGGTGTCATTTGAAAACACTACATTCATCCAAAGCTGTAGTGATGGGCACTTCTTTATGTTTCATAAACCAAATTATCAATAAATCCTTCATAAAGATAATCAGCAAATTAGTGAATAATGAATATAGTGACCCGCAGCCTGACTTTTTTCCCCACATCCATCTGAGAGCTTTGATTGCTCCTTACTTGGCATATTAAGATTTTTATTTCCAGATCCATTTCTGAAATGTGATATATATTTAAAAATCAGGTTTCCCTACAGTTTATGGATTTTAAATTTGTTCTGTTCTGCAGTGGCCAGCTTCAACATCACGCTACTCGTGCATGACTGCAGCAATAATAATAACCAATTTATATAACTCTAAATACACTCTCTGTTTACGAGCCCCATAAACCTGGAACTAATTGTCTAATGTCGTTTGTATAAATAGTTGGGACAACATTTTAGAAAACATAGGAGCAACACTTAACAGTACTAAGCAGAACAAATTCTCAAAACATACAAAGAAGTATTGTCTCCCAAACAAATTCAGAAATGCCTTTTGCTTTTACACAAACATTAATATCCTCAGTTATTGTGGTTCTCAGCCCACAGAAACATCCTTACTGTGCAGTCGAGAGGTTTTCTGGCTCCACTCACAGTTTACAGATGTGTCCGTCAGCAGCTGCAAGCTCTAACTTGTGTCCCACTCATCTGCATGTCATGATTTATGTTGTTCTTTTGCTGTTGCAGGAGAAAGGAATCCCTTTGATGGGAGAATCCTCTTTCCTGGCCTCCTGGGTTAATCGCCGTGCCATGATGATGGGTATGTGCGTGTGTGTGTTTTCAAGATTGTGTTACTGTCTGGCAGGAGGCCAGGATTTTGTCTTTTGTCAAACTCACAACCAAAGGAAGTTTTTTTTTCCTCTCCCTCTCTCTCTCTCTGTGAACAATGTTTCTTTGACACCTTTATATTACAATGAACCTTTGTGTGATGTGCTCCTCTGCAAGTGGTATAACATGTTTAAACTGCAGGTCTGGATACACAGATAAAAAGTATGTGTACTGTGTCTATAGTTAGTGTTTTTAAGGATTTGAAAATGTGCAAAAAAGAGCTGTGGAAAGTTTTGTGCACTTCAACTGATGCAAAGGAAAACCTAGTGGGTTCACAGCAATGTTTTGTCGTCACTCAGATGAGCAGGAGGCGCTGAACTCAATCATGCAGGACTTGGCCGAACTGCACCGCTCTAGCCGTCCTGCCATGTTCCTGTCGGACCTGGGCAAACCCAAAGCCTCGTCGCCCAAGAACCAGGTAGCCTCACAAGCACGATGTCGGGCAAAAATCTTTTTATGAAATCGGTATAATGTTGCAACAGCAAAGTAATACAATGAAAGAGTCCAGTAAAGAAACCTGCCTCTGCCTCTATTTTGTCATTGGTGATCGATTATAATAATTACTTGATAGGATATTGTATGGTTTTAAAACATGGAACACATCTTGTTATCCTTTTTTTTTTTAAACGCCCACATTAATTTACAAACAAGGATCAGTGTAAGGGTTACATTTTCCACCTGCTGTGTGTAATGCTCCGTTTTCATCTCTTGACACGCTCTTCGTCTTTTGCTGATCTGTCTGTGGCAGAACGATGTCAGAGTGAAGTTCGAGTTCAAAGGGGAGAAGAGGTGAGACTTAGATGTTGCTCATCTCTCTGAAATCACCAGTCGTTACCTGTAGCTGTGTCCTCCTGACCTCTGACCTCCTGATCTTTTCTTGTCCGTAGGATTTTGCAGTTTCCTCGCCCTGTCAAGCTGGACGACCTGAGGTCTAAAGCCAAAGTGGCTTTCGGTCAGATGATGGACCTTCACTACACCAATAATGAGGTACAAAGCTGCACATTTAA
Organism: Pleuronectes platessa; assembly: GCF_947347685.1. Taxonomy (NCBI): domain Eukaryota; kingdom Metazoa; phylum Chordata; class Actinopteri; order Pleuronectiformes; family Pleuronectidae; genus Pleuronectes; species Pleuronectes platessa. The sequence continues at coordinate 6,976,725 of NC_070649.1, forward strand.
AATTATCGATATTGAATAAAATGTATAAGACATATACACCAAAATTGTTTTTCTCTCTCTCTCTTTTCGCAGCTGGTGATTCCACTGACGACTCAGGATGACCTGGACAAAGCCGTGGAGCTACTGGATCGCAGCGTTCACATGAAGAGCCTGAAGATCCTCCTTGTGCTGCAGATGTCCTCTCAGGTCAGCAGCTCTCACGTCCAAGGAATAGCCCAAGTTTTATTATTGGGCACAATTTTACTCTTGCACAGAAGTACTTTGAGTTGAATGGGTTTATTCTGCTATAGTACAAGGCAGAATTTAATGACTTTCAAGGGCATTCTATCAAATTAAGCTAGCTAATGATGTTAGGTTATATGTAGCCTAAGTAAAGTGTCAACGTTTTTGTGCAGATTCAGAATTTTTCAGAAGCGCTGCATCTTTCTGCATTTCTTTCAGTCTTTCAGGAAATAATGCCCAAGGAAAAAAATATTTATGCTATTGAGATATATAAGTTGTTGCTGGTTGGTTCAGATTATAAGACTTTTAATTTTTTTTCTCATAAGAGCTGGACATTTGTGTTAGATTTATTTAACAACGTCAAAGCTGCTTTATTTTTCCGTGTCTCAAAGAATGGTACAAATAAAGTAAATAGAGAAAGTCATTTCAAACTCCTTTATTATTAAATCAATCTGAAAACTGTTTTTTGTTTGCCTGTTTTGTTAACAGCATTTTTGTGTCACTGTTTCTCTAGAACTCTTCCTCTAACATGGACCTCTTGCCGTCGCACGAGGAGCTGGACAACACAGGAATCAGGGCGTCCGACAAGAAGAGTATGCTGGCGTTAATAGGTGAATGATGTCTCTAGTAAAACTATCCAGAATTCTTTTTAATTGGAGTTGAAGAGACAATACACTAAATATGCAACGGAAAATTCAGGTTTTTAGTTTTCTGTTTGCTACCAGTGTGATTCACACAATCAGTATGCAAGTATGCATCACAAATATTTATTAATAGGGTTCCCACTCCCCCAAACAACCTCAGGCTCCCATTCGACGGATCGCAGCTCTCCTCCTCCAGGATACATTCCCGACGCTCTCCAGCAGGTGGCGAGAAACGGCTCCTTCACCAGCATCAACAGCGAGGGAGAGTTCATTCCGGAGAGCATGGACCAGGTACCTGCACTCAGAAATTTGAACTTAAGGAATCAGTCCGTTTGCTAAACTGATTCTTGAGAACTGTCACTGATGCAAGTGTCCTGTTCTTTGTTGTCTCCAGATGTTGGACCCACTGTCCATGAGCAGTCCAGAGAACTCGGCCTCTGGGAGTTGTCCCTCTTTAGACAGCCCACTGGACAGGTCAGGAACTCAGCGTTTTAATTATAGAACAATGCACTCAAGGGATCAGATGCCAGGACTACTGTTGTTTATAAATCCTCTTTAATAATTAAGGATCAGAGTCTTTTATTATTAAATATCTGGCGATACTCCCGACCTATATCTTCCCAATTAATAAATCCCTGAAATGCACTCAAGTAAAGAACACTCACATTAAAATGTTTGTAATTCACTGTAAATAATGAATTAAAGGTTAGAGTTTTGTGTGTTATTGTGTCTTCATGCAGCGACTACCCAAAGTCCAGGATGCCCAGAGCGCAGAGCTACCCAGACAACCACCAGGACTATCCAGGTACATTTGTGTATGGGTGTGTTTGCAGAGAACAGTCAAGAATAGTGCGACTGTTGATCCCTGATGCTGTTGTCTTTCCTTTCCTTCTGGATGTCACTTCTCCTCATCGCCACCCTCTTCTTTGTCTGCAGAGTACGACATCCCAGTGTTTGAGAAGGTGGGGAAAGGGGGAACGTATCCTCGGCGATATGGCATTCCCTTTGGACTGCAGGACTACAGTGATGGTGGGCAAGGTTTTCTCTTTGACCCTAAAAGATATTTATTCTGAATTGTTTAGACCCATTCATAACCCTGTCTTCCTCTGCTTGGCAGGGAGGAAGACCTTCCCCCGGGCTCGGCGAACCCAGGTTCACGGCTTCCGCTCGCCGGTCAGCTTTAGTCCAACCGAGCAGTCGCCCAGCACCAGCAGCGGCAGCAGCGTCTTCACACCCGACCTGGAGGAGGCCCCGGGACCCACCAGGAGGCCGCGGAGGGGCAGCGACATTGAGTCCAATCTGACGGCCGCTCCCACCCTCTCCGTCATGGACATCAGTCCACCCAGCCGCTGTGAGTCCCCATGCTGTTTTTTAGAGGTGCACAAGGGATCTCGCCTATTTCTCTTTTCTTGTGATTTAAGTATATCTGATGTTTGCCCTCAGCCCCGCGTGCTCCAACCAACTGGAGGCTGGGAAAGCTCCTGGGTCAGGGTGCCTTCGGACGGGTTTTCCTCTGTTATGATGCGGATACCGGACGGGAATTGGCTTGCAAACAAGTCCAGTTTGACCCGGAGAGTCCAGAGACCAGCAAGGTAAGAGTCCAGAAACCCGCGTGTCGATAATTGGTTCAATTTACACTGTATCCATATATACCACCCTATACGTTTATATGGTATTGTAGTCTGGGAATAACGACAGCAGGGCATGAAGAGATGTCTGTGTTTTTTCCCTCTCCCTAATAGGAGGTGAGCGCGCTTGAGTGTGAAATCCAGCTTCTGAAGAACTTGTGCCATGAGCGGATTGTCCAGTACTACGGCTGCCTGCGAGACACGATGGAGCGAACGCTCTCCATTTTCATGGAGTACATGCCTGGCGTGAGTGCTCCGTTCCACGTTTACTTTGCACTTGTGCAAACGCTAAAAGAATTGGCACAAGCAAGAAAAGCACGATATTTACTGGCCTACATTTTTCATTTCTGCGGTTGTCAGGGCTCCATTAAGGACCAGTTGAAGTCGTACGGGGCTCTGACGGAAAATGTGACACGCCGCTACACCCGGCAGATCCTGGAAGGCGTTTCTTACCTGCACAGCAACATGATCGTCCACAGGGACATCAAAGGTGAGGGGGACTGTTTTAATTGAGGTGTTTTAAGGGCAGAGGTAATGTTCTGGCCACAGCTATAAAAGCAGACTGATGTGTTTGACTTCTCTTTGCCCAGGAGCAAATATCCTTCGTGACTCTGTGGGTAACGTGAAGCTGGGAGACTTCGGGGCCAGCCGGCGGCTACAGACCATCTGTCTGTCAGGGACAGGCATCAAGTCAGTGACAGGCACCCCCTACTGGATGAGCCCGGAAGTGATCAGTGGAGAGGGCTACGGCAGGAAGGCTGACATCTGGTGAGGCCACACACACCTTGATGCTTAAATGCATTTCCAGGTTTATCCAAAACCATTCTCTGCAATTTGCCATAGCCATGATTAATATAGTAGCTTTTTACTGTGTGAAAGGATTACAGAACTGGGTCTTGATACGAACACTTACTTTGCCCTCAGGAGTATCGGCTGCACCGTCGTGGAGATGCTGACCCAGCGACCCCCATGGGCAGAGTTTGAGGCCATGGCCGCCATCTTTAAGATTGCCACCCAGCCGACAAACCCGGTTCTCCCCGCCCACGTGTCGGACCACTGCCGGGAGTTTCTCAAACGGATCTTTGTAGAGACCAAGCAGCGCCCGTCTGCTGATGAGCTATTGAGGCACATCTTTGTACATTAACCCCACCCCTGAACCTTTAATCCCCCGCCCACCTGCCGAACTGCCAGACACGGCCTTACCTGATGGGGTGTCCCTACCTCTGACCCCATTCCCTCCATCTCCAAGCTGAAACCCAGTGGACCAGGAAGAACCGGCTGGAAGAAGGTGGGGTTGCGCAGGCGGAGGGGTGGTACCTACCTGATCCTCCTGTCTCTGTTTGTATGAGACTGCCATTGAGGACATGAATTTTTTTATTTTATTTTTCTCTGCAAGTTGCACCTTAATTTGTCAAAAGTGGAGGCTTTGAGCACTTCCTCCTGAAGAGATGAAAAACAAATATTTGAAAAAAAAATGTCTTCTTTTTTATGTTTTTACGGTAACTCTCTCCTGGAGTGGGATAGTGTCAGTGTTGTGGACCTACAGGAGGCGGTGCCTGACTCTTGAGAGACTCTGCTCCCCCCATGTTGCTGACCTGACCCCAGAATGTAGTCTCCTGCCAAAACCCGGAGCGATGGTGTTGACCTGGGCCCGCTGCTATAGACGAAACAACCCCCCCGATTGCGGAGAACACTCCCCTTAACGGTTCCCACTCACTTTCCGTTCTGCTCCGCGCTCTGATGAAATGTTTTGTCTCTGCTTTATTGTCTGCAAACTACCTTCCCTCGACCCCCCCCCCGTCTTTGTTCTTTGCCGTGTGCCTTTTCTGTTTTTAAACGCAGTGTAGGAATGAGTCTTTTGGAGATTTGGGATAATCTCATTTGTTTTTAGGCGCTATAGCTCTGTGTTTTTTTTGCCCCCCTGGATAAACTGCCTTCGCACGGTTAGCACAAATCTAGCTGATCTCAGTTCAGCCGTAGTATCCGCTTTTTCGCCTTCTCTGTAACAGATTCCTGGTAATAAGTGGGGGATTTATTTTGGCAACTAACCAAATACCCTCAGATGTTTTTCGAAAAGCATGCCTGATGAACTTCTAGGTTTCGCAAACCAACTCGCCCTCAGACAAGGTTCGGTACTTCTGCTTCAGTTGTTCAAAGACAGGAACAGTATCCACATTTTCTCCTCAAATGTTTTCTCCTCTGCTTCTCAAAGAATTCATTGGTTGAACTCAGGGCAGAATTAGAATTTTGGACAACCTAGACCTTTAATTAGGTAAATCTGGGCTTGGGGAAGGTGTGTTAGTCTTATCAAGTAGACGATTATTCGAGAAGGTAACAATCGGATTGATTTAAAAATGATTTCCAGTTTCATCTACAGCATATCTGCGAAAAAAGTAAGCAACTAAACCCAAAAGTGTGACCTTTTGGGGGAGAAAATGTTGTTTTGAAATGGACACGAGTCAAGCGGTACTTATTGTGGGGTACCTGTGGTCGTGCTCCGACAGACCACTCGCTTAGTACTGCAACACGAGGAGCACTTGAAGAGTGTTGATGTAGTTTTACAAGGCAAAGAAGCTCACAGCTGATTAGCCAGAGGCTCTGGCTGCATGACGCTGTCTCGCTGTTGTATGTTTTTATCGCTCGAGAGAAATCGAGTGTACGACGTGAAGCGGGGACATTTTCACGCTGTCTTACAAGCTGCTTGACATTTCACCAACCGGTACATTCACAGCTAATGTCTCTTCGCGCTCCACTGCTGCAATCGGTACCTTTTTAACACTCTGCGGCCAAGGCGTCCCTGTGCCATATCAGAGCATCCTCATTGTGTTGTGTTTTGTATTTTAAATTTTTTGGCCTTAAACATGCACTCCCATAGAAGAGATTCCCTCTCGCTCTTATGTTGTGGTCGAAATCAAACGAGTCAAACTTGACTCTTCACTGTAGCCAAACCGCAAACACTCCGTTCAACGTGCGTCCGGCTCAGTTTCCTCTCGGGCTGAGTTGTGAAGGACACAACTATGCACCAGTAAACTGTCCTGGGATTTAATCCGTTTTCTTCAACCAGTAACTTGCAGGCAGCTCTGTCTGCAACCAATCGAATGCCAATTGCATCAGCTGTCCCTCCTCTCGCTCCGAAATAATGGACAATTCTATTTACGCTAAAGACTCAGTTTAAGAGGATTTATCATTGACTTCCTTTATTCCTGTAAAAAGAATTGAAGCTGGTAACACGACAAGCTTCCTTAACCTCCCAGCTTGCACTCTGCAACCTGTTTATTTCTCCAAAGTCTTTGGAGACCTAAGAACACGAAACATTCTGACATTCCTGTCCATTTCCAAAAGGGTCCACGTGGCCGTGTGCATTTGCAGATGTTGTGTTTTCCTGCAGTGTCCACTAGTAATAACTAAGGAGCCATATTTTCCTGATAACACCTTTTTAAAGGCAGATAGGAACCAGGTGCTTTTGCTTGTGTTTGCTCATCAAGTGTTGAAGGCAAAAACACTCAATCTCTCAACATGACTTTCCCTTGAAGACGCTTATATTCTTTTTGTGGTACATTTTCTATGACCGGCTGATTATTTTCAACTGAAACAGACGCCTCTTCCACTCATATGCATTTTCAAAACGTCACCAGAATAAAGCCCCAGATAAAAGATTTGCGAATCAGTCCGAGTTTGAGGCAACGTACGGTTAAAACTGTCAGGTACAGGGGGAGATTTTCAATTGCAGCCAGCACTGGTAAACCTGGAGACGCACTACCATTATGCACTTATCGATTATTCACTGATGCTTTTACCCGATTCCTCATCGGCTGCTGCTCGCGCAGCTCGGTTCAGCGACCTATTTTTCTTTTGCACATTTTAAAGACTATTTTTTTTATTTTTACACGAGTGTGAGCGTGTGTGTCTGCGTGTCGATGGTTCCGTTTGCGATGACTTGTACATGAATGTAATGTCTCCTCTTACCGTCAGATGGCCTCGTTCACCACAGTGAATTAACTCTTTGGTATCAGTATTTGTCACCTGCAAAACACCAAGATAAACCTGTAGTTTCCTTTAGTGTCTAAAGCCACTGCTGCCACTCCTCTGTGTGAGTGTGTGTCTGTCTGTGTGTGTGTGTGTATGAGTGCGATTTGTGTGTGCGAACGATTTGTGCGAGCGTGAGTTTGTTAACGTGCATTTACTGCAATTTGTGCTCATTGGACACTGCGCCCGAAATGCCTCGAGCATTCTAACTGTAGGGGGTGAGATCAGTGAAATAATATTGAAAATGAAAGAAAAAATAATGTACAAAGGTGTAAAATAAAATGTACCCTTTTTTTTTAAAGAAAAGTACACTTATATCCCACATGTTTGGTCTCTGTGTATTGTAAAAGAAGCCATGTTTATAATTCTAATTGGTTTGTGACCAATACGCCTGTTTATATCAGATCTGTATATCAGTGGTACGCATAATTTTTTAATATATATTTTTTATTTTACCTTTTTTTTAAATGGGAGATTTTATGCATGGTTGGGTCCTAAGAGACGCAGCGGTGCCGTTAAATGGTTGCTGTATTTTGGCAAAATTCTGGAGTATTGCCACAGCTCTGTGTTCATAATTATAACAATTATGATGATGAAAACAATAAAAAAAATATTTATTTCACATCTGGCCGGTTGCATTTTTACTCCGTGAAAGTCCAGGCTGCCTGGGCTGCTGTTTGTAATGTGTTTTCAGAATTCTCAAAGACAAGGTCTGATATCCTGAATATAATGTTAGTAATAATAACTTTATTGACATAGCACCTTTCAAAACACAGTTACAAGCTGTAAGTGTAAGAACAAGATCTTGGATAACTTTGTGCAGTGGTGTACACATAAAAACCTGCAGCTGAACGCCACTAAGACCAAGGAGATGGTGGTGGACTTTAGGAGGTCTCAGCCTCCTCTGCTTCCAGTCTCCATCGAGGTGGTCAACACCGACACGTACTTAAGAGTCCATATGGACAATAAAATGGACTGGTCAGCCAACGTTGATGCAGTCTACAAAAAGGGTCAGAGCCGGCTCTACTTCCTGAGGAGGTTGAGGTCCTGCAACAAACTCCTGCTCATGCTCTACCAGTCTGTTGCTAGCGTCCTTTTTTATGCTGTGGTGTGCTGGGGAGGCAGCATAAAGAAGAGGAATGCGGGGCAACTGGACAGGCTGGTGAGGAAGGCGGGAGCTGTTGTTGGCACTGAACTGGACTGCCTCACAACAATGGAGGAGAGAAGGACCCTGAGATCTTCCCTGCATGAGTCGACCTCAGTCCTTTCCCCTTCTCTACTCTTCTCATCTCATCATATAACATCCCTTTACTGGCTATACTAGCCCCATGCACAGACTTTTACCTTTTACCACTACATATTCTTATATATTTATATATATATATTGTTGTTTTTATATTTATATAGATATCTTTTTGTAATACTCCACTCCAGCAGCACAAGAACGCTTTTATACTAGACACAAGCTAATCATTGCATTCTGTAGAATAGGGTCAGACCCATTCATGCACCTGTATCTGCAATGTTCTGCCTATGTATACGTGTTTTATGTATGTATGTCGGTTAGGTGTATAAGCTACTGGATGACCTAAATTCACGACGGGATTAATAAAGTATCCATCTATCTATCTATCTATCTATCAAATAAGAGCAAAATGATTTAAATAGACGATAATATAAGAATTAGGAGAAAACCCACGTATAAAAATGTGGCGGCCTCCATAGAGAGTATATAAAGTATTTAAATTCGTGGCAATTTCTACAATCCCACTTTAACAACGAGGCCCCCTGGTGGGCCGTGAAGCCACTGCAGGTGGGCCGTGAGAGGTCATCAGAAAATAAATAGATAAAAAACTTTCAGATTGGTAAGTAAGCGTTTAATGCCACAAAACATTTATGATTGATTCCCAAAAAAGTTATCAGAGGTAATGAAACATGAGACATGAGGTTTAAATTCCACATTGTTCTTATTTTATTTGACCTATATAGCAGGTGTTGTTGTATTTGCTGACCGTCAGCCCAGAGGACAACCCCCAAGCCTGTGTGTTTGTGTGTGCCTGCATATGCCTGCGTTCATATACAGTTATTTTTGCTATAAAATTAATAATTATGTATGGTTCTAGTCCTGTGTGTGGATCATGTAGTTGTGATTAAAGGTGTGGGCGGGCCGCACATATTTTTCAACTTGAGCCAAGGCCTTCTTAAGTTTGGGAATGGCTGCTGTGATGGAAATTCATCTTGAGATTTGAAATAATGAAATTCTCAGACTTGACTTGCCATTGAGTCTTTATAAAACTAATCTCTGCAAAGTTACACAACAAGCACGGGTGCTCAGGATGGAACAACTGGCTGCAAGTGTGAAAAAGCCAGGACTCATACAAAGAGGCGTTTCACAAGACAATGTGAAAAACAGAAGACATGCCAGAACTAATCCAAAGAGGTGCTTCATAAAATGTAATAAGAAAAAAAGATATGAAATCTTCCTCTGTGTCTATCTGTGGTGTCCGTCCGCTGTAGCAAACTCCCTGTTGGTGTCGGCCATGCATAACATACAAGAGTGGAGCCTCCAGGGATGCATAATCACAGATCCAGTGTTTACAGTAGCCTGTCATCCCTTAAAATGACATTTATTGTCTTTTGGTACGCGGTTTTTGAATCTTGATGATGGCTTCCACTCGTTTTGTACTTGATATTGAATCACGTATCGCGTGAAGTGACATTGTGTCCCCTGTAACTCACCCGATGAGAGGGGGGATGTTGCCGCGTAGCTGGCTCCGATGCTCTCTGCGTGTTTTTAAAAGATGCTCGAGGCTTGGATCAATATTGTCCATGTTTAGTTTCTAAATGGACAATATTTGTTTGCTAGCATATTAGCGCACAGCACACACACAAGCTTGGGGGTTGTCCTCTGGGCCTGCGACAGGTCCTCACTTGAGTCCTTTCTGCGAGTCCTCTTTTTAGTTTTGAATGACTCAGTTGGACTTTCTGATTCCCCTTCGTCCTCAGCAGCTTTCCTCTGCTCCATCTTGCTCGACCCAGCACACAACAAAGTTATCCCTCACTTAGATTCAATCATGAACAAGCATAGGGGAAATTAACATGAACATATTGTGGTCAAAATGTTACATTTCCATGACAGGTCCATTCTAGGGTAGAGAAAACAACAATTTGTACGATTTAGGTGATCACACACAAGTGAAAACATCACCAGGATTATTTTCTATTCAATTCCTACTAATAGATCCCTTTCAACTAAGTCTTACACACCGAACCTTTGAGCTATATTTACAATACAGTGTGTAAGATTTTTTCTAATAGTTACATAAAGGTGTTTCACTACAAAATAAATCTAAATTGAATTAGATCTAATGTCTCTCTCTTTTGGAAATTGGCCGATTTATAAGAATAACTGTCAGATGTTGAGGGCTCAGCTCCACAGGCCCCCCCACATTTATTCAGGACTTTCTCTCTGGCGCCCCCTACAGAGGGAAGTTCTCCCTATCAGAAAGTCTCTGAATAAACACATATGAATACAGTGTATGGTGAAGACGCGCTTCCCAGATCGGATCAGACACTCGCTTGTAAGCATGAGCGTCCCGGCGGCTGCGCTCGGGTCTGTGCGGCTCTCCAGAGCTCTCCAGAGCCGCATGGGGTGTCTCCGGTCACTCCATGCGGCGGGCAGCGGGTCGGAGCTCCGGCCCGGAGCCTCTTCCGTCAGGAGGAACCTGGACGTCCAGACGACGACCGACACAGGGAGGCTGAAGACCATCGATGACCTGCCGGGGCCCAGCATGTCCAGCTCCCTGTACTTGATGCTATTCAAAGGATATTCAGAAAAGTCGCACCTAATGCAGGTACGAATAAGTTCGTTACGGGCTGCAGAGGATTTATTTCAATTTTTTATTTCGTTACAATTCAAGTTCAAAGAGGTTTTTGAGAAGAACTTTACAAAGCAAAAAAGAATACACAACAATAGACACAGAACAACCAATACATGCAAATATAGTAGTGCAGTGCAAGTAGTATTGTAAGTATTTGTTTTAGCAGCAGAATTGAAAGCCAATATATTTATTATAATTATGATATTCTTTTTGTCTTACCAATTTACCTCTTTACAGCTGTAACACAGTAATATCCCCTTCTATTATCTTATCTTATCTTATAGTACTCACTTTTTCAAAATATGAGATAATTGCATTATTTTACACATTATGTCATTGCTGTATAGCTGGGTTAGATTATGCTAATCTGGCTTTTGTTAAACAGTAACATATTATTACATATTATATATTATTTTACAAACTATTGATTGGATTTTATATATGTTTTGATAACATTGTTTTCAAGCACTGCACCTCCTGGTAGTAGGCAACCTCAAAAACATGTGTAAATTAAGAAATTTATTTCTGAAGTCTGACTAGTTTAACGCGTTTAGCTTGACCTGCTGTCACTGTTTTCAAGGTTTTACAGAAGAATCAGCACGGGCCCATTTGGCGCTCTAAGTATGGTTCGTTTGAAATGGTCAATGTGGCGAGTCCGGAATTCATAGCTCAAGTGATCCGGCAAGAGGGTCGCTACCCGGTCCGAGTTGATATGTCTCACTGGAAGGATTACATGGACCTGAGAGGGCACGACTATGGTCTGCACACGAGGTGAGTGGAGACAGGCGGTGTTTGGAGTCGTACTAACTTAACTATCGTAAGGAGACGAATTTGGGAAGGAGTTCCTCAGGGCTCCTTCGTGGTTCACCTTCAATTTGTAATCTGCGGCTCTTTCCCTTTTTAGCTCAGGAACAGAATGGTACCAGATCCGCAAACAGCTGAACCCCAAAATGCTGAAGCTGGGGGAAGTGTCGGTGTATGCCTCCAGCATCCAAGAGGTGGTCGGAGATATGCTGCAACGCATTGAGGTCCTGCGCTGTCGCAGTCAGGACCAGGCCACGGTTCCGGACATGGCGGCTGAGCTCTACAAGTTTGGCTTTGAGGGTAAGAGGCTCTGAAGTAACACTGGTTAATCGATTGCAGAGAGGAGCGTTTTTTTAATTCTTGTGAACCTTTATCTCAATTTGACCCCACACAGCTGTCTCTTCAATCCTGTTTGAAACCAGGCTGGGCTGCCTGCAGGAGGATATTCCCAAAGACACACTGCGATTCATCGCCGCTGTCAACACCATGTTATTGCTGTCTGATGCCGTGCTTTTTACCCCACGCTGGAGCCGCAGCATCCTCCCCTTCTGGAAACGCTTTGTTCAAGCTTGGGACGTCCTCTGTAGCGTAGGTAGGCGGTGAAAGAATGCATGGAGTTTGGATTTTGTTTCCAGCCAGTGGAATTGCATGAATATCTGCATACATATCCTCTGACTGGTGTGTTTGTATGGAAGGCCAGAAACTAATCGACAAGAGGATGGCTGAAATCGAGGCTCGGGTGCGCAGCGGTGAGCCGGCAGACGGTCTGTACCTGAGTTATCTGCTGTCCAGTGAAAAGCTGAGCCGATCCCAGATATACATCACCATCACAGAGCTGCTGCTTGGAGGAGTTGACACGGTAAGGGGGGGGGGGGGGGGATTTCTTTTGTCTGCTGCCTGTACACTCAGTTGGCACAGTTGCATTTGTTAGGGCTGCTTCAACATTTACAATCACCCTGCCTCTCTCGACTGTTTTCACATACAGTTCAATTCTCTGACTATTAGTTTCAATGTGAGCTTTAAAGGGATAGTTGACCCCAAAAGGAAAATTCCCTCATTATCTACTCACCACTGTGCTGAGGGAGGGGGTCCAAATAAACACTTTTGGAGTCGCACGGGTGAACAGCGTTGAAGCCAAATCCAACACAACTGAAGTAAATGGTGACCACTTCTTCAAACGTAAAAAAAAAAAAAACGGAAGAAAAACATTAAACGCCTCCAAACACCCTTGGGCGAGAGCATCTGTGCGAACGTGAACTCGGCACAAGGCAGAGCAAATAACTAAAGTGTTGTTGTGGATTCAAACACAAAAATAACACACCCAGAGAGACTAACAGTGAGTGAGTATTACATTTGTTAGGACTTATTACTTATTACACCTAATTTGTAATTCAGGGTAAATAGGAATAGAGATCAGACTAGAAGTCGATAAAGTAACCAACCTGATTCCGGCACAGTACAATAATTTCTGTACCAGTATTCAAACCAAATCAGAATCTCTCGGACTGGCTTTTATGTAGTTGTGGACTTTAAGAAATATGAGAGGTCTTTCCGGTCCGGGGAACAGTCTGAAAAAGTTTAATTCCTCAAAGAATTTGTCTGCGCTCTGTGAAATCAGTCAGTTATGGCCTGTTGCCTTCGACAACAAAAACCGACACGTTCAACATTCTTCATGGGGTTGGTTGCCCAGCCGGTCTGGCTACATTCCAAGGGGAGGTTGAGACTTGTAGGTTTTGATGTGCGAGGTTTGTAGAACCTATGAAAACTGTCCGACCTCAGTCTTAAATAAATCAAAATTACAGTTAGGTGGAAAAACAAGCAGATGGCATTCGTTAAATCTTAATTTAATCAAATAAACATCATTTGATGTTTTTATTTTAATTTGACATTTGTATCCTTTGAAATTCATACCTAAGCTACATATTAACTGTGTATTTTTAACCTTCCCAAAGCTATAGCAGGTATTTCCCCCCAAAACTCATTGTAAACTGATTGTATATATATTTTTTTATTTTCTAAATGCTTTCCTGGAGCTGTGCCACCACCTCTCCCAATTAGTTTATTTCCTTTGTGCCTTTTATTGTGGGAGAGTTGTGTGCACCAGCAGCACACTCACAAATCAGTTGTTCTTCTAGCAGCATTATTTAGGGTGTATTTTTGGACACATGCGTTCTGCGAATGGGTCTTAAACTGTGTATATTTGTATTCTTTGAGCACAGTGTGACTCCTTTTTTCTTCCCTTCCCCCCTCTCATTTCCTCCCACCTGACCTCAGACGTCCAACACCTTGACGTGGACGCTGTACCACTTAGCGCGGGACCAGAGGGCCCAGGAGCTGCTGTACGGGGAGGTGAACTCCGTGTGTCCCAACAAACGGGAGCCGACCACGGACGACCTGAGCAGGATGCCCTACCTGAGGGCCGTGATAAAGGAGACGTTACGGTGAGCAGTCGGCTCGAGGGGCCCGTCCCCTGTAGAAACTGTGTGTACACTGGCTGGCCAAAAGTAAGTGGACACCTGCAGCTTTCCCCAAACCATTAATACAAAGTGCACTTTTGTCTAAAACCTCCCTGTATCTTGAAGTATTAAGAGTTTCATTCACTGGAACTAAGAAGGCATTGACCACAGGATGAAAAGCAGGTGTCCATATGCTTTTAACCAGTGTGAGATGCAGTGTTATTTAGATTAGTTATTTAGTTAAAATGCATTGGTGATAATATCATTCTAAAGAGTTTGAAGGCAGGACTTCTACTTTACATCGTCATCGTTGTATCACTATTGCAATCACATTAGCTGAGTGTCCTGATCTGTGAACGTGACAAACCTGTTCTGTGCTTTTAGCCTTTATCCCGTCGTACCTGGAAATGGACGCTATGTTACTGAGAACGAGGTGATTGTGGGCGACTACTGGTTCCCAAAGAAGGTAGGGAGGCAGAATCCAAAGGCTGTGATGCTGTGTCACCTCTTAAGTGCTTATTGGACTCGTCTTATCTTTAATTCTATTATTGTTCTCTCTCTTAAGACTCAGTTCCATCTGTGTCATTTTGCCGTCTGTCACGATGAGGCAATGTTTCCGAATCCAGAGGAATTCGTCCCGGAGCGCTGGCTCCGCTCTCAGACGCCCGGCTGTCCTGCACCCAGCTTCGACAAGCCCCAGCCGTACAGCTATGTCCCGTTTGGTGTCGGGGTGCGAGCGTGCGTGGGGAAGAGGGTGGCAGAGATGGAGATGCATTTTGCTCTTTCACGGGTCTGTGGCGATATGTTATCTTAAAGCATAATAAGTGCTGGGCACAAAGTGTTTTCAGCAAAATGTCACTTAAGTCTTGTGAGTTTTCTATCCATCAACATTGCACATATCTGTCTGCAGATGATGCAGCACTACAAGGTCAAGCCCGAGAAAGGCGCCCCGATCGTGCACCCTAATACCCGAATCCTGATGATCCCCGAGAAGCCCATCAACCTGCGCTTCCTGACCAGGGCCGAGTGACGAGCGGAGATCAGTGACTCCCGAAGGTTTGGATTCAAGTGTTTTGACTGCAATCGTCTGTTTGTATGATCAAGTCGAAGATTGAATACGTTTCCCTTTCCCGAAATACAAAAATATTTATTAAGCTCTCGTGGTGGGATTGCATAGATTATATTAGTCCAGGTCTTTCTACATAGTCAGCTTTTCCAGCTGGAGGTAACTGAATGTTTTCCTCCTCACAGTTTCTGGAAGGAGACGAGGACTTGAAGGCTTTTTTGCTTTGTGGTTCTCTAGACTAATGAAATTGGCTCATCGGCTGTCTCCACAACACATACACACTCAAACACAAACACTTGCTGTTAAAAATGTGTGTGTGTTTAGAAGCCGTACAGGGTGAACACTGCCCCTCTTTGACAATGAGTGGAAATGCAGCTTTTACATAACCTGGCACCCCATTTCTTTCAGGAGGAATTCTAGTGCTTTTGTTTCCTTTTGAATCAGCCACGTTGAAAGTTGTTTCACATTTAACACAAGGTTAAGCATTAAACATAAAGAAAAGCTTTTTATGGCGGAGGCAAGGAAAGGAGGATTTAGGAAACGAAAGCAACAGGAGGCAGAAGGAGGGAAACAAGGAGGCATGGAAAGGAAGGAGGATTGTGTAAAGGGAAAAGTTGTTGCACTTTTTTAGGTTTCCTGTGGGAAAACTGCAAATATCTTTCTTTAATTCGAGAATTGTTGCACAAGATGTTGATTTAACTTCAAGGTTTTGCATTTATAAGTTACAAACAAGAACATGCAGCTTAAATAAAAGAATACTTTAAAGCCATAATCTCGGTATTCTCGTGTCTTAGTGGATGTAACTTTGCTAACAATGAATGTAATTTTTCTAATATGCATTTTAATATGTAATTTAGTTATTCATGTGTTTAACTGTTTGAAATGCTGTTACTAATTAAAAGGTATATACTGTTGAGCCTCCTCCCTGTGCTTGAGATTACAGATTGGGGAACAAAATCCCAATGTGGAAATAAAAGATGATTGAAATGGTCTTGTTGTGGTAATTCAACTGTGCAAGAGGATAGGCGTGCAGTGTTTTTATATTTGTGGCCTTAACTCAAATTTTTCTCATTCACGATGATGCACAA
Source organism: Pleuronectes platessa (assembly GCF_947347685.1). NCBI lineage: Eukaryota > Metazoa > Chordata > Actinopteri > Pleuronectiformes > Pleuronectidae > Pleuronectes > Pleuronectes platessa. Next base: position 6,992,540 of record NC_070649.1, read on the forward strand.
TGTAACACACAAATTATCTTAAAAGGGTTGTGTGAGCTTTTCATCTTCTACAGCAACCGACATTCACCATTTAATGATAAGAGGGGAATAATTAGATAAAATGTTAACTTGAAAATCGTAAATGAAGTGACTCCTCTGGCTCTAGCTCTAATTTTCTGGGATTTTTACATTTGTTGAGCCTGCACAGTCAGAAACAGACACTGGGCCTATGAGCCAAAGAAGTTATTTATTATTAAATACTTCAAACAAAGCTACTTCCTGTGGCCAGAGCATTGGTTGACTTGAGGCCTGTCATCTGCAAATGCATAAGGAACATTGTGTACTGCAAAGAGAATCACGTTCAACTTTATTTTAACATCTGCACAGGTACAATTATTGCAGTTATATCAAGATCTATGTGACAGTGGTGCGATGAATGTAATCCACACTGACTGATACAGAAACAGTATATATATATATATATATATATATATAGCAAATTAATGTGCCTTATTGTTTACTTTATTAAAAGTATTCTTATTTCCTATTTCACTTTATAATGAGATAGGTTTTATCCTTAACATCTTAATCTGCAAAGTAGGGGAATGCAACTCCATTTACTCAAATACTACAAGTGTGTACAATTTTGAGGTAAAATTAACATGTTATGTTTCATACTACAATAATCCAATTTTGTGTTAGGGTCACTTACCCCTCCACATGGATTTAAATAAATTAATAAATAAGTAATTTGACTTTTAAGTACAATCAAGTTGACAGTAGGAATCTCAATGCAGTATTGTTAACAACAATCCATCAAATTACTGGTAAAATGACTAAAATAAATAATTCAGAACCCTTCAAAACCCTTGGTAACAAACCATTGCGTCATTTAATTAGAATTATAATCACAGTAACACAACTGTAAGAATACAAATGTTATAAAATGTGCCTCCGTGTGAAAGGATAAAGATGAATTTAGAAAATGTGTTGAAGATATTTCAAAGCTAATTTAATCAATCACTATTCCAATATTTAAATTGATAATACCCCAGTTTTTTTGTTCTGAGGGTGCATTTAAAACCTCAGCCTCCAGGAGGCGCTGCTGGGGACTCTCCTGACTTTCTTTTTCTCCTCTCAGTACGATGAGTAAATGTGATGCAGGCTTGAACAAGTGGGGGCACGTCATCTTTTGCAGAGGAGGGAGGCCACCTTCCTCACCCGACGCACCACGTTCATGTGAGAGGCTCAGTTTCCTCCATCCCTCCATCCATCCCTCCATCCTGGATGGTGCACACACACATTCCTCTTTCTCCATCCATGGAGGAGCAGTGAGGTCGGGATCCACCGGGCTGCAGCCGGGGAGAGACGCAGTTCTCCACACCGACGGGGAAGCACCCAGGCCGGGAGAAGGAAGAAGAAGGAGGCGTCTGCAAAATGGTCGGTGATGGTGGATCAGGAGGCGGCTGCAGTTGCCATCATGTGAGCGCGGACGAGGCGCGTAAAGCCGCCGGGGATGATGGTGAGTGGTGGATCGTTGTGCACGGTGCATGCGTCTCTTTTGTTTTTAGTCTCACGCAAACACACACACACACACACACACACACATACACACCTGCTGTCAGACCCCTTGAAACCTGTGCGTTTTAATGGGAATTCAACTGGTTTATTAAAGGCAACAAACCAGGAGGGCTGTGGTTTGAATTGAGGTCAGCGAGCTGCGTGTGATGGAGGCAGAGGTCTGACCCAGATGGCCGCATCAGGGTCGATCATTCACTCGGTTGCATTGGATGGATGGATGAAAGGATGGATGGATGGATGGATGGATAGATACTGTTGACAAGAGTTTCGAGTGTATTTCTGGTATGTCTAGACCAGTGGTGGAGTTTCAGCTCTCCCGGGGGTCCCTGAAGGGGTCTCAAACAAACCCAATCAGGTCTAAGCTCAGTTTCAATTACAGGCCATTATCCCTTATTAATTCAGCCGTGATTAAATGTGGTATTAAGAGTATTTTCTAACACTTACTTACTCATATTAAATAGCTTAAAAACATTGACAATGGTAGAAACTGAAGGGCATCAAAACAAAGGACATGATGTCATGATGATTGCCTGATTACAATAATACATTGGCAAAATAACTGTAATTGAGTAGTTGGTTTGTGTGGCAAACTAATCTTCTGTGTCGATGTTCATAACTCGTGTGTTTAATTGTTTCTCCTTCAGTCTCGCAGAATTAGCAATTATCAAAAATCCGTAAATCATGATTTTATTGTTTTATTGTGCACTTTCTTACAACATACTTCTTTTATTTTGTTGGGAATAGAAGCCATGTTGTTCTGCTATTAATAAGACAATAACCGCAGCCGATAAGTCAATCAACAGGAATCAACCAATGAAAAATGCTAATGGTTCCATCATATCAAATTTGAAGATTTGCTGTTATACGATTTATAAATGGAATCAATTTGTGTTTAGGAATGTCTGTTGGATAAAATAGGTCATTTGCACCAGGCACTGTGGGTGCTCAAAGTCTACGTGATTACAAAAATGTAGAATCGATAAGTCATTGGGAACCTGTTTTTGGTTGAACTCGAGTAAACTGGGTGACCTGACAAGGAAGCTGGATGAACTGGGACCCTGAGGTTTTTAATGTGTTTCTATTTCCGCTTCGTGGGGAATGGGTGAGACGCTTTAGAGGTTGGAGCCTCCCAGTGGGTTGTGGCAGCGTGATGAGTTAAATCCGATCTTTATTTTATTCATATGAAGAGCGAGCAGTGAGGGAATGTTGTGGGAACTGGTCTTCGAAAGTGGTCTTTGACTTGTGACCTCGGCTGTGTGGGTCCCTGTCATGTAACCAGTTTGAGACTTTTACTATGTGACAGGAGCCATTTTCCTGCAGGAAGAAATCCCTTGGTATTAAAGGGGCCTAAAGTGTGTCAAGAAAACTGCAAACTCCCATTACCCCACCAGGAAGGATGCATCCATGCATTAATGCTGCTATGCCACAGTGAGCACCTTGTAGTAGGTTCCCGCACTCCTGTTCGAGGATCATAAGTTCCGTGATGGATTACAGGGGTGGAGGAGGTCAGATAGATACCAGAGGGCCAGGACGTGAAGGGATTTATAGGTGAGGAGGAGGACTTTGTACTTCATGCATGACTTGAGCCGAAGCCTGTGAAGATGGAGCCGGTTGGGGGTGATGTGCAAGTCTGAGGTGTCACATTTTGTGATGTTTGACGTGAACTGAAGCTCCTGACCAGCATCTGCAGGATTTCCATGCCCCAGACTCCTGCCGCGTGATCGTCCGACTGGATAATTGCATCAATAATGGAGTGTTCCTAATAAAGTGCTCAATGAACAAACGTGGAAAAATGCAGATGTCAGTGAACTCAAACATCGCTGGGTTTTGTTCTTGTGGTGCATTCAAGCAAGTCGTTTTAACCATGTTTACAAAAGAGACTTCTGTTGTCTAACCTGCTCTTGTTGAGGACACTCGGAGCGGCATTCTGGGTAATGGCGGGACGTCGCCAAAGCGGAGCATGCGAGGCAGATTAGAGGAGAAGTGGAAGATGGCACTTCATCACGATCATAACCCTGGATTTGTTTTGAACTTGGCAGACTGAGAAACAGTGAGGGAACACGAGGAGGGAATTTTCAGCTCGGAGCCGCCTGATTTAAAAAAAACCTGCAGACTGTGAGCGTGCTCTTTGTGCATTCGCTGTGTGTCAGGCCGCTGTCTTATCAGGGCAGTCAGGCGGCACAGATCGAGCTCTGCAGCCCGCCGGTGGAATGAAAATGCCACAACACGTCGCTTCGGATCCGCCAGTGGGTCAACCTCCCTGGCCTGGTGCTGCACGCGTGCTCCCTCACCCCGTATCCCCCCTCCTCACCCTGAGCTGACGTGGAGGAGGCCGAGTTTAGTCTCTGTCTGCAGCAGCTTCACCACGATCTGATAAACAGCAGCTCCAGCTCTTTGTTTTCCAGCCTCTCTGTAGCAGACGTCTGGAATGGAGAAATGAAAATATATGTTTTCAGGTACTCTGGAATGGTTTGTCACTCTTTTACACACTTTGAATGAGACAGATGTATTCTGGTTGTTTCCTGCTGTCTGTCCCACTCGACAGACACTTCATTTGACTTTGTGGCCGAAGGTCAAGGTCACGTTGACCTCACAACACCTTATTTGTTGTGACAAATGACCCTTACCAATACCTGATATTAAGTCTTTAAATATTCACCATGCATATTAAGTCTGAACCAAAGACGTACGATGCGTCGCTCCACTTCCTCCCACGATCCAAAAATGATACGAACGCCGCCATATTGCGCAGTTGATATACCTCTTTATAAGGTCTGTACACACATCAATTAAACTACAACTTATTGCAGTTGTAGTTTTTTGACATGAGGTTGTGTTCTCGTGTTGCATTTAGTTTCCGTGTTGCGTTTCCTAGCAGCACGCGCAGAGCCGTGAGAAGCTGTGGGAACGCACAGGTCAGAGATCCCTCCGAGGCGTTCAGGGTCCAGCGGTGTTGACAGATCTCACCGGCTCCAGCTAATTACTGAACGGTGTCAAACAGTGAGCTGAGGCCTTTAGGCTGCTGAGGTGCCAGATGTTTGTTCAGGGATTCAGAGCCTGTTGATGGAGCTGACAGGTGCAGAGAGGCAGAGAAGAGTCTGTGGCTCGTTGCTGCTCATTTCAGGAAAAACCTGTTTTAGTAGATTGGTTTCATTTATAAATATGGCCTATGCTGAATGTCTGTAGTATCAGAGGAGGCAAGTCAGTAATACATTAACATGATGTAAATGTAAACCCAAGAAATGCTACAGACTCCTCATTGGTCCACATATGCCTGATGTTTTCATCCTTCGCCATGTTTCCTCTCTCCTGCAGCCAAAGCATTGGTGCATTCGAATAGTCCATTTTCCTTAAGAACCTTCCTAACTGAGTGAAATGACCTGGAAATATTTCAGCGGACAGTGGCCGCCATAATAAGATGGATATTTTCTAAATGATAAGGAAAGGAGCCTCAATGCTTCCTAACTTATCTCCTTTAGCTTGGGAAACATCGCTACATCCTTTTTGAATGCCGAATGCCGTCCCACAATGCTTTGCTCTAGCAACATTTAAAGCTACCTAACTTTGTATTTTGCCTGGACAAACTAAATACAAATATATAAAAGTTATTTCAACCTCACATTACTATATTATTCTTTATTAGTCTTTTTGTTTTACTTTCGTTTTCTATAAAATCTGTTTTGTTGTTATTTCTGTGGGTAACGTATGATTTAATGTTTCCACTGGAACCTAAGAGTTTACAGCAGAGAGTACCGTTCATTTTGTAGGCATCTTCTGTTACAAATAAAGGAATCTGATGTTCTCCGCACCATGGCATCCTTTCCTAACTCCTTACCGCTTCTCTTTCATGTTTTGACTTGACCTCGTGACCTATTCCATCGGGGTCAGGGAACAGTGGTTAGGAAAGGAGATTATTTCAAGTTTCCCGACGCAGCCCTTGAGTGTCATTGCAGTTCGTCACAATAACATTGCAATATTTAGTACTGTTGTTTAAATTCATTATATGCTAAATGAAACTGTACATAAAAACAATTGGACTGAAGTTCACCTAATGTCACTTTGACCTCGTCCTTCCAGGGCCTCGACTCTCGGGCATCAATACCCATAAATTGCAACATTTATCATCGATATTGATCAGATGTTCCACTGCTCTGTTGATCGGGACTCGATATTGCAGCTCGACACACATCTTGTTTAAATACCAGCTATTCGCTGGGTAGAGAAATCCTATTTACTGATGTGATTAGCGGTTGCCCTGTTCTCGGGTTTGAGCCATCAACCCCGGAGCGGCACGACAGAGAGGATCATGGGATCATGTGTCTATGTGTAATTAACTCTAATTGATCGGCTTCATTTGGCTTTTCAGAGCCAAACATCAGCAGAAGGTTGTTTCTGATTTGTTTGTGACACATTCTGTGAATACCGTGAATAATTCATCCACATTCGAGACGGCTGATTAAATGAGCTTCAATACCAGTGAAGTCCTGGGGGTGAATTGGTGGTTTGAGGCTGGCGATGGATCGGTTGTCCGTGGTTTGCACTTCCTCTCCAGCACTTTGTTTGGCACTTATGTTTTCTGCTTTTCTCGGAAAGTGCAGCAGTCATGTTCCCGAGCATCGTCTTTCTTTATGCGTTGAGCCTTCGGTGTCAGACTCCACAGATTGGATGCATCTCTCGCTCTGTGTTTTAGTTGCTCCTCCTTGGGAACAAACTTCATTGATATTCCCGAGGCGGCTCCCTCAGGGCGGCGGGCGGTGCTGCGGACAGGGAGATACAAAGTGATCTGGTTGGGGAATGTGCAGTCATACTGAGCAGCTGGATGAAGAAGGCGTCTGTATTGTAAGAGGGTGGCAGTTATGCAAGAGGGACTCGTCACCGAGAAGCAGACAAACAAATGCATTTAGTTCCTAGAAGGCCAACGTGCTGCTGCAGGTCCGATGCTGCCTGAGAGGAACCTACGGGTGAAACACGATGGTCGAAAAGGACCCGAGACTCCTCGGCTCAGGGTGAAAACGGCGTCTGACTCAAACAACGGCCTCAGTGTCGTCCTCCTCCTTCACCTAGGATTCCTCCATCAACAGATTCCTCACATTCCGCCCAATCAGAGGAGGTGACAGCAGCCGCACGTGGCTTCAGAAAAGTGGAGCATCCCATTCCCATTCGCAGCCTTATGTAACCTGCTCAGCGAGCGGCAGAGGAGGTGTGAGGACGCCTCGGCCTCTTGGCGTCCTGCGGTCGTGCCTAATCCTCGCAGAGTCGTGCCGGTGATCGTGGGTGAGAGCCAACGAGCGCCGCAAATAATCTTCATCTGGACAAATGTTGTCCCTGTTCGACAGTTTTAAGGAATAACAATCTGATGGTCATTCAGATCTGGATTTTGAAACCAGGGGCTTTCATTCAGTTCTGAAAACATGTCCTCAGCTTCTGACTGACACATGGTAACAGCCACATATATTTTTAAAGATCGTTAATTGAATTTCGATTTTTAGTCGGATGGAAAAAACACTTTTCTGTTCTATTTATGTTTTTCTGCTCCCAGAGGTATTTCTCTCTCTTTTTTTAAACAGAAATGAGCACAAAGACACTTGATCTATCTGCTTATTTACCTGAACAATAAGACAATATTCTCCCTGTGCTTTCTAAATATATTGTAATTCTGCTTCATTTGCCAATAGAAAGGAAAAACAGCAATGAAAAAATAACTGGGGCAACCTCGTTGTGGAACTTCCTCAAAAAGAGAAACGAACAAGCGAGGAGGAGAATAATTTTCATTTATTTCTTGCTGCTATTGTCTTTTATTCCGAGAGTAAATTGTGTTGCAGCACGAGAAACCTTCAATCTAGAGTAGTAGAATTTATTGTGTCTTTCTTTGAGTTGAGGATGAAGGCAAAATATGTGACTGATGCTTTTTTCTGAATTGGTTTTTATTCCCAACACATCCCCGACAGCTCTCAACATTGGCTAGAGCTGTCCTCTCCTGTCCTGTCATGTCCTGACCCATCTGACCTGCCTTTTGTTTCTGTATGACTGAGACACAAACACACACACACACACACACACGCTCAAAGCACATGTCATGATCCTGCTGCCATCCGCCACATCCTCTTCCCACGCAGTCATGTTTCCACAGCAACCCCATCCAGTATTGATTGGCATGTGCAGAGGGATGGCGGTTGGCGTGCCAGGTTATCGGCAGGGGCGACTGACGACTGCAGTCTCTCTCTCTCTCTCTCTCTCTCTCTCTCTCTCTCTCTCTCTCTCTCCCGGAAGAAGACATGTACGCCGGCGACACATTTGGTCTTCCTTCCGCTGCGAGCGACAGGACATCGGCAGCTCGCTCTGAGCTCATCGAAGAAGCGTCCCCTTGTTTTTGGCAGCTCGCCCACCAGCCTGTTACCTTTGGACGGCTCATGCATGACGCTGGGAGACAGAGAGAGGTCTGTCGCTCTGCGTCATGTGCTCCGGCTCATTTTCTCATTAAACCGCCATCGGTCGCACATACACACACTCGCAAAACGAGGGGTAGAGGCTCCGGATGAGCACATGCCGCTGCCTCGGTCAGACGGGCAGATTTCTCAGGTCAGTGATGGAGCGTGGAGGTGGTTGAGCTTAATGACTTAACATCACAGTTTACTTTGGTCACCAAGTCTTTAAGATAGTGGGTAAACTGGGATACTCTGGATGTAGGGCTGGGAAACTTTAACTTTAACTTAATGCTCTAAATATCATTTTAATAAGCTTATGTGTTAGTTATATTAATGTGATTTTGCACTTTGATATCCAACTTTTATGTATGTGCTCATGAATGAAATGAGTCATATTTTGTGGGAGACCATTTTACATATTGTTCAATCTGCTGATAATCTTCTCATTTATTGTTTTTGGTCTATACAATATCAAAACAGGGCTATAAATGATTTAGTTTCCAAGTCAACTGGAGGTGATTGTTACTTTAAGAGGGTTAAAAAGCAGAACTTGAATATTTTCTCACACATGTAACCTGAGGAAAATTGTTTATATAAAGGTATCAGCCACAACCTGTTTTTTAAATTCTAAAGAAGCCGTCTTTTATTTTCCGAACACGAGCAGAGTTTATTTTCATTCATCCGTGCACCTGCAGTCTTTTCTCCCATGTTGCACCTGTTTGTAAACACACGGAGCTTTGTGCCTGTGCTTTAATGGTTTTGAATCACGGGGAATCGTTGCCAATGCAAAGTGATCTTGAAAGCAGCCGAAGCGCAGTGAGCAATGCGTCTCGACGCCGTTACGTAACGTAGCGTCTTTCTTTTCTTTTCTTTCCCCTTCTCTTTCATTTTTATCTCTCCTTTTTCAGTTTTACCCTCTCGCCCAAGAGCTGAGCTGTTGTCAGTTTACTTTTCAAGTTATTTATCGAAGTGTCAGTTTATTTAGAGTTAGTGATGGCTGGTGTTAGAGGTTAGGAGTGTCTTCCTTTCCTCCCTCCCTCCTCTCTTCTTTTATTCTTTTATTCTAATCCCTTCTTGTCATCCTACTGCCTTTTATTTCCTAAACCATTTAATTTCATCTAATCCATTCTTCCTCTTTGTTGTTGGTGTTTTCAACCTGTTGCAACCTGTTGGATGACACATGGACGGAAATAATGTATTTCTTGCGTTTTCCAGTCTGCAGATTTACTCTTATGTGTTAATAGTGGAGAGTTTTTATGATTCCAAGGTGGAAGTTGGAGGTCAAAGATCAAGTTTGTGGTGACCTCCCAAAGCAATTTGTTTCGCATTGTGACCACGATGCCTCAAGAACGTCTTGAGGAAATTGTGTCAAATTTGGTACAAATGTTCACTTGGACTCCTGGATGAAGTGATTCGGATTTGGCTCTTTTCCAAGGTCACGGTGGCTTCACAAAACATATTTCTGGCCCATTTGAACACGAGATCTGTGACTGAGTCTGGCTCAGTCATTTCTTCAAATTCAGTTGTCATAAACCGCAGCTCCATTGAGTTATCCTGTAGTTCTAGACTTCCTGTGGCCTGCAGACATCCAGGCCTTGAGTGAAAAATAAGTAACAAGAAACGATCAATTATTCCCAACCTTTTCGGATTGATCGTGTTATTTCTTGAGCAGAGAAATAAAGATCATGGTTGCAGTGTTCCTGGCGAAGACTCTTTCTGACATTGGCCAAACGTCATGAGTGAACATGGAAAACATATGTCTGGCCAGACAGTCGCTGATGAGTTATCTGGGGTTTGTGTCCCCTGCTCCCATTGGCTGAAGCTGACCCTCCGACTCAGGGGATTAACACAGCTGGGTGTCGGACACACACAAACACTACTGAAACACCACACTGCAAAAACTGTTGATAGTTTTCAAATGAAATGGACTTGTAGCTTTAATTTTTTCTAGAATCTTATATCTTTTCACGTTGCTCAAGGAAGTTTATAGCTTTATAAATAAATATGGCCAATTTGTGAGAAGAATTATTGAAAATATACAGATTATCACTTGAAAGTATGGCAGCACAAACCCTGTGAAGTTGGCGAATATGTTTCTTGCTCTTTGTGCCTCTGTAGAGAAGCTTGAAACAGACGCAGAGGAGGAGAGATCGGAACAGAAAATATATTTTTGTTGAATAAACACGTCGTGAAGCAGATTTCATGAGTCACAGGGTTATGAAACCTACACAGAAAATACTCTGGCGTTAAAAAACTGAGACGAGAGAGATCCTCAAAGTGAGACAGAAAACGACACTTCTCAGATGAAGTCTTCATCTACAGTCAAGGTTAAAGAGAAGGAGGAAGGAATCCTGTTACACTTCAACACGTTTGAAGAAATGATCTGACCCAGACGTCTCTGTCGGTCGTAGCTCATCAGGATGCAAAGTGAATCATGACGCCCACCTTCGTTGCGCAGCAAAAACAGAATTCCTTCTATTTTTTACTCCTATTGAATGAATGTTAACTCAGTGGAGTTTTAAAATGTTCCAAGCTGAGTATGAGATGGGCTGTAGATAAAGCCGGACGACGTGTCTCTGCTTCCTCCTGCCAAAATACATCTAATTCTTGTGGCGCCATCTTCTGCCTTTTGACGTCGCTTGGAGCCGCAATCTGCACAGTATTCATCGTGGTGTTGAATTCCTGCTACATACGCTCAACCGATCATGACTCGCTCCTGGCTGTCATGTAGTTACTCATTCAAAACAAACACTTGAACGTACATCAGTTTGATAAGAACTACCTACATTTTTTATGTGGTCCATGTCCCATCCACCAACATGGAGGAGTCTGGGTTAATGCCTGCAGTTGGCCACCAGGAGGTGATCAGCACTGAGGCTGTAGGATGGTTGAGGATCTAGACATGGCCTTAGAGTTGATTTGCATTGGATATAACAGAAGTTGACGCCCTTGTCTTCTCCATTTTCTTGTGTTTGTCAGTTTAGGTGGGAGCTTCCTCTCTATTTCCCGTCATCTGTCGGATCTTCTGTGACAAAACACAGCATTTGAAAACGCCTCACAGGTGCTGAACGGCACAGTTCCCTGCAGGCGTTTGAACGCATCATCCTTTTCAAGACAAAACACTTTGCTGTCAGCTCCTTCACCAAGAAACACGATTCTCCCAACGTGCCAATGTGAAATTTATGCTTTTAAAACCAGTCAGCAGTCACTTGTATGCCAGAACTACTAGAATTAATGGCTATAACTTTAGTGAAGTAAAAGGAGCTGAGCGGTTGTCTGGACTCCAGGGTGCAGGTCAGACCTGATGCAGCGTGTTGCTCCTCAGCCACGCGGTGCACTCTGTGTATTAATAGACCCAGTTTCCTTTATTCATGAAAAAGCTTTGCTGTCTTCCCGTCGCTGCCGCCGCTGATGATGTCAGAGTTGAAAATGGCTGCACATCTGTGTCAGTGTGTCTGGGTCTCATGGAGTGAGCCACAAACAGTTTGAACCCTTTTAAACTGCCTTTTCCTTCCGTTTTGTTTTTGTCTAGACTAGGAACTGATTGTTTGGAGAGGTTTTCCTTGCTGAGCCAATAAGAGGAGTGGGATCGATCCCAGTTTGCGACGTAAATTACTTTAATTACACAGAGACAAGGAGGCTCTTCAAACCAAATTCAGATGATCTGATGCTCACAGAGTAAATCTGGCGTTTCATTTTGCCTCTGGGAGGGATCCGTTTCTCCAGCCACGAGACGGATGCATTCAGTCGCCATCTTTTCCCGTTGATCCAGAAGCTGTGGAGTCAATATTTATCATATCAATAAAGGAAGTTGTTGATTTATCCGTTATTATTTCTGGAACCGAGCTGCATCCGTCTCACGCACACTTGCAAACCACTTGCTTAACAGAATAACTTGTATCACAATCGATTCTTCATTTTGCCATGGACTTTTGTGTGAAGCTCTTTGTAACCTTGTTTAGATAAGTGCTATACAAATAAAGTTATTATTATTATTGTTATTATTACTGGCACATATGGTCACTTGTGCAAACATTTTTAAAACTTGTTTCTAGCTACCTTTTTAACTCAACTTATTTTCATTTTCATAACTTCACTGTTTGGATTATTTTGACTTACTAAACATTCTGAAAACATCAGTCTGGATATTATCAACATTTGTCATGATGTGTAATGAGGTTGATGACTGTGTTTGTGTGTTTGTGTGAGTCATTAACACTATGATTTGATTTAGATCTGAGAGGAGCGTTGCTATAGTAGGAGAACCTGCTTTTATAACACACACATTCATATGAATACATTCATAGAGGGAACAGGCAAGGTCATTGATTGGCTCTTACACTGTTGCTATGGGAGTTTAAGCTCCTCTTCCATTGGCCGAGTCCCGGACCAGGACTACCGGCTGCCTGTCAGTATGCAGAGGTTGTCACGGCAACAGACAGGAAGCGGGGTAATGGGAGGAGAGTGTTGTTGTTGTTGCTGCAGATTCGCAACGCCGAGGAAGAAGCTCCACTCTTGTTTATTTTGTCTGTCTCTGTGTGTGTGTGTGTGTGGTTTTTCTCTAACAGAGGATGATCCGTCTGCAAACATAAGAACTGCACATTTTGATCTGGGGGAGCAGGAAACAGCTTAATTCTGCAGGACACACACGCACGCGCCTACGCACACGTGCACGCACACAAACAGGGTCACCCAGTTGTAACCTACTAATCCTCCACAGAAAGATGATTATTAATATGACATGTTTGGATGAATATGGGGATTAAAATGTTGATAGAGTGTATGTGGGTGTGGTGATTGTGATTGTGTTTCTATATGCAGGCTATTTTAGACTGTGTGTGTGCACAGTCGCTCCTTTCAAATGCAGCAGCACCTCGATGTCAGACACCCACACACACACTTGCGTTAGTCGTAATTAAGGCCAATTTATCCGCTTTCATCAACCTTTTCATTTGAGATCTTTCACTGTCAAAGTGAGGCGGCCTTTCCCAGCTCGAGGTCACGTGGGGTCGACTCCGGCTCCCAGCTGCATCTGTCCAGCCTTTTTTAAAACCACCTTCCCTGCAGGAAAGGGAGACGCCAGACATGCTTGTTCTTTCCGACCAGTTTCAACCTCCTGCGTGACACAAACAAATATTTATGTACTCCTTACTGACCCAACCCTCGAGGGTGGTAATTAAGTAGAGGCTGAAGGGGGGGGAGTGATGAAAGTGAAGAGGTGCTGAAGGGAGGTAGGAAGGATTCAGGATGCAAAAGGAAAGTAGGAAGGGTCAGGGGATCTCATGTATATCCCAGACTCCAGACAGAAGTTACGTAAGCACCTCTGACCCAGAAATGTTCCCCAGTTGGACTGAGCTCACCCCGAGATGGAGAGAACAAAAGCAACCGCAGGGGGAGGGGGTGTGGGAATGAGGGGACACAGTTTTTTTTTTTCCTGCTTCAGTTCTGCAAATGATCAATTCTTCTCCCTTTTTAATTGCACTCGCTGAAACTTTCCTACATTTTCTGCACTTTTCCTCCTCATCAGTGTTTCTAGAGCTCGTGAAAATCCTGGAAAAGTTTCAGGAATCCGACACATAAGAGAAAAATCTCATCAGGTTTCTTTTTATATTAATATTTGTTTTACAGGTCACAGATCAGATATAAATGGTTTGTCATCATACTAGTCTAAAAGGAAGTTTACATACATCATTACTATCAACGTCCTCCCCTTCAACCCAGGGAGAGCACAGGGCTCTGATTGCCCTCGTCCACCCTGCTCCAACACCCGCTGTCATCTGAGCTATTATTATCCACTGATACTGCTGGGCGGGGGGAAGCCAAACTGTGTGCATGTGTGTGTGTGTTTGTGTGTGTGTATGTGGACACCAAGCAAAAATCAGGTTTTAATACTGCTTCAAATTTGAAAGCCACTTTAGCGCTGATGTTGATCCTTTTGGATCATGCCTGTGGTTTTGCCTGGTTTATCTCATTATATTGAAATCGATTAGACTTGGTCTGCATTTTTACAAATCATATAGTAAAAGCCCACCAGTTTTCTGTTTGATTTCTGTTAATCAACATGCAATAATCACTTACATTGAACATGACATAAGATTTTGGCCCTTTAAATTAAAATAACACTTGTTTGTCTAGCTTTTGTCTTCATCTCTTCTCTTTTCTATCCACAGATAAAACCATGCACCTGGGCAGTGTTCCATAGCCTCCCCTGCCCCGCGCCTCCCACCTGATCACCTCTTCTCCCCCATCTCTCCTCTTTACCTCCATCTCCCTCACCTCCCTCCCTCTCCCCGCCATGTCGACCACCCTGGATCCGCTGCTGGACCAGCCCTTCCAGAAGCTGAGCCCCGAGCGGCTCGATGGCTGCGAGGACACCGCCGGCCGCTACAAGGTGGTCCCCTGTGTTGTCTGCTCAATGTGCTGTCTTTTCGGCATCATTTACTGCTTCTTTGGTGAGTTGGGAAGTTTAACTGGAACCTTCCTGAAAGTTTGACCCCCTGCCTCAGAAATGTTGCGTCATATGTTTCCTCCTCTCCTTTCAGGCTATCGCTGCTTCAAAGCCGTGATGTTCCTGACGGGCCTGATGTTCGGCTCTGTCGTCATCTTCATGCTCTGCTACAAGGAGCGCGTGCTGGACACCCAGCTGAGCGCGGAGGCCTCGGTGGGCATCGGCCTGGGCATCGGCACGCTCTGCGGCCTGGTCACCATGCTGGTCCGCAGTGTAGGCCTCTTTATGGTGGGCCTGCTGCTGGGCTTGCTGGTAGCCGTGGCCACCCTGGTGGGCCTGGAGGAGCTGTCCGACAGCCCGCCGCGTTCCGTCTGGGTGCCCCTTGGCGTGCTGCTTGGCCTGGGCATGCTGTTCGCCGTGCTCACCCTGCAGTGGCAGCGTCTCTTTACCACGGTGTCGACCGCGATGTTCGGTGCAGCCGTGATCACGGTGGCGTTGGACTACTTCGTAGAGCTCTTCGCCCTGGTGCTGTACATGTACGAGCGGCTGAAAGCAGCACCTGGCAAACCTGTGTGCTGGCTGACGTGGGTGGTGCTCGGGGTGTGGCCTGCCCTCACCCTGCTGGGTGTCATGGTCCAGTGGAAGGTGACCGCTGAGGGATACTCCCATACCAAGGGTGAGGAAAACCGGTAGTTCATATCTCTCAAACAAGTGGTTTTTCCAGGCTTTCTCCATTTACTTCTTCACCACAGGTAAAGCAAAGCATCACAAAAGCTCTTAGTGTCTCCTCACCGCCCGTCTCCCCTTTCCTCCACAGTGATCATCAGCCGGCAGCAGAGGAGGATGCAGGTGATGCGGATTCGTCAGCGCGACGACCGCTACCGCAACAAGAAGAAGAAGAAGCAGCAGCACGGCGCCGCCTCCCACCATCAAAACCCGGCCAAGCCAGTCTCTGAGCCCGCCTACCGCCGCAAACCAAACCCCATCCGCCGCTACGACACGGACGTCCTCTCACCGGTGAGGAGCTTTCTCCGTTTGTTGTCTCGACCGACGAGTTGCACGTTTTTTTCCTTCACTTTTTAGTTTTAAACAAAACTGTCATTTCGCAGAGCTACATCCAGAGTTTCCGAGACCGGCAGGTGCAGGCGCAGCCCTTCCCGGGACGGCTGGTTATTGGACCCCATGCCGTGGTGGACGTGGGCTACGACCGCAGCTCCACGACCCCCCTCAGCGGAGCAGCGGGACCCTCGCTCAGGGTCTGACCACTTCTCCCACTCACAGAGGCCTGAACACACCACGAACCAGGGAGACGTATGACTCTAAAATCACCACCCGCCTGGGGGTAATCACGAACCACCTCTAGGTTTAAATGCAAATATTCTGGGCTAAATACAATCTGGGTTTAGCCTCACTCTTAAAGGGATGAAGATATGTTTAGGGCTGGATTTCCCCCAA
This sequence comes from Pleuronectes platessa, assembly GCF_947347685.1. Lineage (NCBI taxonomy): Eukaryota > Metazoa > Chordata > Actinopteri > Pleuronectiformes > Pleuronectidae > Pleuronectes > Pleuronectes platessa. The sequence goes on from NC_070649.1 coordinate 7,008,428, forward strand.
AATGTGAACAAATTTGAGTCTTTATTGATTAAATGTTAGGTTCTAAAGCTCCACTCCCCTTGTGTATACCTGCTGGAGCTGTCAGTGTGGTGCAGAGGTTTAATCCGACCTCTTATAGCTGTCTCTCGGTAGATTCAAATGCACAAATGCATGCATGCACTTGCACACAAACACACACCGCGGATACACTCTCGAGGGGGTTGATGCTGAGACCCGCTGTAACCAGCCCCCGACCTGTCTGTCACCATCTCAAGTCAAACCAGATCAGGGATCAGAGTTTGAGTGCAAACCCGCCTCAGGTTCAAACATCGGGCATCGTGCTAAAGATTCAAACACAACTTTGCCCTCACTCAGCGTGCTGTTTCCTTACTGCTGCCGTCATTTCTCAGCTGATGCGGCAGAAGCAACCACGTTCCTCAGCCTGTAGGCATCTTAAACGCCCAATGAAGATTATCTATAAAAAGGGAAGTAAGGGCCCTTGCTTTCTGTGCCATCTGGACTTAAAGAAAATCCTCTTTCAAATGGGAAGAGACGTCTTCGCTGTCGTTTTCGAAGGAGGGAAACCCTTCATCCCCATTGGTGCTGGACGATACACTACTCCAAGCGTCACACTTCTCCCCGGAGAGGGGGGATCTGTTTAAACGGGTGCCTTGCCCCTCCTTGGACTGTACCAAGACTGTAGGAGGGGGGTTTCTGGCAGATCTCCCATCGATGGTTTGTTTTTGCATTAAATGTGATCACAGATTTTTTTTTTTAAGAGGGTGGGGTGGGGGGGTAGTAGCCATGGAGTTACAACAAGCAGGGTAGACGATAATGAAGGGGAGTTGTTGCTTGCCGTCTTCACAGATGCCTGGACATACGAGGAGGATTTGCTTCCAGCTGACAGACAAAAAGCCATATTTACACTGACACCTCGTGAGATTCACACATACGGAAGAAAGATTAAGAAGATTTTCGAGTGCAGAAAGGAACATGTTTCTGTGATTAGTTTACATTTTGAATTTTATCACTGCAGTGCCAACTTGTGGCTCTCCAAGAGATTAGTAGTAGTGTTTTTATCCCGTAAGAATAGATGGAAGATAAGTTTCAGTCTTTCCACCATCTGTCGTTGTGTAAAAAGTTTCAAACGTAGGTCTCCAAGCTCTTTCGTTGAAATTATAATAGATATATATACGGTATGTATGCCCTTTGGTGTTTGCCTGACAGAAGTAAGGGATGTAAGGTTTCATTTATTTTTCCACAATGATAGCGCCCCCTGTGTGACTGTCAGGATCAGTGCTGCAATTTGATTGGATTGTGGGCAAAAACAGAAACTTGTAATAAAAAGATCCGCAGTAGGTCAAAACCATTGTAATTGGATTATATTATGTTTTATTCCACAATATTGTTGTAACTGTAGATGTGTTTCACTCTTTCCATCATCTGCCACCATATGAATATATCCACATTTGATAAAACAGAACTTGCAAATGTCCCGACAAAATGTGACCATTTTTGTCATTGTCGTTTTATTTTTTTTAAATCGACAGATTTGCGTGATTTTTAAATCGTGATTAAAACTTTAAACGCACTTTGAATAAAACCAGACCACGCTGAGGTGTCAGTGTAATCCAGGCTCCAAGCGTCAAAACAAGTAAAGTGGACTAGTGGCCATACCGACTTTTTCTTGGACCAACGACTCCACGTGCATTGATTTTCTTCTTTTCTTGTTTCTTAACTTAACTTTTTTTTGTCAACATATGAAAAATGTGAATACTCTGTCATCGCCTGTTACCTTATTTAATTGTTTTGGTGTGGAAGGAAACGCAAACTAATGTGCGGGGAATGGCGGGGGGGGGGGGGGGGGGGGGGTGAATGGACGGTGTATTCTTCTTCGACTGTCGGAAATGCATGATCTCGCCCGATCCATCCCGGCCCCCCCCCCCCCCCCCCCCCGTTCCGCCGTGCGTGGCTTCGTTTTGGCTCCTCCCACCCTCCCTTCATGTGCATCGATGTGAAACATGTACAGCACTTAATAATGTTTTTTTTTTTTTTTTTACCCTTTTATCATTCTCAACAGTTTGATTTCTTCTCTTAGGGGTCTGATTTAATGGAGACATTTCCAGTGGGATGTATTTATTTGCTGATTTATTTATTTCTGTAATGGAGCGTGCAATGTCATCACTGTAGGCCAGTAACGCCATGCTTTTTTTAAATTGACTATTATGACTATGATTATTAAAGCATGTGTTCCTATGGGCCTGTATACCATCGCTGTGTGAGAATCGTCTTTTAACACAAGGACACACACTCGGCTGTAGCAGGAATCCACTTCTCTTTTATTAGGGAATATTACCTGAAAGTCACAAGAGGACGTTGGCTTGTGCTAACAGCCCCCCCCCCCCCTCCAGCCACTCTCTCTCTCTCTCTCTCTCTTTATCTGATTATTTTCTACCTCACACAACCACCCCTTCCTATCTCTTCATCTCCAGACATCTTTTAATCTACTCCTCCATCTCCTCCTTTTTTTTTTTCATCTGTCCTCCCTGCATCCCCTTGATGAACACAGGCACATTCGGCCGCTGCTCATTCTCATCACGCTCCTGATTGGACGAAACCGGTGACTCTGACCTTGACAAACAGGAAACCAGAGAGCGAATCGTGTGTGGAGAGAGGAATATATGAACTTAAGTGCGTTTTCGGATAAGGGCGGCGATCTATCTGCACACTTTTACGACCCGGATGGTGTTAAGCTGAGATATTGCAGTAGAAGATTTACTCGCCTGCAGTGAAATTATCAATTTTCTGTGACATTAAACACGAAATGAAAATCTAATCAAGTCCTTTTTTTCTGATTTTACTGCTGACAATTCCTAGTTTTTCTTCTTTCAAGGTCAACAACAGGTCTAATATATTCTGGTTTATCAGTACATTAAAGAAAATAAGATATTAAACACAGCCTTTGCAGCCGTATAGCTACACACATGTATGTATGCAGCTGAACTAAACCAGTAAGCACAGATAAATAGCCCCTGATAAACTTAATGATACCACCAACCTGCTTAAATTCACATATTGAATTAACTCTCAGACCACAGCAGTACATGTCATACTGATAACTTTGCAGAGTCTATTTCCATGTAGTTTTATTTGCACATCTTTTTTTTTTGTTATCTTCATCTGTCCGTCTCAGGGAGGGACAGAATTGTGTTTTTTTTCTTTGGTTTCCACTCTTCTTCGGTTCTGCAGACGGTTACATGATGTCGTGCTGGTGCTGCGTCGACTCGCTGACGACCTGCGAGGCGGGAAACACAGCGGTCAGGGTGACAATCTTAATAGCAGATTTATTGGGAAGTGTAAATCCCTTTATAATCCATATCATGTGCCAAGCCTGAGCAGGTCTGGAGTGTGTGGTGCGTTCACTTGCACAACGAAACCCGGCGAGCCGCCTGCTGCTCACAGGTGGAACAAATTCCAACTAAATGGTGATGGTGGTGAAACAGCTCCAGTCACATTTCAGGTATGTGGATCTGTTTTTCTTATCCTAGCTGCAAGAACAGTATAATATTACAGTTGCATGTAGCACCAAGTATGTGTGTTAAGCAAGAAGTGTGGGCTCTTAACTGTATCTCAAAGGAACTCTAAAAATCGTTTAAAACCAAAGACTTGTTGTAGGTAGTTTTGTTGTGTGCTATAGTTCAGTGACGCATTTCAGAGGAATCTAGAGATTGTACATGTTATTAATTGTATGTGATATATATATTAGACTTTCGGTCTTTTCCCTGTAGTCTTTTCTCTATTGTGTCATATCTGTGCTTTATCCAATTTCTTATTTTCTGTCTGAATAATGTTAATGATGAGAATAAACTAAGAATAAAACAGATTTTTGATATCACTTATCTGAACAAGAGGCAAACATTTCTAGAAAGAGTTAGTGTGTTTCTTGTCCTAAGAAAATAAGGTGTTTAGCTTCTGTGTTTTTTCTTTCTTCATTAGCAGGAGGTGAGATTTAAAAATAACAGCATGCCATCATTCAGCACAGTCAGCAGAGCTGCACGTTGGCAAAGCGTAACAGTGTCAATTTGTTGTGCTGATAAAATAGCAGTCTCAGCTCGTCACAACATGCCTGGAATGTGTTTTTTTTCCAAGGAAACTGTGGGTGCAGTGTTTTTCCAGTCGGGTGGGACGGGGATATTTGCACGTCCCTTCGGCTCAACGAGTTGTTACGTTGTGTTTGTGTGTTTTGTGTGTGTGTGTGTGTGTGCCTGCGCATGCTCCACCTCTCCATCTCGGGTCTCGATGGTCTTGATGAGAACAGTTTTCTTTGAATGCATCTCAGTGGAGCGCGGCTGGTGTTCAGGGCTGGTCTCTGTACAATCCGGAAAAAAGTCATTGTTAATATCATCAGTTCTACTATTTATATCGAAATTAACCAGATCATTTGGGTTTAAAGCTTATTTTTTATTCTGATGATTTAACTACATATTCAAATGTTGGTCAGACAGTGGTGTGTTCAGGTAACAGTGGATGGGATCGTACCTCGGAAGCTCAGGGTGGAGTAGCTCTGCACAGGCAAGGCAATTCTGCCGGGGTGGAAAAACAGATATTTTCATGAATGTTGAAAATGTGAGATCAATTTTATACTCGCTTTCAATTATTATTACCAATACAAAATAAAGTGTCTAAACTAAATCAAAAATATTTTAAATTTTTCTGTATACAAAGTGATACTACAAAATGTTGCACACCCATAGGTCGGTCGTTTTGGCCCCAAGGTTTCGAATTTTCTTATAAAAATCTGCATCACCTGCTCTCCTCTCCTTCCAGCAGCTTCCTGTAGGTGGCGATCTCCACATCCAGCGCCATCTTGATGTTGAGCAGGTCCTGGTACTCGCGGAGGTGGCGCGCCATCTCGTCCTTCATGTTGGCGATCTCCGCCTCCAGCCGAGCGATGTTGTCCTGGAAGCCGCCGGCGTCGCGTCCGTGACGCTCCTCCATGTCCCTCATCTGCCTCATCAGGGACTCGTTCTGGATTGGTGGTGGTGGAGGTAGATCTTTACTTTGTGTGTGTGTGTGTTTGTGTTTATGTGTGTGTGTGTATGTGAGAGAGAGAGAGATGCGGGACTTACGGTGCCTTTGAGTGAGTCGATCTCACAGGTGTAGGACTGGATCTGGTGTCTAAACTCCATGGTCTCCTGACGGGCCGTCTTCAGTGCGTCGTTGTTCTTGCTCACCGCCTGGTTCAGGTCAGACACCTGCAGGGCCAAAGGTCAAAGGTCAAAGTTCATGTGCAACTGCTGCAGAGGGCTGTACCTTCTCTGACCAGTGTTCCCAGCTCAGAGCCGAGGGTTTGCGATCAGGAACAAAACTGAATGGCTAAAGAGAAATCTCAACATCTGGGGCAAAGGGGAACAACTGCTGATTAAACAAACCACAATAAAACATCTGTCTCTCTCTCTCTCTCTCTCACCTTGGACTTATACCAGTCCTCGGCCTCTGAGATGTTCTTGGCGGCGATGCCTTCGTACTGTGCTCTGATGTCCCTCAGTGCCGCCGTCAGGTCCGGTTTGGACATGTCCATCTGGATTTGGACCTGAGTTTCCTGCATCTGGGTCTGCAGCTCGCGGATCTCCTGCAGGAGGAGGAGGAGGAGGAGGAGGAGGAAGAGGAGGAAGAGGAGGAAAGGGGAGGTCAAGGGAGGGTCATAGGGTCAGGGTGTATGACTACATTAGGAGAATGGTAGCAAGCAACCCCCTAACTCCACTTTGGCATCATGTAGCCATCACTTTCCTATCAATACACACAATGCTTATTTTAGGCCTACATCTGCTGTGGGAGATTTCAGCTTTATGCATGCTTTGTGAAACTGTATACTTTGTCAATCCGGTTGTTCTTCATCTCTCTCTCACACACACACACACACACACACACACACACACACACACACACACACACACACACACACACACACACACACACACACAGACACGCACACACATACAGAGTCAGATGTAAAAACAGATGCTAACAAACATGTCAAGGTCACTTGAACGTTTCCTACAAATGAACTCCATGTTGTTTTGTTGTCTAAATTTCATTGGTAAAATATTGTGCCTCTAAATGATGAAATAACTCATTGAAATACGACAGAAATATGTTGAAATATGACAGAAAAAAAAGGGAACCTCTTCATGGATCTTCTTGAGGAAGGCGATCTCCTCCTGCAGCGTCTCGATGCGTCTCTCCAGGTCCAGACGAGCCAGAGTGGCAGCGTCCACATCCTGCACAGGTTTGGTAAGTCAGTCATGTTTGCACTTGTAATATGAACAATCCAAATACTTACATCTTGTGTTGCCAGATAGTCTGGAATTTGTCAGATAAATTCTATCATTGCTAGTTTGCCTTATTTTTTAAGTTACCCTCATAACCTCAATGTACAATAAAATATATTGATAAAATGTTAACTTCATGATTATAGTTGTGGAATTGATAGATGAATAAGGTAGAAATATGCAGAGTGAAGAACCTTGTGTAGGACTTCTTCTCAGGACTCACCGCTCTGAAAGCAGCCAGGTTGTTTTCTGCATCCTCTTTCTGAAGCATCTCCTCGTGGAGCCTGGAGGAGGTGATGAAGACGTGTGAGAGAGCAAGATGAGATCAATAATTCACTGATCACCATCACTGGCTGAGGCCATGATTGAAAGTGCCTCCATGTCCTCCTAAAATGCTTGTATTTTTCATAATTTATTTAAGGTAGATGTTTAGAGACATTTTCCTATAGCATCCATTTCCGTGGAGCAGCTCTCTCAGGGAAATTCCTCTGAAATGAGCTTCTCCTTTACAGGATATTTTAAATTTAGAATACTTTTTTGGTGCCTTAATCATCTTGACACATATATGTCATTAACATACTGGAATTATCCTGAAAAACACCAGTAAGATGACCTCGCTGTGACCAGTTGTAGCTACAGTCCAGATTCCCATTTACAGTTCACTACCAATGCTTTATCAGATATATTTGGAAAAAAAAGATTTTCCCTGTAAAACATCTGGACCGAAATGCAACAGACAAAAGCCGATAGCGCTTTTATTCATGGAACAAAGGCTCCCAAGCAAAACCAGATGCTATTGTAATCCTCTTAAGTGCTCATTTCATTTATTACACCACAAAAAGCATCTTTAAATCAAAAGTGCAGCCACTGCATTTAACGTTAGAGAATAAAAAACAACCTCTGCACAAAATCCCGACAGCAGTAAGATAAGATAAAGCAGCAGCTACGTTTTATTTTAATTTGTTTTTAGTCAAAGTGAAATCCCACAAGAGGGACCTGCCAGTGAATGTTTTAGATTTTATTTGAATCGCAGTAGCTCTGTCTTTCCTCCGAATCCTTATAAAAGTGACACTTCAAATGTAAACCACAGAGAGAGAAAGAGAAAAGACAGATGATTAGAGATCCCTCAGATATGTCTGAGGACTTTCCTCTCCTTTTATAGAAGAGGACAGTGTAAACATGTGTGTGTGGGAGAGTGAGTGTGATGAGGTCTAACTTTGGTCAGACTCGTGCATTAACACACACACACACACACAATATATTTTATATAACAAATCACACGTTCTCTTTTCTGTCTTTGGACTGAACAGATCCAACCTTGTGTCTTGCTCAGCATCATCTTAAACCTGCTTTAAATCCAACTTCCTTTTCAGGTCTAAATTTTAGCTGTTAAACGCTGATATATTTATAGATCCAGAATTTCGAAAGAATTCACATCCTGCTACACATTTAAAAAAAACATACAATATTGCTGTAAAAGAGTAGTAGAAGTAACACACCTCAACTTGATATATGCATTCATGTTGTATATTAATTGTGTTACTGCAAATTAAACATGAAAAGAGGATTCAAGGCCTCCATATAGTTAAAGTATTGCCGGAAATAGAACTTGCAGCAAGTAGAAAACCCCGTAAATATGCAGAGAGGTATATTACCAGTGTATTATTTATAGTTATAGTAGTAGTAGTACTGGTAGTTAAGAATCTCTTAAATAAATACAAAGCCCGGTACTAGATTAAATGCACTTACTTATTTTCCACAATTTGTGTTTTAAAAACATTTATTCATTTATGTTTTATTCCTCATTTCATCGCAGACATTGTCATTATGTGCGTATGTGAAGTATTGCATTAAGGCTAATGTATATTTTTGATGGTCTTAATTAATTAACTCCTGAGTTGTCTTCTACTCTTGATTTTAAATCCAGCTGCCTCACAAACTCATAAAAACGCTTGTTTCTTCACCGTCATCGAACCGTCATCTTTGCATTTGCCGACACGCTCCAAAACAAGCCAGTTATTCGTCTCTCTCAAAATAAAATCTAACGCTGTCGTTTATATTATGTCAAGTTATTATTATCACCCACAGTGGGTGAGCTAAAACTCAGCTTGTTTAATTTCACCTCCCAAGCATTGCACAAACAATGAGTCATCCACAACTTTCTTATGATGTAGGAATTATTTTTAGTCTTCAGTCTTTTCTTCTCAATTCAAACTCAAATGTAGGACCCACAGTAGCACGCTGTGTAAAAAAAGAAATTATCTGAGGAGCATTGTGTACTTAAGCCAAAAAGTAAGTTTTTAAGTTATAAAGTTCTACAATTGTGTCTACCTCCAACGCTAAATACTGAATCTGACAACAGCAGGCGTCTAAAGTTCATGTTGGAGTTCGCGGAGCTGCTACATATCAATAATCACCGCAATAATCCCTCTGGAAAACATCTTCTGCCTTTTATTTGTAAAATGTTCAGAACCCTGCAAAACCCCTGTCATGCCTCCTTTAAAACGAAATCTGTCATCAGGGTTTAAAACTCCTTTGCGTAACCGTAACAAACAGCAGGCAACACCTCCAGCTGAGACTCACTCATCTCCAACACGTAGCAGACATGATACTACACACTAGTTTGTGTGTCATCACATTCATCCACCCACCCCTCTATGTCTTCACCCTCATGTGGTGAAGTGTGAATCAGCAGAGACACACAGGGATGTTTCCAGGTTTGCTTGTTCAGGATTTGTTTTGAACTGTTTCACTTTCTCTCCCCTTTTAACACACGCACATTCCATTGACTTGCATTGATTTACTGGAGAACTGGAGTTTTACTCTAACCTCTAAATCGAACTTGCCCAATCCCAACCCTTAACCTTACCCTAAGCTTAAACCTAACCTACATCTAAACCTAAAACAAACCTTAAAACATGTCTTCACCTTAGAGTTTCATGATTTCTCTTTTGGGGACATCCTTTTTGTCCCCGTAAGGAAGACAAGTCCCCATAGTGTGACTCTGTAAACAGACATGAGTAATACCTGGACCACACACACACACACACTCACATTCTCCACATGCATATGGCTGCAGAAGTTGCATTGATACATCAGCATGCACACACTTTCTTACACACACTGGTAAACTCACCATGACCAATTCATGCCTTAACCTAACCTTAACTTAGATACAATTCACATCTGACCCCTAACCTTAACCAGGCCCTCAGAAATTATGTTTTGCCCCATTATAACTGAGCTCTGGTCCCCATGAGGTCTACTGGTAACAAAAATGAGTTCACACCTTAAAGAAACACACACACACCCCTACTTGCTCCTCCCACCTGTTTTTGAGCTTGTCCAGGTCATCCACCATGTTGTCCCGCTCCACCTCCACGCGAGACCTCTGATTGGTCACTATCTCCACCTGCCTCCTCAGCTCGCTCATCTCCTCCTCGTACAGGTCGGCGATGCGTGTGGGCTCGCGGCCGCGCAGGCGCTCCACCTCCACCGCCAGCGCCTGGTTCTGCTGCTCCAGGAAGCGCACCTTCTCGATGTAGCTGGCGAAGCGGTCGTTCAGGTGCTGCAGCTCGACCTTCTCGTTGGTCCGCGTGGTCAGGAACTCCTGGTTCAGGGCGTCGGCCAGACTGAAGTCCAGCGTCTCGCCCATGCCTGCGTGGGAGCGGGACATGGAGGCCCTTGACGCTGCCACCGGCCCGCCATAGTAGCTGGAGGAGAAGCGGTGAGCGGGCGCCGACTTGTTCCGGGTCACCTCGTAGACCCTTGAGGTGGCGTGGCCCCCGGCACCACCGCTCTGGCCGGTGAATGAGCGGTTGAGGGACGGTGAGGCGTAGGTGCCTTGGCCGAAGGTGCGGCGGTAGGAGGAGGCGGTTTGGGCGGAGGAGCTGTAGGAGGCCATGTTGGAGGACGCGTTGGGCCTGGTGAGGGCTGCAGGAGAGAAGAAGCACTGAAGAAGAAGCAGCTGCCCCCAGCTATTTGTAGTTACCCCCTCCCTCACTTTTCACCCCCTCCTCCTTCTCTTTGTCTGTCAGGTCTTTGTTTCTCTCTCTCGTTTTTCTTTCCGAACTTTTTCTGTCACCTTTCTTTTGTCTATACCTCCTGCACCCTTTCCCCCCCTCTTTTCATTGCACTCTCTTCATTTTCCCCTTTGGACGATTCTACCATACCCTAGATTACATTCAATGTTTGTTTGTTTTCTACATCCAATCCAAACTAGAATGGCAGCAAGTAATAAAACCCACACTTACAACATCTGTGGGGAACCAAATGCCGTCACATTGTTAGAAAAAGGCCGAACCAGGTTTTGTTTTATTTGAATTTTGGCTTGACGAAGAGGTTCAAGTGGATCAAAACTCTTTGACAGTGACTGTGAAACTTTATGTTTTCCTGGACTTATCAACGACTTTGGCTCAAATTCAGTCTTAGAGGTGAAAACGTCAGAAACCACTCTGATGAGTCATCTCTGAAGACAATGCCAAACCTCTTCTCTAAACCTTGAGTGCAGAGGAGTAGCTATATCACCCCGTACGCACAAGTCCATGAGAAAAATCATCTCCTGCCGCCTCTTGTGATCTCACGACATAACAATGTGAGGAAGCGAGGACATTGGCTTTCAATTCTCGCCATCGTCCTCACATGGTGAGGCAGTGGAGGTTGTTGATGCCGGCGCCCGAGAGGGGGACGAAGACAAACCTGCCTTAAAAAGGAAATCTATCCCCTCCTGAGAAACGGAGAGGGACAGCATGTGCCTGCAGACGCTCCTTCCAACAGAACCCACATTCCCAAACAATATGTGCCATTAATGATGAGCTCATCAGGAGGTGTCACCGTGAATGGGAGGGTTCCCTCTGTGATGTCACACTGGGGTGAAATATGTTGAAAATCTACTGTTGTATAATTGATAATGAAATAAAATGTTTGTATACATTTAATTTTTTAAATCATTAGCCTCTTGTCTCTGTCTGAGTCTTTTATTGCCAGTTCTTCATCCAGGAATACACTGGCCTCTTTAAGCCTGTTTCTCAGTCTAGGACCAGCCTCTGTTAATCTCCAGTCAGAATTCAAGACATCCACCATTGGATTCACAGTTTTCAGGTCTGCTTGCACATTGGCTGACATTCCTTCAGATTCAGACCTGGAGGGACAGAGACGTTGACCCTCCCAGCTGTGATCCTGAGCCTCTGCTTCCTAGCTACTCGTTCCAGGTTAAGCCCCATGTTCCCAGCATCAAGCCCAGACATCAGCCTCAGGAGACACCCAGGCTTCGTTGTCATCCTCCAGAATGTCTCAATCAGGCTCCACTACCTCTGGGTCATCCACCCAAGATCCAAGTTGGCCTCTGGCCATGCGCCCCTTTCCAGTTCACTTGTGATTCTCAGTCCCGTCCTCCAGTCCCACAACCCCTGGTATCTCTCACCTTTCTTTTGTTTATCCTGTCTTTCTATTTTCCCATTCTTGTGATTTGTATGTCCCAGAGAATCAGTAAGCCGGTATTATTAAATACGTATCACTGTTCCTACCTGCATTTGTCCTGCATCGTTTCGGTCCTTAAAAACTTAACCCAGTAACATTTTGGTTGTGATTTGATTCCGGGCACACTGTGGTCTCTGCAGGGACAGGTCACATGTGCAGAGAAATAAGAGGTTTATCAGTTGGGTTAGAGGTGTTAGAAGAGGAAGTGCTCTCAGAAGACGTTCCTGGAGATTCAGAGTAACGTCCCAGCCCCAGATGGTCGCTCCACCCGTGGGGAACCAAAAATTGAGAATATTCTGGGTTGTGGTTTTGAGTGGCTACATAAGAGAGTAAGCCTGTATGATTGAGTTCAAGTAGATGGTAGCAGACAGGCGAGTGTTTCAGTCACTTCAATTTGATTGTGGCAGACCACTGGCGGTTGATGAGCAGTGGAGTGACATGTGCCCTTTAGGTGGAAGGAAAACCAGACGTGCTGCTACCTTCTGGACCTCGTGGGCCTGTACCATGAGCTCAACCTTCTTATTCTACGTGGGGCAAAGTGACCGTGACACAGATGCAACACGGCCAGAGAAGAAGAATAGCTGGTCATTAAACTCAACATCCAGGTTTCTTGCGATCTTGGCTGAAGTGTAGGATGAAGATTTGACTATTTTGGAGAAATTGGATCTAAATATGTTTATCACTCCCACTGCTGCTGCTCCTCTGCTGCAGCCTGTTGCTGTCACGTCTATTATTAGAGTCTGAATCCATGTGTCAGTGTGTGTGTGTGTGTGTGTGTGTTTATCCCCCTGGGCATCCTCAACAGCATGGGAGACGACACGAGCTGACAGCTGGAGTAAACCCCTCTTCATCATTTCCTGACACTCCTCCTCGTTCTCTCCCACCCTCTCTTTCTCTCCCCCTGCTTCTTCCTCCCACCCTCCTCCCTCGCTGCTCAGCACTATATAAGGTCAGTTCCTGTATAGCGTTACAATGATAAATGTTTACAAGGTTGGGTTGACAGAAAACTACCATGAGCTAGTGAGAAAGAGAACAGTGAGGTGAAAAAATTACTTAGAGAGGATTTATTGATTGGTTAATAAAAATAAATGCAACGGTTTTATTATATATTATTTAAATTGCAAAGAAATCAATCTTTTTTTGCTCCCTCCAGTGAATATTGGTGTTCAACACAAACATAACACAAACTTTGATTTAAAATGTTCTATATTTTTACATTATATACTTCAAATACCCCTTTTATTTGTACATCTTCCCTTAAATATCATTAGAACAAGGACGTGTGAACTTATAATGTAACAGGGGCCAATTATATGTAGCGTATAATAAATAAATATGAGATTAAAGTCGCTTAATAACAATATTAAAGTCATTATTTTTCTGCAAAGTCCGTAATGTCATTTGAAATAATTACAAGGCTGTAGTGCACCTCCTGGCCGCTAGATTTCACTGTGGCCCTGCTTGTGGAAAAACAGTGTGTCAGCTGCCGTCAGCTGATCCGCACCGGTTCGTCCTTCCTGTTGCTCTGTAGCGGAGTCAGACTTTGGAACTATTACTAACATTTGCAGGTACGTGCCATAAAATAGATGTTTTATTGCTGTTGTAGCTGTGGTATATGGACGTGTTGCTCCCCCACGGAGATCTGCATTGACTCTGGCCAGCGCAGGAAGGGGGAGCGAAGAAGAGGCAAGAAGCTAGCACAGCTAACTGACAGGTGCTTCTTTTATCAGACATGGGCACACCCCATGTGGCAATGAAGTGTTTAAAATAGAGTTTGAAAGGTTTTTTAATTACAACTTGTGTGATATTTACTAGATTCTTAATGCCTCGATTTGCACATGTGTCTGTATGATCTGAAAGTGCAAAGGAAGCTTCAGGATATGTTCAGTGTCCGTAGTTGGAACTATTGACCTGTAGCTGCTAGTGCTGCTGTCTCATTCCTGACCATCTTCTCCCTTTTGTGTTTAATTCCTCGACTTTCTCTTAGTTTTGGACCATGAAGTTCTCAAAGGAGGCCGTGCAGACCGCTGCCAAAGAGTTCCTGCAGTTTGTGAACAAGGGGCCGTCTCCATATCACGGTAACATCAGATAAACTGGGGATTTAGCCTTGAATTTTGCAGGATTCTTATCAAGAAACCTGACATATGCTCGTGCATTTAAAGGGTTACATGCATTTTTGTCCTGGTTTCTAATGCATTTGAACTATTAAGTTTTATTTCTTCAAACGAAAATACCCGATTATACTATGTACTGTAATTTAATATTCCAGTGTTGACGTATATCGTTATAGAATTGAGATTTTTGAATTAAATACATGTAGCGATGTCAAATTCCACAGTGTAAATATACGCCATTACTCATAAATGTCATGCATTAAAAATCCTACTTAAATATAGGTACTAGTAACAATGAACTTAACTTAAAGTATCAAAAATAGTATTACTTTTCCTAAGACACCTAATAATATAATACATTATTGTACCATTACTTATTCATGGATTCAAATGTCTACATCATACACAATCAAATTTAAATCTAAAAGTAACTATGGCTCCAAACCAGCGTAGAGTTATGAAGTATTTCCTAAATGGAAATAGTTCATAAAAAGTTAACTTCAGTTGAAATAATACCTTCTTGCAGTATTTTAGTAAATTGCCTAATTTACTTTAGACCTCAGAATAGGTGACACATCAAATTTTTTAAACCTAAACTACTGCTGGCAAATTTAACGGTGTCACATTTTATAACTTTGATATTGTAAGTTGTGCGCATTGATGAGGTAAAGTTCGAGATCTGTTTGATAGGAAAGCTATCCCCCTGCATATGAAGTCCTCTCTCCTGCACTGTGAAAACGACAAGATTTGTTCATGAGTCAGAGTTAATGTGCCAAGTCGAGACGCTGTACGGTTCAACAGACGTCTTTGAGATTGTGATAAGATAAAGCTTCTGCCGATGTTTCATAATAGCTTACCTCTCGCCTTGCACTCTGACCTTTGGCATCCAGACAGTAAGAGCAATACAAATTGACTTGATACACAAGTCATTTATAAATGGTCTCAAGCAGACTCCATATATCCTTATGAAACCCAATCAACTTCATTGCAGTAATGAAAAGTGACTAATAGAAACATTATTTCCCCTTCTCCGCTCCCTCCCTGCAGTGGTAGAAGAGTGCAAGCGGCGTTTGTTGGCAGCGGGATTCATCGAGCTGAAGGAGTCGGAGCAGTGGGACATCAAACCGGCCAGCAAGGTGAGTCAGAGCTCATCGTCTTCTACAAGAGGCATGAGCTGGTCAGTTTGAGCCATTTTTCACCTTCAATATTTTTGCCTCTGCAGTATTTCGTGACCAGGAACTTCTCCAGCCTCATCGCCTTCGCTGTGGGCGGACGCTACCTGCCAGGAAATGGCTTCTCTATGATCGGAGCCCACACAGACAGCCCCTGTCTCAGGGTGAGAGCCCGCACACATCTACCTGTGAAATCCCATTCTGCCTTTTACCATTTCTTTTTACATCCCTAGAAAGTGAGTGAATTGGGTGTTTTTGAGTTTCTACTGTTCTTTTGCCTCAGGTGAAGACGAGATCTAAGAAGACGAAGAATGGCTGCCTGCAGGTCGGGGTGGAGTGTTACGGCGGCGGCATCTGGAATACCTGGTTTGACCGTGACCTGACTGTCGCCGGCCGCGTCATGGTCAAGGTACCAGTACCATCTTTTTTTTATTATTGTTAGGACTATTTCTGAATGAGACTCCATTTATACGTTATTATAAGAAACAAACAGATATTAGGTGTTATTTACCGATCAAAGCTGATGGATTCCTCCCCCCCCCGTTCCTCTCCTCCTCTTGCAGAGTGGACACAAGCTGGTCAGCCGGCTGGTCCACGTCTCCAAGCCTCTGCTCAGGATCCCCCACCTGGCCATCCACCTGCAGCGGGACATGAACGACTCCTTTGGCCCCAACAAAGAGAACCACCTGTCAGTAGTAATACACAGCACCCGGGGCTTTGTTAAAGAATATTACATTTGATGGATTCAGAAACATGAGGGAGATGACAAGAATGAAAACATGACGACCAAACTGGTTATTAAAACAGTGAGGTTTCATTTCAAACAAGCTTAAAGAAGGAAAAACTGATCTTTCCATAAAAAAATAACTAATTTAGAATATATGTTTTCTATATTGGGGTTGTACGTGATGTTTTCCTCACAGTAAAACTAGTTTTATAGTTCGGTTTGACTCCGGTGTTTGGTGCCCAAATGATAATGTGTGCTTTAATGCGTTCCTGTCCTAGTGTGCCCATCATTGCCACTGCTGTCCAGGAGGAGCTGGAGACGGGTAGTGCTTCCTCCGGAGACGCTTCCACTGCTGTCACCACGGTAAAACCAACAGGCATTGAAATACAGAGAAACATTAAATCGCTTAAAAGCCAAGAATATTGTCTCTTTTTTTTTTTTATGTCACACTGGCCTGGTTAAGTCGAGTATATTCCAAGTTTTGCCTAGAAACACTAAATCACGTGTTTTTTACGTCAGATTTTCTTTAGTTTTCGTAGCTTTAGAGTTGACTAATCAAAAGATATTAAAAAATAGTTAAAAAAATTTACATGAACAATCGGCAAATGGAGGAGGTAAATGATAATGAAACCATGACTTAATGTTGTATCCCCGTCCCTCCTCAGGCAGAGAAGCATCACCCGGTGCTGGTGAAGGTGCTGTGCTCGGAGCTGGGGGTCCATCCCGACGCCCTCCTGGACTTTGAGCTCTGTCTGGCAGACACTCAGCCCGGGGTGAGTCTCCAGCCAGTGAACCAGTGACTCCTGTCACTTCTCATAATCCTGCTTTTCACCCTAAAGCGACAGGGATCTCAAGCAATCGGGAGGAACTCATGATTTTTTTTAAAACACTGGCACAGAATCAAGGAAATGATATGTTAATATTTTATTAACTTGGTTGCCAAGTAGTGAATTTGTTTTTCTTTCAGCAATAAAAAACACAAACTTTTATTATGCTGTAGCATCTATTTAGTCTGCTGTTAAGTATTTAACAATTTTTTTTTTATTCTTAAGTGAAATAAGACCATCATTGATGATCATAAAGAGAAATTAAGAGGTTTGGCTCATTATATTTTGTGTTTATTATGTTTTGGTCCCAGGTTTTCAGCCAATTAAACTACTTATATGTTCTCTCTCCACTTGGTTCCTGGATGGAGAGTTCAGATGGTGATGGAAACCATAAATGACATATTTGGTATTTTCTTTTCTTTCTCTCTTGTCTAGGCTTTGGGAGGTGTGTACGAGGAGTTCATTTACTCTGCTCGTCTGGACAACCTTCACAGCTGCTACTGCGCCCTGCAGGTCACACTCCACTCCCACACTTCCACAAATCATCTTCAACCAGAATATATACATCTTTTTGAAACATTATATTTAGTGTTTTTACTCTTATGATGCTTTCTAATACATTTATTTCTACTTTCCAGTTTATTTGCCGTGATTTAACAGATTTTTTTTAAGGAACTTAATCACAGAGTGGGACCTTATTTATATTTCTCCTCTTTTCACACCGCATGTCTGTCTGTTGTCTCTCTCAGGGGCTGATTCAGTCCTGCTCTGTTGACTCTCTGGCCCAAGAGCCCAACATCCGCATGATCACTCTGTACGACAACGAGGAGGTGAGTGTTCACAGATGCTTATCAAATATGGGAAACTGAACCAAAGTGGGACATCTGCTTAATTCTATTTGACGAGAAAAAATGGCATAAAGTGACTTTGAATGCATCGTGAACGCTGGTGCTTAGCGTGTTGTGTTCAGTGTCTCCCAAACAGCTGTTGCCTTTGGTTTTTCTCAGATACTTAGCAGGCAATAGTGCAGAATATCTCACAGATGTGTTTTTACACTTTAGGGCATTTTGTGGCTTAACAATAAAAAGATCAATAGATGAATCAATAACGAACGTGGGAGCACTTTACTTTACTTTTAGTGATGTCGTATTGTGTGTTTCCTGTAGGTGGGGTCAGAGAGCGCTCAGGGTGCTCAGTCCAACCTGACGGAGCTCATCCTCACCCGCCTCGCCTCCTCCCCCTCCAACCTCACCGCTTTCCAGCAGGCGGCGCCGCTCTCTTTCATGATCAGCGCCGACATGGCTCACGCCTCGCACCCCAACTACCCGTCAGTATCCGCATGACAACAGAGCACAATCACACATCGTGCTTTGGGAAAAAACGTTTTGAAAAGATGAATCTACATACATCATAGTACATGAGGTCAAAGTCAATCTCACTCGGTTGGTTTTAATTAAAGCACTTTCCTCTCAGGGAGAAGCATGAGGAGAACCACCGACCAGCTTTCCACAAGGTGAATAGATTTATGAACGAGTGCTTTTAAATCCTGAAATTGTGCTTAATGACCACATGGCATAAAAAATTGTATAGTTAGTGTATATATAATTTTCTCTTCAGGGTCCAGTGATCAAGTTTAACAGCAACCAGCGCTACGCCAGCACGGCCGTGACCGCCTCCGTCGTTCGAGAGATCGCCAGCTGCGTGGAGGTGCCTCTGCAGGTAGCGTGTGTTTGTGTGGATGCATTGTTCTGAGATGGAGGCCAGGCAGATTTTCATTTCTTTGTGTGTCTCAAGAGACTCGACAGCAAATCTCCTAGCAACGTGTGGGACAGCTCCAGGACGACACGGAGAGGAAAAGAACGATGTGTGAAATGAAGACACTGGGACAAAAGCCACGGCAGCCCACTGACATGAATTATTAGGACATAATGGGACTGCACAGATGATGGAAGATCAAATTTAATATCTGGGGTTACAAACTCATATAATGTAATGTAATTATAGAACCGATTCATTTTGAAATGTGGAATTTAATTGAAAAGAACACAAATTTCTAATCAATTCAAACTATCTAATCGTAGAAAATACAGCAAAGCAGTGACATTACTGCACAGAGCGCTCAGCAGCGCGAAAAAGGGAAAGGATGGAAATAGAGAGAGACAAAAGCTCATTGACACAAACATTATCCTAAAAACAAAGCCTCTAAATTGCCTCTAAGATGGAGACAAGAACTAACGTGAACATGAAAACGGCAGCAGTGATATCCTTCGCAAACCATTTGACATGTGACCTCTGATCCTCTGCAGGACGTGATGGTGCGTAACGACAGCCCGTGTGGAACCACCATCGGACCCATCCTGGCCGCCCGCCTCGGCATCCCCGTGGTGGACATCGGAGGTCCGCAGCTCTCTATGCACTCCATCAGGGAGATGTGCTGCACCTCCAGTGTCCTGCAGAGCATCGTCCTCTTTGAGGTAAAGACAAGCACCTTTTCAGTCAGAAGAACAGTTGAGGGTTTAAAATGCAAACTTTGATCACGGCCCAATAGAGCCGTTGTTTTTAAATTCCGTTGAGTAACCTTAAGGATTTGCGCTGGTAGAAATGCTCTGAAAGCAGTGATGGATATTAAGCAGAAGATATGTTAACCCATTCTGCTGGTTTATTTGTACATAAACAGCAGCCAAGACAGATTTTACTTAGATTTATTCCTTCTACCTTTTTCTCAGTCGCTGGTATTTCATGACACTTGTTCATAACACGTTTTCTGCAGATGGAGATTTTTCTCACATCTTCTCCCAGGTCTCTAAGCTTTGTGTCACTGAAGATATAAAATATTCAGCTAATGACTGACTGACTAATTATTTTTTTTACCCTCTGCAGAAATTTGTCATATTTACCATTACTTGGACTTTGAAATCTTTTAATGACCCCACTTCCTGTCTGCTTCCCCCTGCAGGGTTTCTTCCAGCATTTCCCCAGAGTGAGGAGCCAACTGTTCGTCGATTAAAGGGATCATAGGAAGGATCATATTTGAATGAGGAAAAAAAGTAATCACACGTCATTTTTCAAAAGATGTTGATGCACATGAGCGTTGAAATTAAAATGGTGGTGAAAATGACAGATCCACCTCCACGTCAAAACCCAACTAGGTGTAATTCAGAAATGAAAATTACAAAGCAAAGCACTTATCGATCTTTCTTACGGAATAAAGTTGTTAAGAAAAGAATACTGCAGCGTCTTTCCTTGTGTTGTCTGTTCTTTCTTTCCTTTTCGGACAAAACAAGGCAAATACATAACTGATGGGGAATGTAGAAGCCTTTGTCCTGCAAGGAGATGGCTGCTCTAATTAAATTTCACCTCCTCAGGTTTATTAAAGCACCGAGAGGAGCCAGATGTGCCGCTCTGCCAAGTGTCGGGACAGGTTTTTGGCAGAAAGAGACGGACCTCGAACGCACGTGAGCCACATCGTGATGCAGCCAGCGAGGAGGATAATGACAAAAACAACTGCGCTGCAAATCAATATCACAGTCGTGTCATCGTTTCTGTCTGGTTTGTGTCTGTGTTCATTTACTTTCTATCCCTCTGCCTCCTCACGTTCACCTTATTAATATTTGATTCATGTAATATGTGTGCAGTCGTGTAACAGGAATATGTATCATGAAAGCAGCTGAAAGAAAGAAGTCCTCTAAACTGATTACAGAGCCTCACAATGGGGTAATAAAGGGGTTCGTCTCTGTTCATATAGTGTATCAGCTACGCATATAAAAAAATTACTAATAAATATGCAAATCACTTCCTTCACTGCAGGCGGAGGATGTTGCTGATAGGTTAGTTAAGCTTTATTTACGACTCATAGGTCCCTATCACTATTAGTAAGTGAGAAAAAAAAAAAATTGAGAATTAAAAACATAATATGCACTTTGTTTGTGTTGTCTCAGTTAAGGCCCTTTGAGTGATTAACTCATCATCATAATCTGCATAAAGTGTCCTCAGTAGATCATGAGACATGGGGACATTGTATATAACCTGCACTTATCCATCCTGGAATGAAAGAATCATGGTTTTAATGGTTTTTACAGCTGCAGCTGAAGCATGGACACCTGTTGCTATTGGTGCATATTGGGCAAAATGCATATTAGTGTAAAGTGACCTGCAAAGTGAAGCATTTGCTCTCTGGTGAGGCGGTTTCATGTATAAAGCATTTTTTATTCAGCATTTTATTTTTAAATCATGAAAGCCAAGTTTATAACAGTAAAACAAATTGATAAATGCAGTGTGGCGCCTCCTCTTCCTCGCGTTTCCCAACCAACCTCTCTCTCTCTCTCTCTCTCTCTCTCTCTCTCTCTCTCTCTCTCTGCCTCACTTTCTCTCGCACACACTCGTCCACACTCCATCAGTGGTGTGCATCCTCATCCTCCTCCTCCTCCTCATCAGCAGCAGCAGAAGAAGAAGACGCCTCTCCTCGGAGATGGAGAGCTGCTGAAAGTGCACGAGCAGCGGCAGCACTCGCAGTGGAGGGGCGGCTCTCCACTCGTTCTCCTCCTCCTCTTCCTCCTCCACCTCTTCCTCGCTCCGGTGGATGCTGGATGTACCATGAGGTCTCCGCGGCTCTGGGCGGCTCTGTGCCTCCTCCTCACCGCCTCCTGCCGGCTGTGCGCGGCCGCCCGACACGGTAAGACTTCCCACCCTACCCCAAACACATGGAGACGGACGCACTTGTCCTTTTTAATCCACCTCGGTGCATCCAGACGCGGGGAGGCGGTGCGTAAATCACGACTCACCCGGCGAAGACTCCCAGTTGCTGCGTTCTTTTACACTTGGCTGCGAGTTTATGACTCAGTTTATAACATTTAACAAGGATTTAAAAGAAATAACAGTTTTCCCTTATGCATCTTTCACTAAAACACCCTGTATGATATTTATAATTTCCCTATAATATGTAGGTAATACACCTATAAGTTATTTTTGTTGCTCCATCTTAGTGAAATTGATTTATCTATATACATCAATGTAAGAGCACACCCACCTGTCGTCCTCCATCTTATATGTGCATCTGCTTTATAACTGTTGACAGAGGGATGTGTCTGTATCTGCCTGAATGAATCATGTTGTTGTTGGCTCCGCAAGAAACAGCAGGAGAGCAGCGAAGGAGAAGAGGGAGGGATAGTTGGATGGGTTTGTTTGTTTGGGCTGAGTCTTCATCGGTGTCTGCGTGTAGCCAATATCCAATAGCCATCATCTGTATTAACCTGCAAGTGCTTACTGTACACTATTTCCCCTTCGAGCATCATCATATTAAACAAGAACACTTCCTCGATTCCTGGGGCGATGTGAATGAGGAATAGTGCACCGTGAAGCTCAGTAACAACAACAGGAAAATCCCAACAGTAACACTAGTGATCCTGCAATAATATATGTTGTGCAACTAGTGTTGTGATATTAGTAAAAGTAATAATAACCAAAGCCCTGGGGACACATGCAGACGATGGGCGTGACTGCAAATAATCCAAAACCCTTAGAAAAGAAAACTGGATGTATATTATAATGAAGACATGCTTACAAGTTCACTGTTAAAAGTCTGTATAGGAATATGAATTACTAAAGGGGGTATTTTGCCTGTTACTCTCAAATGCTACTGTGTTGAAAACTGGGCCAGAACATCCTTCTAAGAGTGTTAACCAGAAGTACAAGTCATACTCTCTCAAAGCAGAACTTTAGGTCTGACCTGTGTCTGTATTATAGGAGATAAGATATTTAAACACAACTATATCATGACAAGATCTATTTCAATTTTCCCCAGCAGAGGGAATTTATTCAGACTCAGACTTGTGCCCTTGCAACCCCTTGTGCCTTTGCCTGCTCAGTAATATATCCGTGGTTTAAGACTGAATATAATTTAACTGCACCACAGAGAAAGAGATTCTGGATATTATAGAGCATTATTAAACCATTAAGCCAGCGATCGATTTATAAGATTGCTTTGAAATCTTAGCAGCCAGCTGTGTTTTGAGGGGTGTTGTGCATCAAATATCGATCGGGGTGATTGAGATCCCACAGGTTTATTATGTGTGAATGTTGAAATGGACACTATATGGCACTCTACACTCCAAATCCAAGCAGATAATAATAATGTTGGCCGTGAAACTGCAGAGAGCAAGTGTTCGCTGCAAATTAAAACCAAAAGCCTCATTAAAAACCCGTCCAGCATTTAGATTTCAAATCCTCCATCGACTTGATGGGTGTGAATATTAAAGCAGCATTAGCGGACATCATGCTCGCAGTCATGACTCATTTCTGACCTCCCAGCGCCGTCTGCTCGCAGCAATTATACCAGCCTCCTGCTTCCTTGATGTACCTAAAGCGGTGCAGTGTTTCAGCACCACGGACAGCGAGCGGGCGGAATATTTCAGCACCACGGAGAGCGAAACAGCCGGGATTCCACCTGCAGCAGAATATCATGGTTTCAATATTCATTATAACGTTCCACAGGGAATCCTACAGATTAAATTTTTCTCACAGCCAACACAGAATAATGTTCTTTTAATACCTCCTGAAGAGACTCATGATGTTCGTCTGTATGGAAATTGTCGTGACAGTTTTTCTGGTATTTTTTAGTATTTTCACACGCTTTTTGTAGAAACAAAATCAATATTTACATTCATAGTGATGGTGAAATTGCTCAAGGATTATAGTTAATGGACCATTACAGCCTCACTTATAGCACAGCTGTATAATTAAAGTCGTGTTAACTGTAAAAGTGAATAACCGTAAGGAATTCATGGCTGTAGCACCGAGAGAAATAAGATCTCAGGGTAAAATGTCACTCAGTAGTGCGCATACAATACAGGTCAATCAAGCTGCACCAAATTTCACACGCTCATAGATATTGGTCCCCTTTTTTTAACAAGATCCACGAAATTCCCCTTAGAAAAAGCTCTATTTTGCAATTTTATATATGGTGAGAAATGATACATTGATCCGCCCCCTTATTTTAATGGGTTCTTCCCGGACACATTCTGCATCCTTCCATCAAGTGCCATGGTAATCTGTCCAGTAGTTTTGGTGAGATCTTGCTAACAGATAAAAAAAGGAAAACACAGAAGAAAACATAACCTCCATCCTTTTGCTTTTCCAGAGTCTGATTGAAACTCTACAGAGAATGAAGTTGGAATAAAAATTGATTTCACGTCTTTGTTAAAGGCCAAGGCCGCCTTTGCTCTTTATTTTACTGTCAACAAATCTAATGAAAAGACCAAAACTGAACATGTTTTCGTCCGTCCCTCAACACTTTCTAACTCCCTCACTCTGTGGCTCTGTGGCCCCAAACCCATTGTCTCCCACTGAAGATAAAAACCACCTTTAGAAAAACACCTCACAACCATATATTTTTCAATCTTCAATAGTGCAAAAGTTGGGGACTATTTTTCAGCAGCGGATGAATACATATTCTGTGCTTTAGTGAGAATTCAAGGGGTGAGTCATGAAGAAAAAGTGGTTATGGTAATGAGGATACTTGCCAGCCAGTGCGATAGTGTGACTCACTGGTGTGTGTTTGATAGTTTGTGGAAACAGTGGCACACAAGGAACAAGAGCCATCAGGCTGCGATACACATGCTGCACTTGGTTGTAGGAGACATTCATTGCTGTTTTTGTAGCCGGGGGGGATTATTAGTGTCGGCAGCGAGGTAGAGAAGACGCAGGTTTTGTTCTGTTCCTTCCAGACTGACTCACTCCACCTTAAATATCCTCTGGCAGGCGGCGGACCAGAGGGCGAGCACACACTCACGGCATCAGTGGCCGCAAATGCCAGAAGCACCATTATGAGAACTACTCTGAATCGAGTCTGACAGGCAGTTAATGGGCGATAAAAGCACAGCACGGCGACCCTGATGGTAATGATGGCGGCTGGAGTTTGGGTGTATCATGAGTCTGGAAAAAAAATAGAAAAACTGCAAATGAATCTGATATTCCGTCCCAACTTGAATTGCTTAGTTGTGCAGTCTTTTGGAAGCTGCTTCTTCATTCAAATTCCAAATCTATTGCTCATGTTGCTGTGCTGGTGACTCGTAAATTCAATCATCCTGTTAATGTCAACGATAGGCCCCCGGATTTTTGTTAATGTACAGTCTCGACAAATTCTCACACCAAAAAGACGAATAGGTAATTTGTAGATTCATTTCAAAACACCTACGTTTAGGCAAGAGACTGATTTGTATCGAGCTTGTTGGCTTTTGCTTTATTTATCCAAGACCACCGTCTTTCTCCGCCTTTTGTCTTGACTTGTCTCAGCAGAATCAAAACCATCAGTCAATGCTTTCGTTTCCTAGTTCCACGCTAGTGCCTAACGCAATTTCCTGGAGACAGGATTATTTATAACGGCCTTAATGCGGCGCCGTTGCTCGCCTGCTTACCTTGACAAGAAAACAAATGAATTGTCCTGTGAGAAACACTCAAGTTGAAGCGCGGACTCTCGCTGTCATCGTCCCTCGTCTTCTTTCCTTATCGGGAATCGTCTCTGGTGTCCGCACATGACCCGAATGTCACACCTTAGGATATAAACCTTTCAGAGGTCAGCGAGCGACGTTGAGTGGAGGTCAATGAGGAGAGACCAAATAGCCTTATGTGATGGAAGAAGGTCTCGTGAGGACAATAAAACCACGACATGATTTTTAAAAGCTACAGGATATTACTAAGTGGCCCTAAACCATCCGAATAAAGGAATGCAAAGCTTTAAAATGTGGTTAAGTGGGGTTTTTGTGGGTAAAAGTTCATCTGAGAAGAGAATCTGAAGTTATAAGTTGTGTCTTTTTGATTTCCCACTGCTGAATTTAGACTTTTTGCAGCCGTGATACAGAGCGATTTCCCAGGCAGCAGGTAAATAAGATAAATGCAAGGATCACATTTGCACACCTTTTTAAGTAGTGCACACAAATGCAGCTCCTGAGCCTCATGGGCACAATTCTCCACAGTTCCCCCTGTGTTTTAATTTGAAAAGCAAAGAGAAAAGAACAGATTTGTGACGAGTGATGTGTGACGGACCGATCTAATCTAAGATGAGACAGAAACCCCGCCTTTGTAATTATAGACGCCACTCAATACCGGGTTTTTTTCTACACAGACACGACCACATCTCAGAAAAACAAAATGGAGCTGTGAGCATGTGATGGAGGACGTACTGAGCCCGACGGAGACTTTCCACAATGCCTACTCGCTTTAATTGGTTCTATCTGGAGAATGAAGTTGTGTTTGTGAGAAGGGCGAGAGAAGCCGGAGAAGTTTCCCCAGAGAAATGTAAAGAGCCGCCGGCTGACTTTAAATTAGACTTAATAATGTTACAAATGTTAAAGTGCAGTCCAACAGTGGTAAATATCTACAAAGTGTTGACAGAATATTCGACACATAGACAATCGGGGCTAATAATAGTTCACCTTAGAACTATACTGCAGAGCAACTGACACTTCTATTCCAGTTGGCTGACGTCAGAGCTGCTCTGTGCTTGTGTTCTATTAAACAGCAATTTCATTGATGTCAGTTGATGCAATGCTGACGTCTTCATAGAAACTGACACACAGTGAGTAAAGGGAGTGAAAGGAATTGGATCGCACTGCTGTCTAGGATTCCCTGCTGAGGCCAATGTGGTTTGCAGACGTCTACACAGCCCTGTTGACTCCCCGCATCATCACATGACGCCCAATCCCTTTTTCACAACAGGCCGGTGGGACGAGGTTCATACGAGACTGAACTAACTCCTCCAGGATCGAGTGTTTTTCCCCGCAGTGCATTCATCAATCTGGCGTTGCTGATTAGCGACCCAATTACACCCAAACGAGCGGGTAATGCCCTGTATTCCGAGGAGGTGATGGAGTGTGGCGTGACTGATGACAGTGACGGACAGGCCGCATGACGAGCTGATCCAGATCTCAGTCGAGAAGCAGACGGTCAAAGAGAGAGAGAGACAGAGGAGAAGCGAGGATGGTGGACGGAGAGATAAGACGGCTGGGAGGGAGGCAGGGAGGGAGGGAGAGATGCGTGGGTGCAGGAGAGAGGACAGAGCAGAGATTAGTCATCATGTGGAGTTTGGGCGAGGGGGGGGGGGGGGGGGTCTATGGACGGATGCATTGAGAATCTCTCCATTCTATGTTTAGCCGCGTCTCGGCTTTCTGGTTTAATGGAGATTCCCCTCCCTGATAGCTGCTGCTCAGGCAGTTTGTTTGTGTCGTCACGCAGTCGATACTCCGTCTGTTTCATTTGATAGATTACAGGTAGAAGGAAAAAATACACTCCCATCTACTTCAACTTTTACTTTTGCAGGTTGCTCTTGCTTTCTGGACGACAAAAACCTTCTTATCTTACCTGTCTGTGACTGAGTCGTTCTTTTGACTGACATGTGTCAGAGGTAATGAAATCTAATCAGCATCAGAGAGCAGAGAGTGGAAACAGTGAAGCAGCACAAATACCTGAAGAGAAATCACTGCAGGAAGAAAGCACACCGTTTTTTTTATAGGTCTTACATACTGCAGGACAGAGTATATATTCGTACATTATCACGGAACGTGTGAATAATACACGGGAGTATATAAATCCTTAATGAAAACCTTAAGCAAACAGGCGTAAATACACAGAGCGGAGCGAGCGGTTCTTGCATCTGTTGCTTTTTACTGCCTCGCAACAGATTAGAAGCTGGGAAAAGGTCAACGGTAACACACACAGACATATGCATTCACGCACGCTTTCCCATTCAGACACAGCAACGCAAGATTGGCATAAAGCACAGCTATGTGTTCTTGTAGGGCTCCCTGAACTTGTTGTAATAAACTGACTTTGCAAGGATCTTTGAGAGTTTCTCTAATTGTGGGTTCGATGTTTTATGGCAGAAGACAATTAAAAAAAACATCACTTTTGTGCTTGACAGTTTGCATGACAGCGATCGAGCAATAGATTCCAGGTTACTTATCAAAAACGTGAAAACTTAAAATGACCGAAACCATCTTTGAAAAAAAAAAATTGCTTTTTGTTTAGTCCCCTTACATGGTAGATGTGGGATTTATGACAAGCACCTCAATCGGCCATCAGATGGCGATCAAGATGATTTGGCTTCGCTTTTGGCATTAACATTATGACACGTAAAAAAGAAGAAAATCCACCCATCCATCTATTTTCTGTACCCATTATCCTTTCAGTTCATTTTAACTTACTGAAATAAGTTTTGCAGCTGCTCAAAAAATTCTGTGTTTCTCAGTCTGACCTCAGTTTTCAATTTTTTCTGTTGTCTGCAGGCTGCTTGTTTGAGAAGAGGCTCTGTCCCAGGGATCAGCTGTGCAGCGACGGTGAGTCTTTGACCTCACACACACACTCACGTCACACAACATCTTTGTCCACAGCTGTTGACCGAGTGAAAAACAATGACACCGCTTTTAGAATCTTCAGGACCTGCAAAACATATAGACACAAAATGGCTCCTGCGAGGAATGTCCCCTGAGAGACTATTCTGTGGATTCATTGGAGCAGTCTCACACAGGAACATAATTACTATGCCATGTCCATTCCAGTCTGATCGCCTGGAGGGTCTTCTTCATTACTTCCACATAAGCGTGTTGCATTTTAATCGACACTGTATATGTATATGGATTCTGCTATGATGACCTCAAGTAAGTAATACAAAGTAAGATGAGATTATTTCCTTTAGAGAATTAATAAATAAAATATTTCTACTAGAATCTATACGCCACTTTCTGTTCACACAATCCCGAAGCCAAAGTTCGAGCTCGAACGTCAAACTGATCTTCCCCGGGGAGGCTGACGTGGACACTTTCTCGCCCCAGCAGCTCATATTTACGGTGCCTCGAATGCAACGTGGGGAGAATGTCAAAATCCACCAATAGCGCGCGATCCCAGCAGGCGCAGATGCAACAGCATGCTTCAGGAAGCCCTGACGTGTCGTCTGTCCATCAAACAGGCAGGAGCTGGTTAGCCGTCACGGCTCAGCCTGCAGTTAACGGGCTGTCTATAATCCCTCAGTGTGTTCCTTACTTCCTGCCTGCCTGTTCACACACGACGAGGATGTCACTTCAAGAGCGTGCACGTGCATTGGGTGTGCGACTGGGTTTCATGCTGCATTATTGATGGCTGTATGTGTCTGTGTCCGCCCCGAGGATGTAATGTTCCCTGTTTCCAAAGACGGGAACATAAGTGGAATTTATGGCGACGGTTTTATGACGCTCTGAGGAAGTGAATGCGATGAAATGCAAGAATTCTATTTGTATAGCGCCAAATCATGATATGCATTATCTCAAGGCAGAGCAACAGGTTGTATTCCGGACTGCAATACATAAACAATCAATTTTGTAGACTGGAAAAAAATCTGTAAACTGTGTGAAATCTCTGACAGATGGTAAATTTTATTCCATATGTATATAAATAAATAAAACTTCAGCCTGAAATAAAGAAAAAGACCCCTTAGACATCCCTAATCTGTATTCAACCTGTGGAGTGTTTATGTAAAATAACATAACATTAGATATATAACAGACCTTGTTAACTAAACATCTCATCTGTCTAATATTGCATCAAATAAATCTAGTTTGTACATTGAGACATTTGTAATCTGTGTTGAATATTGAGAAGATTTTATTTAAACGACCCCGTTGGAAAAACAGCCATTTTTACGCCTTTAAACATCTGTTATCCACAATGTATTTAATCACACAGAGATTTAAACTCAGCCCACGCAACTACTACACACCTCAGAGTCCTCATTCCTATATTGAAGTGTGAGCGAAGGTTACGTGTGTGAGTGTCTGTGTGGATGTGTGTATGTGTGTGAGATGCACGATACCGGCAGGAAGGTGGAAAGAAAGGGGCATTGATTACCTGGCAGGGAGGGGAGGATGGGGCGAGAGACAACGAGAGAACAGGGAGAAAAAAGGGCGAGAGTGGAACGTAAACAAGGTCTCCCTCCGTCAGTTGCTCTCGGCCAATCACGGCCCGTCCCCGGCCGTCTCTATGACAACAGTGACATCACTTGCCTGACGACCGTGTGTCTCCCTTGTGTGTGTGCATGTGTATGTGTGTTTGTGTGTGTGTGTTTGATGAGTGCTGGATGGAGACAGAGGTGATGACTCACCACAGCCCACAAATACACACACACCTAAACACATGCACACACACTCTGTGCTTCATTGTGTGTGTGTATGTGGACACTTGTGTGCCGATGAGGGTGTGTTTTTGTAGAAATTTACTTGTGTGTGTACTTGTTGCTGCGTATATATCATTTGTGTGCTTCTGATGTGTTTCATATTGTATGTAAACGTGTGTCTCATAATTGCCTCCATGGTTGTGTATGTGGTGTGTACACTTGTTTGTGAGTATCAGTACCAATATAATGTCCCTCTTCATGTTCACATACCCTCGTTTGTGTGTGTGTGTGTGTGTGTGTGAGAATATCTGTGTTTATTTTTTGCTTCCCCTGTTTTCTCCTCCTCTAAAGTTGCTCTGGAAGGAGTCTAATTATTTTTTAATCATGATAAATACTGAGTCGGATAGTTTAAAGGAGACATATGATGTTTTTTCAGTGATTCTTCCCTTTGGTGGGTTATATAGGCCTGTAAATTAAAAAGGGTCTAAGTTGTCGGTAAAGGGAGCTCCTGAAACACTACACCTCATTTCGTTACTGGGAACCATGAATATGTTAATATGGCCTCGCCCCTGCTTCCCCTTCTCCTCACCCTCACAGCGCCACCTGCAGTTGAAAATCCTTTGGTGCTCAGAGCTTATGTTTAAAGACTTGGTAGAGACTAACAAAGCCAGGTGATGTGAGTGTAGAGGCCGACCTTTCCTACGTGTGCTTGAAGTGGTTGACCAATCACTACGGATTGAGCGAGCTGGCCAATCAAAGTAGACTGGGCTTCATCGGGAGGAGGGATTTAAATCGAAAGGAGCTCAAACCAAGAGTTTCAGACAGAGGCTGAAAAGAGGAGCTGCAGCAATGGACAGTCTGAGGAAGTTGATGTGTTCTCTTAACCCTTTCAAGCAATAACACAAATTAAAATACTGAAGCCGATTATTAATATTCTATTTCTATCTAGTTAAAATATGAGCAAAATATGTCTCTTTTAAAGTTAAAGTTTCGGTTTCTTAAATGAACTCAAGACTAATATCGGGTGATATTTATAGCTTGAGCTTTCTCTGCAGCCGCAAATGTCATGGCTCAACACTGTGAGCGTCTCAAATTGAATAACATTCAGCAGCATTGTAAAGGCATAAATGTCAGGGACAGGTGTCTCCAACCTGAGATAACTGACACCAGCGAGAGGTGACAGAGGTAAATAGAATCGGTGATGCCGCATATTTGATGTGACCTTCGTTCCAGATAAAATATCATAACCACTGTCCCGGCCAGATTTGGACTCTATCTGCCTTTTACCGTGAAAGCAGAGAGGCACAGGAGTAAACTACTGCTAATCCTGCAGAGATAGAAAGTAAACGAATGTATTTTCGGTCCAAACACGACCTTAGTTCAATGACTGATAGTTTTAAACTGCAGCTGCCACTGTTTTTCCACGAATCTCTTCATTTCACGACTTGTCGGTCTCTTCCTGTGCAGATGGTTTGTTCGGACAGTGCCAGTCCCCTCACCAGGCGCCCGTCCAGTACCATGTGTCTGTTCCAGTCCTGCACAAACTCCAGGAAGTCCTCAAAGACCTGATGGTGCAAGGTGAGTTCTTTTACGGCAAGATGTGAAGCTTCACCAACCGCTCACCGCTGTTTCAAGAGAACAATCATTCCTTTAATGGGACATACGTGGGTAAACATTTTGATTGAAAGGCTTTTTTTGTGGCCTTCTGGCTGCTCAGGTCTGACGTGGAGGGATGACATCACGCAGGCAATTATTAACCGAGAGCTGAGTCGTGTTCCCACCACCGGCTCCTCCTCTAAAGTCCCAGAGCGAGCGTCCAAACAGTAAGAAAACGTGCAGTGTGTCCCGTCGTTAGTCCAGTACAGAGCCGGGCATAAAAAAGTACATAAAAAAGCTCATAAAATCGTGCCAACAAGATTTAAGGGGCTCTTTAAGCGACTGCCTTTGTCTTATTTCCCAGGGCCTCCAGACTGCCGGGCTCCGCTCAGCAGAGGGTTCAGGGGCCCGAGGAACCAGCCGACCCTGAGATGATGCAACAGTTTGTGGACTACATGCTCCTGGATCCCTCCCGTTCCTCCGTGCACATGCAGACGCCCCTGCTGGACCCGTACACCTACCACCAGGTGGGCAAAAGAGGGTTTAAGAGAGCATACAGGTACAAAACTGAACCGGTTCTTTGAAGATGGAGGATCAATCGCTGGATTTTACTCTTATCTTACATGTGGTGAAATCGATCAGATCTCTACGTGTCATGTCGAGGCTGATGTTTGCAAATATTTTGATTTTGACAAAAAAAATAAACGATGGTTAACCTTAGGCTGAACATCCAAATTATTAAGCTACACAGGCAACAGTTGCTGGAGCACTGTGCAGAAGGATAATCTACAAGTTCATAGCCCATATTCACAAGTTACAATTTGTCTCATGGCGCAAAACAAGATGGGACATCCTCTGTCTTTTACCCTCGACAAGAGTTAGCTGTAAATAGACGGTGAATCAATATGTACTTGTTTGTAAATTAAGTTAGCAAATTAATTTCCCTCATAGATAATCCCAAATGACATATTTCTATCTTTAAATTACTCGGAAATGACATCAGGAATAAAATACACCAGGATTATAGAGAAAATAAAAACTAGCTCAATTCAACAATGTGATTTGCAGAGACAAAACCACAGAGCTTTAAAAAACTAGCAGCAAACAGGAGGCAGACACAGTTAGAGACCAGATGATGAACACAGTAGATCGTTTATCAGCTACAGGGCTGTTTATTTCCCTCAGGAGCTAGTAGAGCTCAAACCAGGATAACATCTTTGTAGTCATCAGGTGAACACCAGTCACAGACGATCACATCGCTCTGTGTCTGCCGGATGTTAATATGTCATAGATGTTTTTTTGTTTTTTTCTATTCTGCCTCCCAGTGTCCAAGAAACCAACACTTGTCATTTGTTGTTGCAGCAGCAGTATGGTTACCAAGAGGAGGAGGAACGCTCCCTCAACTCTCTGGACGATAATCCAGCCTTCCCGCTCCTCGCCACTCGCCCAAGATCCAGGGAAAACCTCCTGGACCAAGACCGTCAGCTTCTCCAAAACCTGCTGTCCTTCTACCTTACCTCCCCTTCCTCCTCATCTTCCTCCTCCTCCTCCTCTTCGTCCTCTCCCGTGAAGTCCCTCTCCCGTCACAAGGGAGCAGTGGCAGCAGCAGCAGCAGCGGCAGCGCCGTCAGGTTTCCCCTCGCCGCTCTCCTCCTCATCCTCATCCTCCTCCTTCTTCCCGGAGCTAGACTTCCCTCTGGACTATGGCGAAGACTACGTTTCCCAGATGTCCCAGCTCAACAAACAGCAGCAGCAGGAGCAGGCAGAGAAGAAGACACAGAAGGACTACAATGCCCTGTCAGGACTGGATGGTGAGAGCAGAGAAAATAAAGATGTGTTGATGGAAAGAGAAGAAGTTCATCACAAAACCCATAATATTTTTATAATAACAAATATGATATTGTTAAATTCTGAAATGGACAAGTGGAAAGTCACTTAAAGGTTCACTTTGTAGAATTTAGTGACACCTGTTGGTGGAGTTGCATACCAGTAGATGCAAAGGCCTCCATCTCCTGTGTTTCCTCTCTTCCATGTCCCACAGAGCACTCTCTGCAGAGACTGGCTCTGCTGCTCGACCACTACGGCCTGGACATGAAGGATCTGTCCCCCGAGCAGAAAGACAACATGCCCGCCGCCCTGAAGCAGCTGCAGCTGGACACCTCCTACGCCCACAAACAAACCAAAGGTCGGTGTCGCTTCAGCCACCAAAGGTCATCCGCTCATCAGTTTGCTCTTCACTGTTGCTGTTAACGCTTCAGAGAGGAGGCCACAGGATCCTACAGGAAACTGTACAAATTAATGTATTTAAAATATGTAAATGAATGAAGAGAATCAAACCATTTTCCATCTTTAACTCCTTAACGATGCCCCTCTTTTTGTGCAATGGCCCAAAAATGACAAAAAGTAATAGATAGAGTCAGGGTTTCTGTCTCTTTGCATTCCTGTTGTCACATGCATGTCTTTTTTACACTTCTATCAATAAATCATTAAAGGTGAAATGCCCAGATTTCACCTTTATACTATTTGTATAGCGTTACATCACACATACATTTTTTTCAAGGCACTTCACAAACTCAGGTTCAAACCTTACAATATACGATTGTAAATTGTCTTGATTATATTGTGTTGTTGTGTTTTTCTATTCAGATAAATTTGGAAACGATGGTACGGGAAGCAAGGTGAGACTTAATTCTGTTTTTTTAAAACCAGAAAAATCTTCACATTACTACAGGTCAAGATTTTCAATTATCTTATGCAGGAAATCAGATTAAAAGAACTTTATTCAGAAATAAGATAAACTCGAAGACTGGATCACCCAGCTAGTACAGTAACTGTCAAATGAATGTAATGTGTACAGTGTTTACATAATTATAACGATGCAGGAGAGGATAATACAAATACTCGCTTTCCATTTCTAATTTCACGTCTTTATTTATCTTCAGATCACAGACGGTTCAGTGGGCCAAAAGATGGGCGCTCCAGAGGCTCCTCCCTCCACCGCCAAGTCCCCCAAAGCAGAGGGGCCCCAGAAAGAGATGACCCCCGCACCGGCATCCGACCAGGACGAAGTGGGGAAGAAGGAACAGGCGGCCAAGGCCGAGGAGTACGGCTACATCGTCACCAACCAGAGGTGCGGTGTCTGTGGCTCTAATGTGTTATGAGGACGTCCTGTCTGTGAATGAATGGATGAATGACTGATGGTGGTGGCTGATGAAATGAGAAAAAAGTCAAGACAAGATTAAAAAAAAGTGGGGAACAGGGGAGGCGGTCGATAGGAAGTAACGAATGAGACAAGACAAAATAAACGGAGCAATGAAAGTAGAGAAAGGAAAGTGCTGCTTTCTGAGAAACTGACCCAGACTAAAGGAAAGAAGAAGGAAGAGCTGAAGGAAGAGAGGGTAGGGAAGACATGAGGAAAGAGTAAGAGAAGAGTAGAAGTAGGTGGAAGGAAGGAAGGAAATAAATAAAATACAAAAGGATGGGACAGACGAGAAGAATGATGCAGGGATTAAACCAAAGAATAAATGAAAGAAAGAGAGAATGGAGGACGGAAGGAAAGAAGAAAGGAAGGGAGAGAGAGAGAGGGAAGGGGGTATCAAAATGTAGAAGCAGATCCGCTAAGAGGCTCACATTCCACAACTCTTGAATGGTTGCTGTGTGTTTGTGTGAATGTATTTGTGTGTGTGTGTGTGTGCGTGTGTGTGTGTGTGTGCGTGTGTGTGTGTGTGCGTGTGTGTGTGTGTGCGTGTATGAATGCGTGTGTTTTGTCACCACAGCCCCCTCAGTCTGAACGACGGGGTGCGACTGCTGCAGCGGCTGTCAGAGAGGATGGGCCTCTCCACCGGCGCCTTCATCAACATCAGGTAGGAGCGAGGATGCCAGGGGGTCGTGAACCCTTGAAACAAAAAACAAAAGAAACACAAATCCCCATCCCTCTCGCTTGAAGCCTCTGGATCCTCTTGTCTCTGCACTCACTTGCTGGATCGCTGGCTTTTATTTGGAGGGATTCAAACCGAGGCTTGGCCTGAAGCTGTGTTTGGAAAACCCCGGGCGCCAAATGAGACGTGAATGGAAGCCGAAGAGCGCGTTGCTCTTCTGCATGTGGAAGTCATTCACTGCTTGTACTCTGCTTCTTCCTCTTCCTGCTTTTGAGCCAATCACTCGCCTTCCAGTGATGTTTGGGCTAAAAGGGAAAATGGTCAGATGGCAAAAAAAGATCTCCTCCTTATCAAGTCATTTTTGTCTGTAATTCTTTATTAAATAGGCTAATTAGCCTCTACAAGGGGGTTTTATCTTCTCTATACTGAAATACAGTATAGAGAAGATAGTCAAAGGTCCTTAATTTTGAAAAAAAGTAAAGAAAATCAGAATCTAAATGAATAAAGTAAGATATAATAAATGATAAGATAATAAGGAGATTTTATGCAGTGTGGAAAGGGGCCTATCTACTCCTCTTGTCTCATATTTATATTGATAAGCACCTTTTCAGCCATCTGACAGTTTCAGTTACAACAGCAGCTTAAGCTTGGATTCACAGATTTGCAGCGATTCGACAGTTTTTCTCTCCCCGTGCGACTCAACACGCGGATCTGCTTTTGTGTGTTTTCTCCTCGCAGCGTCGTTGGACCTGCTATCACCTTCAGGATCCAGCCCAACTCCAAGAACCTGACAGCGGGAGACGTGGCAAAGACTGCAGGTCTTGAAGCCACAAACGAACATACATTATATTTTAGTGGAGAGTATTAATGGTCTTTCTCAGTTCTGATTCAGTTAATTGAGAAGTAAAGTCCATTTTTCATTTAGTTTTTTCCCTCCAGGCTGAGGGAATGTGTAGTAAAATGAACTGTATGCTGTTGATGGGGTTGGATTTTTATACAAGATTCTTTTTTAATGTTGCTCAGTTGCAGAGAAGAACTTCCTGGAGACGGAGACGGGCCTGAAGGTGCTGCAGGGCGGTGTCGGAGAGGTGGGTGGTGTTTTGATACCTGGAGTGTGTGTATTAATTTGAATACATACCTGGATTGTACTATTTCCTTAATAAGGTTTCCTACCAATATACTTTTCCTATCCATTCTTCCATCTATCCATCTATCCATCTATCCATCTATCTATCTATCTATCTATCTATCTATCCATTCTTCCATCCATCTATCAATCTATCTCAGAACTGGGTTTTATATATTGCCAAGCAGGTTTGCACAAACAAGGAATTTGCTGTGATGGATTTAAATAAGTATAAGTATAAAAATGTAAAACTACGATAATATATAAAATACTAAAAGCATCATGTAAGGGATGTGCAATACGTTGTAAGTAAACACTAGACACTGGATCTATCGATCTATAATTGAGGACACGATGGAATCATTATTTTAGTCCTTTACTGATACTATTTCTATCGCATAAATACAATTTAATTGACACTTTATTCTTTATTTAAATTAGACTACTTCTCATAGGGCATAGAGCAGCGCTTTTGCAGAACTTTTATTTCCAAGCTTCTATTTTGAAAGTCCGCGCAGGAAGTGCAGCTGGAGTGCACAGGGTTTGACTTGACACTGGGTGTTTGCTAGGTCCATGTGAGCAGCAGCATGAGAAGCTGCTCTGCATCGTGCATTTGGTGAGTGAGCATATACAATCGACTATTAACTCCTTATTAACACTGTTGATTTTATATTAAGAAGCTAATCTTTTATATGTGTAATGATTCTGCAGGAGATAATTCTTGTCTGCATTGATTCTTTGCCATTTCCTATTAACATATACATGCTTTTCAATACTCAGTGTCAAACCCTGCATTAATACTCGTTTGTTTTAATATACTTAGGAAATGTTGTAGTTTTGGTGCATAGATTTAATGTATTTATATCACTTATATCACCACATTACACCAATAATATTCTTGCATTATAAGGTTCTACTGTCTTATAGTGACATTCATGTAATTTATAGTTCTCTTTTTATGGTCTTTCCACCAATTTCCTATATATATACATAATGCTCATAATATTATTGTACTTAATTTTACTTATATCCCTTATAGTATCTGTTTACTTGATATATTATCTAAATAACATTCATAGAATATTCCAGCTGTACCGTAATATTATTCCTGAAATATTCCTAACATTATAATGAGTAAGCAACAGTACTTAATAGCCAGAAATAAGTTTATTTTTAATATATAAATATCTTCTTTATATTTTATCCCCTTAATGTTGTGATATGTATTTATTATTGGTTTCAAGCTGTTCATCGTGAGTTGCTATTTTCTATATAAATATATCAATATTCACAGGATTTCCACAGCCTCAGGTGCAAATATGTTTAAGAAAGATTTAAGTTCTCTTGCAGCCTTTCTTGTTAAAGGATTCAGTTTGTTTTATGAGCAGCGATAAATAAACTGTGATTAGAGGTGGATTGTAGCATCGTAAATTAAAGTCAACAGAAGTAAAGTGAACTCAAAGAAGAAGAGGTGAGAGGAGTATGTTTTAGGTTCCTTATAAAAACCTGAAGCTACTTAAATCCACTTATTTACTTCAACCTCATGTAGCCTGGTCATCCATTTTCTTTCACACACACACACACACTAACACACACACACACACACACACACACACACACACACACACACTGAACCCTATCGGGGCCCCTTTATAATAGCAGGTGGAGTCCCCGTTTCTAACCCCCCACTTCCCAGCTCAAACCTGTCAGACACCACACACACACACACACACACACACACACACACACACACACACACACATA
Source organism: Pleuronectes platessa (assembly GCF_947347685.1). Taxonomy (NCBI): domain Eukaryota; kingdom Metazoa; phylum Chordata; class Actinopteri; order Pleuronectiformes; family Pleuronectidae; genus Pleuronectes; species Pleuronectes platessa. Next base: position 7,046,555 of record NC_070649.1, read on the forward strand.
CACACACACACACACACACACACACAGCGCCTCACATCTCACATTCCTGAGGCCCACAAAGAGGAAGGAGGAGGTCTGAAAGGTCAAGAGAGACAATTCATCCGAGCAGGAGGAGAAGAAAAGGCAATGGAGGGAGAAGGAGGAGGAGGAGGAGGAGGAGGAAGGGATGATGAAAAGGGAGAGGGAAGAAGTTTGAGGGGAAAAAATAAGATGAAAGGATGAGAAAAGATGTTAGAAGAAGATAGGAGATGAGGGAGTTGAGCAGCTATAGTCTGTATTTCTCATGATGTAAAAGGAGGAATAGTTTCCTCATGAAATTCTTTCTGTTGCCGTCTCCACAGCAGCATAATCCACATTCATTCTGTTCATCCATTTTTTTTCTTTCTGCTCCCCTGCCACCAGAGGAATGATGGGAAAGCGTTGCCCCTGGCGACCCGAGTCCAGCCCGGCTCCCGCTGGGTGTTTGCCACGCTGGTGGCCATGGCCTCTATCGGCGGCATCCTGGTGGCGGCCATGACCATCGCCTGCCTGCGCCACCATGCCCACCGGCTGGCGGCGAAAAAGCTCGGCCTGGGACCAGAGGGAGGCAGCTTCAGCCACCAGGAGTACCAGGTTTGAAACAAATCAGTGCATGTTAGAGTGGCTTAGAGACACAGTGAAACAGAAAGCAGCTTAACAACACGATGCATGCACAACTGGCTCACCAGGACCTGTGTCGCCAGCACATGGCCTCCAAAGGCGCCTTCGGACGCTTGGAAGCCGCCGCCCTGGGCGCCGTTGGGGGAGCGAGTGGAGGAGGCGCAGGAGCGTCCGGTGCCGGGGCAGGAGCAGTGGGCGGCGCCGACTCGAGGGTGAGCAGCGTGTCGTCCCAGTTCAGCGACGGAGCCCAGCCCAGTCCCGGCTCCCACAGCAGCACGCCGTCATGGTGCGAGGAGCCGGCACAGGCCAACATGGACATCTCCACGGGTCACATGATACTGGTCAGTAGCTGGCGCCTGTAGGGATGCGAGGAATTGGTCACTTGCTTGACAATAATAAAAAAAGGAAAGCCCAGGAGAAGGTAGTGCATGTGTCATGTAAAATAATTTGTTTTATTTCTAAAGGCCTACATGGAGGACCACCTGAGGAACAAGGACCGTCTGATGAAGGAGTGGGAGGCTCTCTGCTCCTACACGGCCGAGCCCAGCGTCGTCTCTGCAGCTCAGAGCGACGCCAACACCAAGAAGAACCGCTGCCCCGACTCTGTGCCCTGTGAGTCCCGAGGACGGCTTCAACCTATCGATTTAAACCTTTGCAGTTTATGATTATGGTTTCAAGAGGAATAACAGGAGAAGGGTGGATGTTAATGGGATGTTGTCGTTGTCATTCCCCAGATGATCACTCCAGGGTCAAGCTGAAAGAGATCAACCCCTCACGCTCCGACTACATCAACGCCAGCACCATAGTAAGACCCCTGTCCTCTCAAAATGTCTCTATGGGACATTTTGGGGTCCGTTACCCCCCAAAGCTGTGCATGAAAGAATGCGGCTGCTTCAGCGGACACCGATCCGAGCCCATTGACCCTGTGTGACCTTTCCCCCCCACCTCCCTTTAGATTGAGCACGACCCACGGATGCCGGCCTACATCGCCACCCAGGGCCCCCAGTCGCACACCATCTCTGACTTCTGGCAGGTCAGTGAGACACCAGGGGAGAAATGTGTATCGTCCATGTGGAGCTGAATTCATCGTTTAACCTGCAAACTCTGTTAAAGAGGTGTTGATTCAAGAGAAGGTGTTTAACGGTACAATGGCTCAGTCAGTTATAAGAATCGTTAATCTCTGGACCTTTGAGGGTTTCTATTGGATACAATACTTTAAAATGTGAACCCACATCTTCAGCAGTCTTAAAAACACCGAGCCGTTTTTAAGGACATCCTTTGAAATAGAGTCCAGCTGCAACCTGCGCCATTAAAATCTGCAAGAGCACAAAATAAAGAGGAAATTAAAAAAATGATTTCCGATACGTACATGATATAACATTAATTTACTCCTCTGCAGTACCATATTGTGCCACTAGATGGCTGGCAAATGCAGGATTTGAGTTTGCAAAATTCTGAAAACTGAGGAAACTCAAAAAATACTTCACCTTGTCGTTTCCCATCGTAAAGAACTTTGCCATTTTGTTTGGAAATATTACATTTGCGTAAGTGCAGCAGTTAATGTCAATGTAAAAATGTTATTATAACATATTAAAACACAGTCATACACACGATGAAAGACATTTAACATCGGCCATTGATTATTCATTATCCACATCTTTGTACCTTGTGTGTTTAACGTTGTCCTGCAGATGGTCTGGGAGAACGGCTGCACTGTGATCGTGATGATGACGGCTCTGGTGGAGGACGGAGAGAAACAGTGTGACCGCTACTGGCCCGACGAAGGCTCGTCCCTCTACCACATCTACGAGGTGCTTTAAATCAATGCACACACCTTAAATTGTACTGGCAAATCAAAGTGTCCTTTTGCTGTAATCTCCATTTTTGTGTCTTTTACGTTTATCCGCTGGTCCCTCAGGTGAACTTGGTGTCGGAGCACATCTGGTGCAACGACTTCTTGGTGAGAAGTTTCTACCTGAAGAACGTGCAGACCCAGGAGACCAGGACCCTCACCCAGTTCCACTTCCTCAGCTGGCCGGCTCAGGGCATCCCCACCTCCACACGGCCCCTGCTGGACTTCCGCAGGTACTGCTACCCCCTGTGCAGTCACACGTAAAACACTGCAAGGGGGGGGGGGGACACAATGTGCATGAGTTGAAATCCGGATGAGTTTAGTGGTCAAACGTTGTGTAAAGTGTCGTATTTAGAGCAAAAATTCTAGAGATTCACCCCAAAATACCCGTTTATCTCAGTATTTATAGCACATCTCCTTAAGTGTTGAAAATTCTAGAAGTAAAGATAAGAAAAACATATATTAATTAAATTCTTCTTTACCAACAGAAAACTCCAACACTCACTCACGTCAAGCTGAAATGAGAATTCAGTCTGACTAAAAAAGTCAAGGTTGCACATATTCTGCAACATTTATATTTCAGTAACCTGCTGAAGCAACATTTCTCCCATTTTTCCCTCCGCGCTCCCTTCTCCCCTCCTCTGTCCCTCCTCTCCTCCCGTGCTCCCACCCTGTGCGATGGAGGTCAGCGGGGCCCTTGGTTTTAATATTCAACATATCTGTCTGTGTCATTCTTGTGGTTTGCAGCTAGTAGTCTGGGTCCAGTTGCATAGTCACAAAAATGATCATGGACTGATGTGGCTGCAGCAGGAGGTCCATCGCAGAAAAAAAACTTTTTACCCCCCCTCCCCATCCCCATCTATCTATCTGTCTGTCTATCTGTCCATCTATCTATCTATCTATCTATCTATCTATCTATCTATCTATCTATCTATCTGTCTGTCTATATAGCATTGAAAATGAAAAGGTTCATCATTTGAATTACGTGTGTTTTAGTTCCTAAAATTTGAATTTTGTGAAATGTTTCTGATGAGCTCAACTCAAGATGTGGTTTTCTGTATTTGCAAACATCCAATATTTACAGAATTTACTAATTACCTAAGAAAAGAAAAAATAAATCCATTGTTTCTGGTACCTTTCTCCACAGGAAAGTGAATAAGTGCTACAGGGGACGATCCTGCCCCATCATCGTGCACTGCAGGTGAACCACACATGTCTTCATTTTACACCCATATGAGGAAATAAAGACAAGAGATTAGTTTCATTCAGTTATTCTTTTACTCAAGTTGAGCAGATGCAGATTTGTAGAATTAATGCTGCAGAGGTACTCCATTGTAGTATAAAATTATACCACTAGATGGCAGGCGAATGTAGCATTTAACTGAACTTTCTTTTCACCCCTTTGTAAAGAACATAATAGACTTTTAGAGCATTAGTGCATTAACATTTTAACATGTATATCTTGTGATGTGGTCTCCATAGTGACGGTACAGGCCGGACTGGGACTTACATCCTGATTGACATGGTTCTGAATCGCATGGCTAAAGGTGAGCTTTACATATGTGTGTTACTCTCTGTTTTCTATGCCTTCTTAAATAAACAATATCTGCACGACAACGGAAAATAGACAAAGTGCTTTTCCCGTGTTGTCTTGCAGGTGTGAAGGAGATCGACATCGCCGCAACACTGGAGCACGTCCGCGACCAGAGGCCTGGGATGGTTCGCACCAAGGTGAGTTATACAAGCACCTTCCTGTCATATTTCTTGTTTTTAAAATATCTATTAAACATATAATTTTAATATAGCATACAATACATGTCCACAAATGCGTGAACTATTCCACCAACAATAAATAAACCAATAAATACTGTATATATGAAAGATCTTGCCTTAAACTTATATATGTATTTGCTGACAAATGCTGTATATGTATAAGAAGTTTAAATGGGTTGATCATATCTCTTCTGTAATCGTTACATTTAATGGTTTGTCTGTGTTTCTTTTCCGTATCCAGGACCAGTTTGAGTTTGCGCTGACCGCCGTCGCAGAGGAGGTCAACGCCATCCTCAAAGCTCTGCCCCAGTGAAGCCAGTAGGATCCAGACTGACCCTCGACCCCTCGACTGCCTCGCTCAGATTTCACTTTGCTTCTCCTCCCTGTGACGATGAGGATGATTATCATCACCACGGCCTTTCTGTCTTTGTCGGGTGTTGCCCCTTAAATGTGCCATCAAGTAAAAAATTAATTTAAAATGACGTGTGAATGGGCGACACACGCATAGCTCTGATTTTAAATGTTTGTGGCGCCAGTGTGATGTGTTCAGGGCCGTTCAGAGTGTTGCATTTTAATGAAAATCACACCAGAATGATAGAAACACATTAAAATAAAGGGGGTGCATGTGAAGGAGCCACAGACGACTTAAAACATAAGATTTGGTTACCGTGCTCCAATTCATGCCGAAATCAAAGCAGAAACTTCATGGTTGAATGGCGTTTTGAATTCTCAGTGTTTACACATCTATGGCGTCCCTTCCTCTCCACACACTACTAACACCTGCAGAAAACACATCCATGCTGCGTCCTTCTCTTTGTGCCCCACTCAGGTCTTTCTGACGTGGCTAAATCGTTGTATACCTCAAGCAAGTAAGAAAATGTAAAAAAAAAATGAAAGAAGTAATATACTTTGAAAATAATATAAAATAAAAGCTATTTTGTATCTGTGAGACCTTAAATAAATCTTTTCGTGTTTAAGTGCTGCAATCACTAGGTTTGACTTCTGTGACTTTCTGAACTTTATCATCCTCATCAACAACTGTTTTTTATCAATATAAGTAAGAGTACAACAATTACATTTCTAACAGTTTGTTGATCGAGAGTTTGGTCAGTTCATTTTTTTTAACTTTTAAACTTTTTTTAAAAGAAGTATTTCTACTTCACTGTCTTAGTACTTTTACTTGTAATGGAATATTACTTTACTGTCTTGGAACTTTTACCTCAGTGAATGATCCGAATTCTTCTTCCGCCATTGGTTAAGTTTATTTTGTTGCTTATACTTTAGTACTTGTTTAACAAGTACTTGTAACATAGTATTTCTACTGTGCAGTATTAGTACTTTCGTTTTCTCTCCGTCCTCCAGTCCAACAGAGGGCGTCTCTATTTTCCTTCCGCTGGCTCTCTTTGTTCGCTCAGAGACTCAACGTACGTAGAAAGGAGGAACATGGCCGCCGTGCAGCTGCTGCGGGTGTCGGTACATGAGCGGATCAGCGCTGCCGCTGAAGACGTTCTGATGCAGGTGGAGAAAGATGGAGGAAAGGCTCAAGTCCCGGCGCTGAGAGCGATGCTAACCGAGCGGCTAATGGCGGCGGCTGAGGAGATCCTCGCGGTGTTTGAGGAAACCGTGGCAGAGTACGAAGACAGATACGACGATCGAGTGGAGCGGACAGGGGAGGAGATCTGCCGCCAGAGGAGGCTGCTCGATGCCGTGATGCAGCCCGTAGTCCGGCTGCACAGAGCAGGTCAGTACCTAGAGGAACGCCAACAGGCTACGGTTAGCTAGCATCAGCTCGAGCAGCGGAGTTTTACGTCACTTCCTGTCTCTGTCTGCCCCTCTCAACTGAGTAATGAGGAGGATTTGATGCTGTTGTGAACGAGTCTGTGCAGAAAATCTGCTGCTGTGTTGGTCATGTCTGAAACAGAAAGTCAGGACACATTTCTTTGAGTTTTACCCACAGGTCTTGTTTTGGGATTTTAAATTTTAGCTTGTCCGTGTGTCTGTGAAGATGGCATTAGAACTGAAACTCTAAACAATAAAGCAGGAGAGTGGGGGAAGTAGCAGTTTGGGCCAGATATATGGCCTTCCCACCGTGACTTATAATAACCTTAGCTGCTTAGTGTTAATCTTGAAGTTAGCTAGAAATGTGTGTGTGTCACATCGCTTGTCAGTCTCACACCTGTCTTGATAAAAGGACAGACAGAGTGACATTGTCTTTGTTTGGAGGATCTGAATGTTTACACAAACAGCCGATAGAGCAGGAACATAATATTATTTACTCCAATGAACAACAACACTGACCCACAAGGCGTCAGCCGAGTCAAGGCTAGTTTATGAAACACAAAATCAAACTGTCATGGTGGGGATATTTGTCCAGCAATTATCAGAGGAGGATTGGACTGGGAGGGGCTACTTGTCACTTCCTGGTTCCAGTGCTAAGAGGCGTGGGACTAGGCCTGTGCACCAACAAGGGAGAGCCAAATTGATTTGAGGCGACACCTCTTCATTATTTTAACCAATCAAATTACACCTGCTGTTTTAAATATTACAAACGCCTTCTGTTTGGCGCGACTGTTGACTACTCCGTGCTACTGATTAAGACGAGGCTTAACCAACTAACTAACGTCCCCTCGCCCTGGTCTCCTCTGTTAGTGATGTAATTGGTTTATTCGGCCTCAAAGTGAAAAACTTTTTGACCAGAACCCCTTTGTTTTATTATGCTTCCTTTATGAGCTGCTTTGTAACACCAACTGTAAGCGACCTAAACATCTCTACTTCATGAATGTGATCGTTCACAAATCACGACAGTCGACATTAAGTTAAACAACACAAGTTTTTCAAAACACTTAAGGAAACTCTGAAATGATAAACATGTGTTTTTGTGTTTCAGGGTGTCCTGCAGATGTCCAGCAACTGATGGTGAATAAAGAAGAGGTTACCCCTGAGCAGCAGCAGTGGAGCCCCCTTGTGGTCAAGGAGGACCCAGAGCCCCCCCACATTAAAGAAGAACAGGAGGAACCGTGGACCAATTGGGATGGACAGCAACTTCAAGGACTGGAAGAGGCTGATATCAATTTCACATTGACTCCTGTCGCTGTGAAGAGTGAAGAAGAGGAAGTTAAATCGTCAAAGCTTCATCTGAGTGAGACGAAGGAGAACAGAGGGAACATAAGGGGCAATCTAAAGAAAGAGAAACCATTTAGTTGTTCTGAGTGTGGTAAAAGTTTTAATCAAAAGGGCAATCTAAATACACATATGAGGCGTCATACAGGAGAGAAGCCATTTAGTTGCTCTGAGTGTGGTAAAAGATTTAACCAAAAGGGTAGTCTAAATACACATATGAGGTGTCATACAGGAGAGAAGCCATTTAGTTGCTCTGAGTGTGGTAAAAGATTTAACACAAAGGGCAATCTAAATACACATATGAGGAATCATACAGGAGAGAAGCCTTTTAAATGCTCTGAGTGTGGTAAAAGATTTGACCAGAGTAGCAATCTAAATTTGCATATGAGGCGTCATACAGGAGAGAAAACATTTAGTTGCTCTGAGTGTGGTAAAAGATTCAACCACAAGGGCAATCTAAATACACATATGAGGCGTCATACAGGAGAGAAGCCATTTAGTTGCTCTGAGTGTGGTGAAAGATTTAATCAAAAGGGAAGTCTAAATACACATATGAGGCTACATACAGGAGAGAAGCCATTTAGTTGCTCTGAGTGTGGTAAAAGATTTTACCAAAAGGGCAATCTGAAATCACATATGAGGCGTCATACAGGAGAGAAATAATTTATTTGATCTGAGTGTGGTAAAAGATTTACCAAAAGGGGCAGTCTAAAAAAACATATGAGCAGTCATTAGGGTTGCAAAATTCCGGGAATATTCAAAGTTGGAAACTTTCCATTGGAGTTAATGGGAATAAACTGGAAATGTTGTGGGTAATTTATACTAACTGTATTTACCTTGTCATATACATACATATATATAAACATTTTGTTTAGTCACAAGCTGATTTGAGCCCTAAGGGAACTTTGGGCACTTGACTATATGCTTCTGTATCTTTGTGGCATTCTTAACATAGGTCTTTGCACAGTATTTGCAAATGTACACAGCTTTTCCTTCAAGATTGGCTGGGGTGAAATGTCTCCACATATGAGATAATGCACGTGGCATTGTTCTGTAGAATAAGATGAGAATAAAGCTTGTAAAAAAAACTAATGCAATGCCAGAGATATAAATAGTTAGCTAAACAATTGGAATCGTCTTTAAAAAATATTTTACAATTGATGGATAGTGTAATAGAAATAGGCTAGATGAACTATCCTCAATCAGCATGCTAAAATATTTCCCCAGTAATATCATCAAAACTTACCTGACTAGTCCTTGAACAGTAGTGTGGCCTCAATAGCCCTGCTGAGGTGTGCGGGATGCTGGGAATTATCTGTGCATGTGATGGAGGAATGCACAGTGCAGGGTTGAAATTCAACGAAATCCAAGCGTGTGCTTCATTCCATACATCTTTAAAATATCCAAAGATTTTTCTTGTATTTGTCAGCTGATATTCATATTATACATATTCATTGTTCTCTGTTTTAAATAGACTCATAACAGTTTTTAAAGATTTTTATTAATATATCTTGTTTCTATGGATTTCTACATAATTTATTTATTTTTCGTAATGTCCTTCATGTCATTTTAAGGTTAAAGTGTGTTCCTTGCACTGTATGTATGTGTGTTCTTAACTAGTACATATGATTAAATATGTTTGTTTTAAAACAATGGTTTCTTGGTTCGTGAGATTCAATGACAGTGTGTGATCAACTTTATGTATTGAATTTCCAAGAATTAAAGTCTAATAAAAAGATAATGGCGTCGTCGCCCTCCTCCTCTTTGTTTCTGTACGAACGGAGGCTGCACTGGCAACAGTTGAATTGTCTCATGTTGTGCAATAGTAGGAGTAGAATTGACGTTGGCTAATTATTAATAATCATGAAATATGATTATTAAAATAACAATTATTTCTTAAAAATAATCAAAAATGATAAAGCTATTAATTAAGAAATGTAACACATTTAATTAGAAATGATACGGTTATCCATTAATAATAGTTAAAATAATTAATGAAAACAATAAAATTATCAATTAAGAATAATACAAATCTGTAATCATTGCTTATTGTTGCGGGGCACCACCCTGGTTACAGGGACCAACGATACAATCTATAAATATCAGTCTCATAATGATAAATGTCAAATCAATAATCTCAATATTTAATATTAATAATTATTTAATTAACAGTGAAGGCTACTAAGTTCGAGCACAGGCAATCATAATCCAGCTGCAATCACATACATATGCACAAATAATCACAGACTACAGATACTTTAATTACAAAAGCATTTATTAAAAAGGGGAAATAAAGTTAATGTTATTCAATGATTCATCATTTTAACAAACTCCCATATTTCAAAGATAACAACAGCAGCAGCACTTATCACAATTCAGAAAATACATGTAAAACCGGCGGTCTACCTATGTATGTCTGTCTATGTGTATGTGTGTGTGTGTCTGTGTCAAAGTGTCTCTCTGTGTGTGTGTGTATGTCTATGTGTATGCATGTGAAATAAAGTTAGTGTTATTTAATGATTCATCATTTTAACAAACTCCCATATTTCAAAGATAACAACAGCAGCCGCTTATCGCAATTTAGAAAAACACATGTATTCATCTATGTGTATCTGTGTGTGTATCTGTCTGTGTCTATCAATGTGTGTCTGTGTCTGTGTGGGTGTGTCTGTGTGTGTGTGTGTGTGTGGGTGTGTGAGAGAGCGAGAGAGAGAGAGAAAAAGAAGGGGGGCGTGGCGATGACGCAGTCACTTGGTGACGTCACATCTAAGATGGCGGCCGATCATGATTCGTGGAATCAAGGCCTAAAAACTCTCAAAATGGCGGATTGACTACAAAACAAGATGGCGGAGCCGTTATGAATTTAGAGCCAGAATGGGAGGAGAGGGAGAGAGGAGGTGTGGCAATAATAGATTCAAAATGGTGGTTAACTTGCGTTATCCAAAATGGAGTCTATGTTAATGACACCATGTGGCCGGAGCTCACACTGGTGGTCGTCACATGAATTACACAAAGGGATTTTCAGACAAAGAGAATTCTTTGTCTCTGCTTTGGCGTTCGGCCGCATGGCTTCCAGATGTGTCCGGCCTCTCTGAATATAGATTTAACTATGTTACATGAACTGTATTCTAAATACAGATCGGATGTGTGTATAGGTCGGTTTAGAAGGAGAGAGAGAGAGAGAGAGAGCACTCAGAGAGCAAAGCTCTTAAAAGCACCGTCAAAGACAAGTTACATTTACTTTACCACTCAGCACCCAAGTGGCGTTGTGTGCTGAGGTTTGAACGGTAAAGTCTCTTTAAAGTTGTTCAAACGGTCATAATGAGCTGGAGACGCTGCTCACGGCGCTTAAAAACTGTGGCACAAGGCCGTAACCGGAAACCGGAAGTGGCGAGTCGCCGCTAAACATTAGAGACTCGGCGGTCTCATACAAAACAAATACATTCAAGTATTAAAACAATACGCTACGTATTAGATTAACATCTGCCCAGACAATAAAGCCTCTTACTGTACCACCCTCGCGGTGTGCGTGCGCGTCGGGCCAGTGAATCACGTGGTCTCTCAAGCGGTCTTCGGCCGCTGGACCGGACAAGCAGCGGATTTTCTCGTGCTGCTTCGATGGGATGAACGTCGTCCTTCTTCTTCAGGGATGTGGAACTCGTGCTCCTCAGCGGAATGAATCTCGCGCTTCTGCAGGGGATGAACAGCGGTAACGCCGCTGTGGATTTGGAAAGAAAGTCTGTGATGCTCGACCGGCGAGCGAGTTCCTGTGCGCGGCCTCTTCAAGTTAAAAGAGCAAAAGTCCTTTTGAAAATAAAAACGTCGACTGAATAAAGAAATAAAAGAAATGAAAATAAAATAACTCTGGTTGATAAACTAAAGTTAAGGTTGCCCCCGTTAGCAACTGAATCAGCTGAGAGGCCCCGAAGGGGGCCTGGTGTTGTCTTCAGAGCAGGGTAAAAATGGCAGCGATGTTTGGGGTCTCAGTGGTTTTGTTCTACCTGAGAGGTCCTCCTCCTTGAGGAGTTGGTCATAGGATGATGCTGGCTTTAAGCCAATTGAGTGTCAGAAATGGATCTGAGTGGGCGGGGCTTGGAACTGAGCAAGGGTTTCTGGGAAAAACCCCAGGACATTTTTCCACCACCAGGGGGAGATTCTTGAGCCTGCAGGAGGATGTTTTCCCGCCCAAAGTTTAACAACCCTTTGTTCCTCTCGGCTCCAGTGTCTGCTGGCACCCCGCTGGGCTCTGGCCCAACAGTCCCCCTTTTGGTCTGGAGAGTGGGCTGTGACCCCGGTCTCCAGGGCAAACTATGGTCGAGAGTCCAGTGATAATCCATGAGAGGTAATCCTTGAGTGGAGTTGAAGCAGTGAAAGTTAGTTCATTATGAGGCAGAGAGGCATAAATGTCTTCGAGGCATGAGTCTAAACAGAGAGAGGTAATTGTCTGGGCAGACAGGCTAAATAACATATATTCTAAAACACGGCACACACTTTCAATTTCACATAATACTTATCGGCAGTTATTGTTAAAATACCAATGAATTTCGGTGAAGAGTGAAATGAAAGAAAAGTGGAAACACGAACAGAAGAAAATGTTTGAGTAGGTGCTGGTGTTTTGAGGTAAACATGTGTGTTATCCTGTCAAACCAAAACATTTAGAACGGCGAGTCACGTTCTGTTGTTCGCTAATCTGTGAATTTATGATAAATCTATTTCTAGGTTTTCAGATCTACAGATATTGGAATTTCACTGCCAAGACTGAATTGCCAAGTGTACCCGTGAGGGCTGCACAACCGTAGTGGTAACGACTTCAAAATCCTCAACGAGGTCTAAGGAGGTTCACTACCTGAACTACGTTATACAATTTACTGACAGAGGGTCTAAAGCATGCAGCTATTGATGGAGTGAGTGGTTTGAGCGTTTTTTTGTTTTAAAGTTGGGATTTCTTCCCCCCCTTTTCAGATGTGGAGGTGAGAGGGGGTTTCTGGCAGCGCCTTGGTCCTTCGCCGTCATTGAAGTCATCTTTGGGAGTGGAGAAGGAGGGCGTCTGCTCCTAGTTTCGCCAACGGGGTTCAGTGTCTGGTCTCTCAGTGGAGCCTGGAGGAACACGTGGCACAATGTCTCTCATTGCTTCATCCACACATCTCCGTATTTACTCCTCTGTCCCAGGATGCATCCCATGTGTTGGATTTCGGTCACCACATCTATACTCCTGGTACTGATAGGGTTTCCGTCTGTTCCAGCCCCTACTCCTCTGTTGAGAGGGATTCAGGTGCTGAGGTCGAAACTGTTTGTGGGGCTGGTTGAAATCCTCACCCCCTTGGTTTTGTGGGGCGCCCTGTTGGAAGGGTCGCTGTTCCTGGTTCTCTTTGCTGGGGTTCATCTTGGCGTGGGGAAAGTTGTCATCTTCCAGCGCCGGGTCCACATTTAGTTGGATTTGAACTGCCAGAACCACGGTGTCGTCTTCGTTGAACCCTCGGTTGTCTGGGTCGAAGCGATAAATGTCTTTTTTAAGGGGCTCTAGCTGCCGGGTGCAGATTTCCTCTCTTTGAGGGGGTGCTGAGTCATCAGGGTCTTCTGAATTGTGTGTGCCACAGTATTCATCTTTGTGGCCACCATCTCTTGCACCGGGAGTGGAGGACCATCCAGGACGCGACCGTGAGTCATGGTGCGCCCCTGCCTGAGTGGCAGACTGGGAAATCTCCTTCAGTCCTCCAGGACGGATTCCTTCCGTCGTTGTGGTGTGGATAAGCATGGCTCCGTGCAGGATGTGTTCCTTCTGGCTGGAGTGGATGCTGTGTGTCCGCTGGAAAGGCATTTGGAGTGCCTCATAGCGGTCCCAGGTCACTGCACGTCTAGGGGTTGAGTCCGGCCCCCCCCTTTGGTGTTGAGGGGGTTGGAGCGGTCGACTGCTGGGTGTGTCTGGCTCTCCAGAGCAAAGCTTCCTCTGCAAGAGGGTTGCGTAGCTGTGCTCGCAGCTTTTCTCCCAGTGTCTCTGTTCCGCTGGCTTCACCGGGAATGACGTCAGCTCCTGGCCCTGTCATCAGGGATATCAGCTCGAGAGGGGGGCAGCTCTGTTTGACTGTGCCCCCCTTTCTGCTGACCTTTGACCTTCCGTGCAGAGCTTCGTGCTCCTGCACCGCCTGGTCCTGTTCTGTGCGGGTCTCGATGATATGCCGCAGGTGGGAGTTTTCTCCTGCTCCGCTCGACATGCTGCTGGCATGGCCTGGAGCTCCTTCGCATGTTCTTGGGCCTGCAGCTCGGCTCTCTGCTGGTAGAGGAGTGTCAGTTGACCCAGAGCATGGGGTATTTTTGGATGCGGGCCAGTGGGGTTGATCAGGTGAATGGACAGTTCTTTAATCTTACGATCGCAGGTACTTAAATCATACTCACTCAACTCACTCACTTCATCACTAGAAAAATTGATCAGACTGGCGACTGTCTCTGACAGGTCGTCTGGTCTTGAGGGAGCCCTGCCCCAGTGTGGTCCATGCTACTCATCTTCTGAGTGCGAAAAGAGCCTGGTGGGCCGCTCAAGCTTGCTTAGGTTAAAAGCGGATAAAAATTTAATAAACACTACACAAGATGCACAGGTGAGCTTCACTCTGTGTCTATATAGTAGCGCTATGTAGGATAGCTCGATGGCTCAATCCTTTAGACCTAGTTGGTTAACAACTAGTCTACTCGTAACTAGTCTCTCAAATCTAGTTAGTCTCCTTGAAATTCAAAGCATGCAGAAATTCTCCAATAAAAATATTACTAACCTACTGAAACGTAGTCAGCAACCAACCATAGCTATACACAACGCCTGCTTAGCAAAGGGAATTAAGAATAAAGAAAATTCAAAAAGAGAAATAAATTTCCAAAATTACTTTTCTCTTAAGAAAATTAATTATAATTATTGTGCATTGAGATGACACAACCACTAATATGCAATAAGCATCCAACCACGGGTACACAAGGCAATAGTATACCTGCTTGGCACAGGTGCAAAGGGATTACAAATAAAAATTCAAAGAGAAATAAATTTCCAAAATTATTTTTCTCTTTAAGAAATTAATCATAAATATTGTGCATCGCGAATACACAACCACCGATTGCACTCTGCAGCCAACCACAGATACGCAAGGCACGAGTATACCTGTGTTGCAAAGGTGCAGGGGAATTTAGGAAAAAAAAAAAATTATTTGCAGAGAAATAACTTTCAAAATTATTTCTGGATCATTGTACACAGTATTATGATACAGCTGGAGTTAGATAGCCTCACGCAGGGGCACCATTTATGTTGCATGCGTGAAGCGTTCCGCCCTCACACGGGGATCCATTTATGTTGTGAGGGATAATAAAAAAAAAAGTTTTGGAAGGAAAAAAAATTAATTAATATCTTTTTCTTCAAAAATTAATTTCTGGGGGAAAATGAATCTGGATTATTGTACAGTATTATGATACAGCTGGAGTTAGAATGCCTCACACGGGGCACCATTTATGTTGTGCAATAGTAGGAGTAGAATTGACGTTGGCTAATTATTAATAATCATGAAATATGATTATTAAAATAACAATTATTTCTTAAAAATAATCAAAAATGATAAAGCTATTAATTAAGAAATGTAACACATTTAATTAGAAATGATACGGTTATCCATTAATAATAGTTAAAATAATTAATGAAAACAATAAAATTATCAATTAAGAATAATACAAATCTGTAATCATTGCTTATTGTTGCGGGGCACCACCCTGGTTACAGGGACCAACGATACAATCTATAAATATCAGTCTCATAATGATAAATGTCAAATCAATAATCTCAATATTTAATATTAATAATTATTTAATTAACAGTGAAGGCTACTAAGTTCGAGCACAGGCAATCATAATCCAGCTGCAATCACATACATATGCACAAATAATCACAGACTACAGATACTTTAATTACAAAAGCATTTATTAAAAAGGGGAAATAAAGTTAATGTTATTCAATGATTCATCATTTTAACAAACTCCCATATTTCAAAGATAACAACAGCAGCAGCACTTATCACAATTCAGAAAATACATGTAAAACCGGCGGTCTACCTATGTATGTCTGTCTATGTGTATGTGTGTGTGTGTCTGTGTCAAAGTGTCTCTCTGTGTGTGTGTGTATGTCTATGTGTATGCATGTGAAATAAAGTTAGTGTTATTTAATGATTCATCATTTTAACAAACTCCCATATTTCAAAGATAACAACAGCAGCCGCTTATCGCAATTTAGAAAAACACATGTATTCATCTATGTGTATCTGTGTGTGTATCTGTCTGTGTCTATCAATGTGTGTCTGTGTCTGTGTGGGTGTGTCTGTGTGTGTGTGTGTGTGTGGGTGTGTGAGAGAGCGAGAGAGAGAGAGAAAAAGAAGGGGGGCGTGGCGATGACGCAGTCACTTGGTGACGTCACATCTAAGATGGCGGCCGATCATGATTCGTGGAATCAAGGCCTAAAAACTCTCAAAATGGCGGATTGACTACAAAACAAGATGGCGGAGCCGTTATGAATTTAGAGCCAGAATGGGAGGAGAGGGAGAGAGGAGGTGTGGCAATAATAGATTCAAAATGGTGGTTAACTTGCGTTATCCAAAATGGAGTCTATGTTAATGACACCATGTGGCCGGAGCTCACACTGGTGGTCGTCACATGAATTACACAAAGGGATTTTCAGACAAAGAGAATTCTTTGTCTCTGCTTTGGCGTTCGGCCGCATGGCTTCCAGATGTGTCCGGCCTCTCTGAATATAGATTTAACTATGTTACATGAACTGTATTCTAAATACAGATCGGATGTGTGTATAGGTCGGTTTAGAAGGAGAGAGAGAGAGAGAGAGAGCACTCAGAGAGCAAAGCTCTTAAAAGCACCGTCAAAGACAAGTTACATTTACTTTACCACTCAGCACCCAAGTGGCGTTGTGTGCTGAGGTTTGAACGGTAAAGTCTCTTTAAAGTTGTTCAAACGGTCATAATGAGCTGGAGACGCTGCTCACGGCGCTTAAAAACTGTGGCACAAGGCCGTAACCGGAAACCGGAAGTGGCGAGTCGCCGCTAAACATTAGAGACTCGGCGGTCTCATACAAAACAAATACATTCAAGTATTAAAACAATACGCTACGTATTAGATTAACATCTGCCCAGACAATAAAGCCTCTTACTGTACCACCCTCGCGGTGTGCGTGCGCGTCGGGCCAGTGAATCACGTGGTCTCTCAAGCGGTCTTCGGCCGCTGGACCGGACAAGCAGCGGATTTTCTCGTGCTGCTTCGATGGGATGAACGTCGTCCTTCTTCTTCAGGGATGTGGAACTCGTGCTCCTCAGCGGAATGAATCTCGCGCTTCTGCAGGGGATGAACAGCGGTAACGCCGCTGTGGATTTGGAAAGAAAGTCTGTGATGCTCGACCGGCGAGCGAGTTCCTGTGCGCGGCCTCTTCAAGTTAAAAGAGCAAAAGTCCTTTTGAAAATAAAAACGTCGACTGAATAAAGAAATAAAAGAAATGAAAATAAAATAACTCTGGTTGATAAACTAAAGTTAAGGTTGCCCCCGTTAGCAACTGAATCAGCTGAGAGGCCCCGAAGGGGGCCTGGTGTTGTCTTCAGAGCAGGGTAAAAATGGCAGCGATGTTTGGGGTCTCAGTGGTTTTGTTCTACCTGAGAGGTGCTCCTCCTTGAGGAGTTGGTCATAGGATGATGCTGGCTTTAAGCCAATTGAGTGTCAGAAATGGATCTGAGTGGGCGGGGCTTGGAACTGAGCAAGGGTTTCTGGGAAAAACCCCAGGACATTTTTCCACCACCAGGGGGAGATTCTTGAGCCTGCAGGAGGATGTTTTCCCGCCCAAAGTTTAACAACCCTTTGTTCCTCTCGGCTCCAGTGTCTGCTGGCACCCCGCTGGGCTCTGGCCCAACACTCATCACAAGACTAATTAATCAGCTTCTCACAGTCAGACATGTTTGTTTATGTTTGACGTGAAGTCGGACCTGGGCAATTTCAGGTCAGAATATCAGACATGTTAGTCGTCTGGAATGCAGCATTACACCCCAACACACGGACAGTGAAGCAGCGGTGATGGAGGAGCCATCGTTGACATTAATGACGGTAAATGTCAAACACAGAGTTCCTACGGTCATGAAAAAACTGGAAAATTCATGGAATTGTAAAATGTCTTATTTCCAGGCCTGGAAAAGTGCTTGAAAAAAATTAAATCCCAAAAGTTTTGGAGAAGTCATGGAAATGTGTTATATTCATATTTTCATGTCGTTCATTTACGCTGAGTTTTAAATAAATCATATGCTTTTAAAATAAATACACTCAAAATATAAGAAGGCATACGCTCTATCTAGTTAGCTATAGTCGATGTAACATGAATACTGTTTGATTGAAAAAGAAAAGGTTCATCATTTGAATTACATGTTTTTAGTAACTAAAATTGTAATTTATTGAAATGTTTCTGATGAACTCAACTCAAGATGTATATCCTGATTTACATGGTTCTGAATCGCATGGCTAAAGGTGAGCTTTAGATGTGTGTTACTCTCTGTTGTCTAAGCCTTTTTAAATCAAGAATATCTGCACGACAACGGAAATTAGACAAAGTGCTTTTCCTGTGTTGTCTTGCAGGTGTGAAAGAGATCGACATCGCCAGAGGCCTGAGATGGTTCGCACCAAAGTGAGTTAATACAAACACATTCCCATCGTGTTAATATCATATTTCTTGTTTTTAAAATATTAAACATATCATTTTAATGTAGCATACAGTACAGATCCACAAATGCATAAACAATGCCACATACAATAAATAAACCAATAAATACTGTATATTTGAAAGATCTGGCTTTAGCTAATACATCAGAATCAGAATCAGAATAATTTTATTTGCCAAGTATGTTTGCAAATACAGGAAATTGCTTTGGTGACGTTCGTTGGTGCACTCAACACAAAAACAACAATATATACAGTAACAGAGATATGGGCATGAGCGGTGCTAAGGTGCAGAGATTGGTGATAGTGCCAGTAATATATCAATTATAAATTATATGAATTATGTGTGTGTGTGGGGGGGGGGGGGGGGCAGAGTCAGTGTGATGCAGGGGGCTTGTTTGTGAGCCACACTGCTGGGGAAAAAACTGTTAAGATGGCACGAGGTTTTAGTCCTGATGGCCCGGAACCTTTTTCCAGATGGGAGTCTCTGGAAAAGGTGGTGACCGGGATGGGAAGGATCAGCAATGATCTTGCGTGCTCTCTTACAGGTCCTGGAGTGGAACAGGTCTAGGAGAGCCGGCAGGTCGCAGGCGATGACCTTCTCGGCTGACCGGATGATCCACTGCAGTCTGCCCTTGTCCTTGGCAGTGGAGGCAGCTAAACAGATGGTGATTGATGAGGTGAGGATGGACTCAATGATGGCTGTGTAGAACTCAACCATCACTTTCCGCGGCATGTTGAATTTCTTCAGTTGCCGCAGGAAGAACATCCTCTGCTGGGCCTTCTTGATGATGGAGATGATGTTCTCTGTCCACCTCAGGTCCTGTGCAATTATAGTCCCCAGGAATCTGAAAGATTCCACTTTTTTAACTGGGGAGTCGCACATGGTGAGAGAGGGCTGGGCAACCCCTGAAGTCTGCTACCATCTCTACAGTTTTCAAAGCGTTCAGCTCCAGGTGGCTCTGGCTGCACCAGGAAGCCAGGCTATTGACTTCCTCTCTGTAGGCGGCCTCATCCCCATTGGAGATTAATCCAATCGGGGTGGTGTCATCAGCAAATTTCAGGAGTTTGACAGAGGGATGGCTGGAGGTGCAGTTGTTGGTGTAGAGGGAGAAGAGTAGAGGGGAGAACACGCAACCTTGTGGGGCTCCAGTGCTGATGGTCCGGGGCTCAGAGACAAGCTTGCCCAGCCTCACGCGCTGCTTCCTGTCGGTCAGGAAGTTAGTGTTCCACATGCAGGTGGGCTCAGGCACGCTCAGCTGTGTCAGCTTTTCCCGGAGAAGAGCTGGGGAGATAGTGTTGAATGCGGAGCTGAAGTCCTCAAAAAGGACCCTGGCGTAGGTGCCGGGGGAGTCGAGTTGACATATTACATGTCATTTTATATGCTCGACCACTATGCTCGACCACTTTACAATGTGGTGAGCACATTGTAAAGTAGCTTCACTACATGGGCCCTTAGTCTACTTGACGTCATTACGGTAAGCGTGCTGCGTCATTTCCTGTTTTCTTGCCACTGGTGGTGGTCGCTCTGCGAATTAGCTCCGCTGCTAAAACACAACTGTTTCTCTGTAGCACTACGGCTAAAATCACCAGTCTGTAGTTAAACACTCGCACATACCAACCCTTACTCTATCGTGCTTAGTGATTCTGTGTTCTGTTTGAGCCCACCCTCGTAGCTCTATAGCAGCGATGTCTTCTCTCTCTCCCTGTTGCTCCACTGCTCTCTCTTGCTCCGAGTGTCTTATGTTTACTTACTCCTCTGCCTCCCTTAACAGTAGTGGTACATGTAATAAATGTAGTGTGTTGATAGCGATGGAGGCGAGGCTTAGCGACTTAGAAGCTCGGCTCAGCAGCTTAGAAACTCCGTTAGCTGTAGTTAGCCGGCTCCCGCTAGCCGCGGAGCCACCTAGCTTATCACGTGGCTTAGCCTTAACTAGCAGTCCCCAGACTAGTCCCGTGCAGCCGGGAGCCCAGGGCAGCTGGGTGACAACCCGGAGGGGGCATAGTGCTAGACTTAAAAAGCCCACGATTAAAGAGCCACCAGCTCACGTTTCAAATAGATTCGCTCCACTCAGCGAGGCACCCGCTGATAAACAAACTCTGATTATTGGCGACTCGGTTCTGAGAAACGTCAGGTTAGCGACACCAGCGACTATAGTTAATTGTATCCCAGGGGCCAGAGCCGGCGACATCGAATCTAAACTTAAGTTAATGGCTAAAACTAAAAAAGGTAAATACATAAAATCGTAATTCACGTCGGCAGCAACGACTCCCGGCTTCGTATGTCGGAGGTCACTAAAGTTAATGTTGAGTCCGTGTGTGCTTTTGCTAAAACGATGTCGGACAAAGTAGTTTTCTCTGGCCCGCTCCCTAATACAACAGGTGATGACATGTTTAGCCGCATGTTGTCTTTTAACCGCTGGCTGTCGAGGTGGTGTCCTGTAAACGGTGTGGGCTTTATAGATAATTGGCTAACTTTTTTTAGAAAATCTGGTCTTGTTAGGAGAGACGGCGTTCATCCCACTTGGGATGGAGCAGCTCTCTTATCTAGGAATATTACTCAGTCTATTACATGACAACCCATAGTTGGGACCAGGAAGCAGAGCTGCAGTGCTAAACACTTCTCTGCGCTCCCTCTGGATCAGTCACACAACCCCATAGAGATTGTGTCTGTTCACCGTCCGATTAAATTATTGAAATTAAACAATAACAGAGCGAGAACTCCACACAAAAATTTAATACAAATAAAAACAACCTCTGAAACAATACAGGAAACCCAGACTTTTAAATGTGGTCTTTTAAACATTAGATCACTGGAAAAAAAAAGGCTCTTTTAGTTAATGAAATAGTCTCCGATTACAACATAGATTTATTGTCCCTCACTGAGACATGGCTGCATCCTGATGAATATGTCAGTCTAAATGAATCTACTCCCCCCAGTCATATCAATTCACAGGTTCCTAGAGAAATTGGGCGAGGAGGTGGAGTTGCTGCTATTTTTAACTCCAGTCTATCAATTAATCCTAAACCTAAACTCAGCTACAAATCATTTGAATGTCTGGTTCTTAGTCTTCCACGCCAATCCAGGAACCACCAACAGCCAATCATATTTGCTGTAGTTTACCGTGCTCCCAGGGCTTATACTGAATTTTTAAAGGAATTCCCTGAGTTTTTATCAAACTTTGTCCTAAAGACCGATAAAATTATTATTGTTGGTGACTTTAATATTCATGTTGATAATAATAAAGATTGCCTTAGCGTAGCATTTATTTCAATACTAGACTCGATTGGTTTCAGTCAGTGTGTGCACAAACCTACTCATTGTGGTAACCACACACTTGACCTTGTATTATCGTACGGTGTCGGAATTGAAAATTTAACAGTACTTCCGCGCAATCCAGTTCTATCTGACCATAAGTTAATAACCTTTGATTTTTCAACAACTGAATATATGCCACTAATAAAAAATTCATTTTCTAGATGTCTACCTGATAGTGCTGTAGCTAAATTTAAGGAAATAATCCCAATTACATTTAAACCCGTATTAGCAGTAGATATAAACAACAAATTCTTTAAAACCCTGAGCTCCATTGAGATCGACCACCTCGTCGATAGCTCTGCAGACTCATTACGATTAACATTAGACTCAATAGCGCCTCTAAAAAAGAAAAATGTCAAACATAGTAAATTAGCTCCGTGGTATAATTCCCAGACAAATGAGTTAAAACAATTATCAAGAAAACTAGAAAGGAAGTGGCGCTCCAGCAACAATGTTGAAAATCTAATAGACTGGAAGAATAGTGTTAAAGAATATAAAAAGGCTCTCCACAAAGCAAGAGCCGCCTACTATTCAAAACTAATAGAAGAGAATAAAAACAACCCCAGGTTTCTCTTCAGCACTGTAGCCAGGCTGACAGAGAGTCACACCTCCACCGAACCCAGTATTCCTCGATCCCTAAATAGCAATATCTTTATGACCTTTTTTAATGATAAAATTCAAACTATTAGAAATAAAATCAACCATCTCCTGCCCTCAATTGGCACTAATACCCTCCCAACAACAGAGATCTCAGAAACGGCTGAGAATCCTGCCCATTACTTAGACAGCTTCTCTCTGATCACCCGTGATCAGTTTACCAAATTAATCTCAGGTTCTAAACCAACAACCTGTATCTTAGATCCCATTCCTACCAAATTACTTAAAGAAATTCTGCCCCTAATTGATAGTTTGTTACTTAACATTATAAATCTGTCATTATCATCAGGTTATGTACCACAGTCTTTTAAAATAGCCGTCATCAAACCCCTACTCAAAAAACCCACCCTAGACCCAGAGGTTTTAGCCAATTACAGACTCCCCTTCATCTCTAAAATCTTAGAAAAAGTTGTTGCCAATCAGCTGTGTGAGTTTCTCCGGGAAAATAATATATATGAAGACTTTCAATCAGGGTTTAGAGCCAATCACAGTACAGAGACAGCCTTGGCAAAAGTCACTAATGACCTTTTAATAGCCTCAGATCAGGGACTTGTGTCTGTCCTCGTTCTGTTAGATCTCAGTGCAGCATTCGACACAATTGACCATCAAATTTTATTACAAAGACTCAAACAGTTAATTAACATTAATGGAACCGCCCTTAACTGGTTTAAATCGTATTTTTCTGATCGCTCCCAATTTGTGCAAATTAATGATGAGTCATCTGTGCGCACCAAAGTTAACCATGGTGTTCCACAGGGCTCTGTGCTCGGCCCAATTTTATTCTCATTATATATGCTTCCACTAGGAAACATTATCAGGACACACTCGGTAAATTTCCACTGCTATGCGGATGACACCCAGTTATATTTGTCAATAAAACCTGAACAAAGTAATCAATTAACTAAACTTCGAACATGTCTCAAGGGCATAAAAAACTGGATGACCGGCAATTTTCTCTTATTAAACTCAGACAAAACAGAGGTTATAATACTTGGCCCCAAACACCTTAGAGATGCATTATCTAATGATATAGCTGCGCTAGACGACATTGCCCTTGCTTCCAATGAAACAGTCAGGAACTTGGGAGTGATCTTCGATCCTGATTTATCCTTTAATAGTCACTTAAAACAAATTTCTAGGACCGCTTTTTTCCACTTGCGTA
Source organism: Pleuronectes platessa (assembly GCF_947347685.1). Classification (NCBI taxonomy): domain Eukaryota; kingdom Metazoa; phylum Chordata; class Actinopteri; order Pleuronectiformes; family Pleuronectidae; genus Pleuronectes; species Pleuronectes platessa. Next base: position 7,069,799 of record NC_070649.1, read on the forward strand.
ATATTTCCAAAATCAGACATGTCCTTTCCCAAAAAGATGCAGAAAAACTAGTCCACGCCTTTGTTACATCGAGACTGGACTATTGTAATTCATTATTATCTGGCTCATGCAGTAAGTCGTTAAAGACTCTACAGCTTGTCCAAAATGCCGCAGCACGTGTCCTGACGAGAACAAAGAGAAGAGAGCACATTTCTCCTGTGTTAGCATCGCTACACTGGCTTCCAGTTAAATCTAGAATAGAATTTAAAATTCTCCTCCTCACCTTCAAGGCCCTTAATAATATGGCGCCTTTTTACCTTAAAGAGCTGTTAGTACCTTATAAACCCGCTAGAGCACTCCGCTCCCAGAATTCAAGCCTACTTGTCGTCCCTAAATTCTCTAAAAGTAGAGTAGGAGCCAGAGCTTTTAGCCATCAAGCCCCTCGGCTGTGGAATAATCTACCACTTTCAGTTCGGGAGGCAGATACCATCTTTTCATTTAAGAGTAGACTCGAAACCTTCCTTTTTGATAAAGCTTATAGTTAGAGCTAATTAGTGCGCCAGAACGTTACTTGTTCTATTTTATGACACATGACACACGGAGCTTCTCTTTCCAGCTTCTCCTTCCTCTTCTCCATCCCTATCCCCCTTCCCCGGAATCCCTTTGCTTTATCACCCGCAGATCCAGGGCCTCTGTGGCCGCACCATGGATTGCGGTTTGTGGATCGTGCACCGGGGGTCGCGGTGGTGGATCCAGTGTGGCGGATTCTGAGTCATGTGGGCTGATCGTGGTGCTGGTGGCGGACCCTGTGTCGCGTTGGCATTGGGCACGGGCGGTGGACCAGGACCGCGGTGGTGGCTTGTGATGGGTCCTGGTGGTCGGCGGTGGACGGTGACTGAGGACTGGAGTGGCGTCTGGTCTGGATGGTGGATCGTGGTCTAGATGGTTGCTGAGCATGGACTGTGCTTGCAGCGGGACTGCTTGGCATGTCATATTGGGGTTGTCCTTCGGGATGTCTACCCTCATCAAATGCTGCTAGAGACTTTGATTATTGATGATGTTCTCCTGCACGTGGCATCTATTGCACTTCTGTCCATCCTGGGAGAGGGATCCCTCACATGTGGCTCTCTCTGAGGTTTCTACATATTTTTACCCTGTTAAAAGGGTTTTTAGTAGTTTTTCCTTACTCTTGCTGAGGGTTAAGGACAGAGGATGCCACACCCTGTTAAAGCCCTATGAGATGAATTGTAATTTGTGAATATGGGCTATACAAATAAAATTTGATTGATAAAATTTGATTGATATGCTGTTTATGTATAAGAATTTAAAATGGGTTGATCCTATCGCTCCTGTAATCGTTACATTTAATGGTTTGTCTGTGTTTCTTTTCCGTATCCAGGACCAGTTTGAGTTTGCGCTGACCGCCGTCACAGAGGAGGTCAACGCCATCCTCAAAGCTCTGCCCCAGTGAAGCCAGTAGGATCCAGACTGACCCTCGACCCCTCGACTGCCTCGCTCAGACTTCACTTTCCTTTTCCTCCCTGTGACGATGAGGATGATAATCATCACCACAGCCTTTCTGTCTTTGTCGGATGGTGAGCCTTAAATGTGGCATCATGTCAAAAGTGATTTAAAATGACGTGTGAATGGGCGACACAGGCATAGCTCTGATTTGAAATGCTTGTGGGGCCAGTATGATGTTTCCAGGGACGTTCAGAGTGTTGCATTTTAATGAAAACTACACCAGGATGATTGAAACACATTAAAATAAAGAGGGTGCATGGGAATGAGCCACAGACGACTTAAAACATCAGATTTGGTTGCCGTGCTCCAATTCAAGCCGAAATCAAAGCAGAAACTTCATTGTTGAATGGCGTTTTGAATTCTCAGTGTTTACACATCTATGGCGTCCCTTGCTCTCCACACACTACTAACACCTGCAGAAAACACATCCATGCTGCGTCCTTCTCTTTGTGCCCCACTCAGGTCTTTCTGACGTGGCTAAATCGTTGTATACCTCAAGCAAGTAAGAAAATGTTAAAAAAAAATTAAAGAAGTAATATACTTTGAAAATAATATAAAATAAAAGCTCTTTTGTATCTGTGAGACCTTAAATAAATCTTTTCGTGTTTAAGTGCTGCAATCACTAGGTTTGACTTCTGTGACTTTCTGAACTTTATCATCCTCATCAACTGTTTTTTATCAATATAAGTAAGAGTACAACAATTACATTTCTAACAGTTTGTTGATCAAGAGTTTGGTCATTTCATTTTTTTTTACTTTTAAACTTTTTTTAAAGAAGTATTTCTACTTCACTGTCTTAGTACTTTTACTTGTAATGGAATATAACTTTACTGTCTTGGAACTTTTACCTCAGTGAATGATCCTAATTCTTCTTCCACCATTGGTTAAGTTTATTTTGTTGCTTATACTTTAGTACTTGTTTAAGTACTTTTAACAGAGTATTTCTACTGTGCAGTATTAGTACTTTCGTTTCCTCTCCGTCCTCCAGTCCAACAGGAGGCGCTGCTGACTCGGAGTCTCTATTTTCCTTCCGCTGGCTCGCTTTGTTCGCTCAGAGACTCAACGTACATGGCCGCCGTGGAGGAACATGGCCGCCGTGCAGCTGCTGCGGGTGTCGGTACATGAGCGGATCAGCGCTGCCGCTGAAGACGTTCTGATGCAGGTGGAGAAAGATGGAGGAAAGGCTCAAGTCCCGGCGCTGAGAGCGATGCTAACCGAGCGGCTAATGGCGGCGGCTGAGGAGATCCTCGCGGTGTTTGAGGAAACCGTGGCAGAGTACGAAGACAGATACGACGACCGAGTGGAGCGGACAGGGGAGGAGATCTGCCGCCAGAGGAGGCTGCTCGATGCCGTGATGCAGCCCGTAGTCCGGCTGCACAGAGCAGGTCAGTACCTAGAGGAACGCCAACAGGCTAAGGTTAGCTAGCATCAGCTCGAGCAGCGGAGTTGTACGTCACTTCCTGTCTCTGTCTGCCCCGCTCAACTGAGTAATGAGGAGAATTTGATGCTGTTGTGAACGAGTCTGTGCAGAAAATCTGCTGCTGTGTTGCTCATGTCTGAAACAGAAAGTCAGGACACATTTCTCTGAGTTTTACCCACAGGTCTTGTTTTGGGATTTAACATTTTAGCTTGTCCGTGTGTCTGTGAAGATGGCATTAGAACTGAAACTCTAAACAATAAAGCAGGAGAGTGGGGGAAGTAGCAGTTTGGGCCAGATATATAGCCTTCCCACCGTGACTTATAATAACCTTAGCTGCTTAGTGTTAATCTTGAAGTTAGCTAGAAATGTGTGTGCGTCACATCGCTTGTCAGTCTCACACCTGTCTTGATAAAAGGACAGACAGAGTGACATTGTCTTGGTTTGGAGGATCTGAATGTTTACACAAACAGCCGATAGAGCAGGAACATAATATTATTTACTCCAATGAACAACAACACTGACCCACAAGGCGTCAGCCGAGTCAAGGCTAGTTTATGAAACACAAAATCAAACTGTCATGGTGGGGATATTTGTCCAGCAATTATCAGAGGAGGATTGGACTGGGAGGGGCTACTTGTCACTTCCTGGTTCCAGTGCTAAGAGGCGTGGGACTACGCCTGTGCACCAACAAGGGAGAGCCAAATTGATTTGAGGCGACACCCCTTCATTATTTTAACCAATCAAATTACACCTGCTGTTTTAAATATTACAAACGCCTTCTGTTTGGCGCGACTGTTGACTACTCCGTGCTACTGATTAAGACGAGGCTTAACCAACTAACTAACGTCCCCTCGCCCTGGTCTCCTCTGTTAGTGATGTAATTGGTTTATTCGGCCTCAAAGTGAAAAACGTTTTGACCAGAACCCCTTTGTTTTATTATGCTTCCTTTATGAGCTGCTTTGTAACACCAACTGTAAGCGACCTAAACATCTCTACTTCATGAATGTGATATTTCACAAATCACGACAGTAGACATTAAGTTACACGACACAAGTTTTTCAAAACACTTAAGGAAACTCTGAAATGATAAACGTGTGTTTTTGTGTTTCAGGGTGTCCTGCAGATGTCCAGCAACTGATGTTGAATAAAGCAGAGGTTACCCCTGTACAGCAGCAGTGGAGCCCCCTTGTGGTCAAGGAGGACCCAGAGCCCCCCCACATTAAAGAAGAACAGGAGGAACCGTGGACCAATTGGGATGGACAGCAACTTCAAGGACTGGAAGAGGCTGATATCAATTTCACATTGACCCCTGTCGCTGTGAAGAGTGAAGAAGAGGAAGTTAAATCGTCAAAGCTTCATCTGAGTGAGACGAAGGAGAACAGAGGGAACATAAGGGGCAATCTAAAGAAAGATAAACCATTTAGTTGTTCTGAGTGTGGTAAAAGTTTTAATCAAAAGGGCAATCTAAATAGACATAAGAGGCGTCATACAGGAGAGAAGCCATTTAGTTGCTCTGAGTGTGGTAAAAGATTTAACCAAAAGGGCAATCTAAATACACATATGAGGTGTCATACAGGAGAGAAGCCAACTAGTTGCTCTGAGTGTGGTAAAAGATTTAACACAAAGGGCAGTCTAAATACACATATGAGGAATCATACAGAAGAGAAGCCTTTTAAATGCTCTGAGTGTGGTAAAAGATTTGACCAGAGTAGCAATCTAAATTTGCATATGAGGCGTCATACAGGAGAGAAAACATTTAGTTGCTCTGAGTGTGGTAAAAGATTCAACCACAAGGGCAATCTAAATACACATATGAGGTGTCATACAGGAGAGAAGCCATTTAGTTGCTCTGAGTGTGGTGAAAGATTTAATCAAAAGGGCAGTCTAAATACACATATGAGGCTACATACAGGAGAGAAGCCATTTAGTTGCTCTGAGTGTGGTAAAAGATTTTACCAAAAGGGCAATCTGAATAAACATATGAGGCGTCATACAGGAGAGAAATAATTTATTTGATCTGAGTGTGGTAAAAGATTTACCGAAAGGGGCAGTCTAAAAAAACATATGAGCAGTCATTAGGGTTGCAAAATTCCGGGAATATTCAAAGTTGGAAACTTTCCATTGGAGTTAATGGGAATAAACTGGAAATTTTGTGGGTAATTTTTACTAACTGTATTTACCTTGTCATATACATACATATATATAAACATTTTGTTTAGTCACAAGCTGATTTGAGCCCTAAGGGAACTTTGGGCACTTGACTATATGCTTCTGTATCTTTGTGGCATTCTTAACATAGGTCTTTGCACAGTATTTGCAAATGTACACAGCTTTTCCTTCAAGATTGGCTGGGGTGAAATGTCTCCACATATGAGATAATGCACGTGGCATTGTTCTGTAGAATAAGATGAGAAAAAAGCTTGTAAAAAAACAACTAATGCAATGCCAGAGATATAAATAGTTAGCTAAACAATTGGAATCGTCTTTAAAAATATTTTACAATTGATGGATAGTGTAATAGAAATAGGCTAGATGAACTATCCTCAATCAGCATGCTAAAATATTTCCCCAGTAATATCATCAAAACTTACCTGACTAGTCCTTGGACAGTAGTGTGGCCTCAATAGCCCTGCTGAGGTGTGCGGGATGCTGGGAATTATCTGTGTATGTGATGGAGGAATGCACAGTGCAGGGTTGAAATTCAACGAAATCCAAGCGTGTGCTTCATTCCATACATCTTTAAAATATCAAAAGATTTTTTGGGATTTATCAGCTGATATTCATATTATACATATTCATTATTCTCTGTTTTAAATAGACTCATAACAGTTTTTAAAGATTTGTATTAATATATCTTGTTTCTATGGATTTCTACATAATGTATCTATTTTTCATAATGTCCTTCATGTCATTTTAAGGTTAAAGTGTGTTCCTTGCACTGTATGTATGTGTGTTCTTAACTAGTACATATGATTAAATATGTTTGTTTTAAAACAATGGTTTCTTGGTTCGTGAGATTCAATGACAGTGTGTGATCTCCTTTATGTATTGAATTCAATTTCCAAGAATTAAAGTCTAATAAAAAGATAATGGCGTCGTCGCCCTCCTCCTCTTTGTTTCTGTACGAACGGAGGCTGCACTGGCAACAGTTGAATTGTCTCATCACGAGACTAATTAATCAGCTTCTCACAGTCAGACATGTTTGTTTACGTTTGACGTGAAGTCGGACCTGGGCAATTTCAGGTCAGAATATCAGACATGTTAGTCGTCTGGAATGCAGCATTACACCCCACACACGGACAGTGAAGCAGCGGTGATGGAGGAGCCATCGTTGACATTAATGACGGTAAATGTCAAACACAGAGTTCCTACGGTCATGAAAAAACTGGAAAATTCATGGAATTGTAAAATGTCTTATTTCCAGGCCTGGAAAAGTGCTTGAAAAAAATTAAATCCCAAAAGTTTTGGAGAAGTCATGGAAATGTGTTATATTCATATTTTCATGTCGTTCATTTACGCTGAGTTTTAAATAAATCATATGCTTTTAAAATAAATACACTCAAAATATAAGAAGGCATACGCTCTCTCTATCTAGTTAGCTATAGTCGATGTAACATGAATACTGTTTGTTTGATTGAAAAAGAAAAGGTTCATCATTTGAATTACATGTTTTTAGTAACTAAAATTGTAATTTATTGAAATGTTTCTGATGAACTCAACTCAAGATGTATATCCTGATTGACATGGTTCAGAATCGCATGGCTAAAGGTGAGCTTTAGATGTGTGTTACTCTCTGTTGTCTAAGCCTTTTTAAATCAAGAATATCTGCACGACAACGGAAAGTAGACAAAGTGCTTTTCCCGTGTTGTCTTGCAAAATTATTATATTGAATTATTGAGTATTTCTTCTTCACTGTCTTAGTACTTTTACTATTGGAATATTACTTTGTTGTCTTGGTACTTTTACCTCAGTGAATGATCCGAACTCTTCTTCCAACATTGTCTAACTTTATTTTGTTGCTTATACTTTAGTACTTGTTTTTCAAGTTCTTGTAACATAGTATTTCTGCTGTGCAGTATTCGTACTTTTGTTTCCTCTTCGTCCTCCAGTTCCACAGGGGTCGCTGCTGGCTCGGAGCTCGGAGTCTCTGTTTACCTTCCGCTGGCTCTCTTTGTTCGCGCAGAGACTCAACGTAGGCAGAAAGGAGGAACATGGCCGCCGTGCAGCTGCTGCGGGTGTCCGTACATGAGCGGATCAGCGCTGCCGCTGAAGACGTTCTGATGCAGGTGGAGAAAGGAGGAGGAATGGCTCAAGTCCCGGCACTGAGAGCGATGCTAACCGAGCGGCTAATGGCGGCGGCTGAGGAGATCCTCGCGGTGTTTGAGGAAACCGTGGCAGAGTACGAAGACAGATACGAAGACCGAGTGGAGCGGACAGGGGAGGAGATCTGTCGCCAGAGGAGACTGCTCGATGCCGTGATGCAGCCCGTAGTCCGGCTTCACAGAGCAGGTCAGTCCATAGAGGAACCGCTCACAGGCTAACGCTAGCTAGCATCAGCCCGAGCAGCGGTGTTAATGCGTCATTTCCGGTCTCTGTCTGCTGCTCCACCGCTCAACTGAATAATGAGGAGGATTTGATGCTGTTGTGAACGAGTCTGTGCAGAAAACCTGCTGCTGTGCTGCTCATGTCTGAAACAGAAAGTCGTGACACATTTCTCTGAGTTTTACCCACAGGTCTTGTGGTAGGATTTAAAATGTTTGCTTGTCCGTGTGTGTGTCTTTGAAGATGGCATTAGAACTGAAAGTATAAACATTAAAGCAGGAGGGTGGGGGCAAGAGCAGTTTGGGTCAGATATATAGCCTTCCCACCATGACTTATAATAACCGTTGCTGCTTAGTGTTAATCTTGAAGTTAGCTAGAAATGTGTGTGCGTCACATCGCTTGTCAGTCTCACACCTGTCTTGATAAAAGGACAGACAGAGTGACGTTTTGGTTTTGAGGATCTGAATGTTTACACAAACAGAACATACAGCTGATAGAGCAGGAACTAGGGCTGCTCAATTAATGGCATTTGAATCGTGATTTTGATTATGGGGTCAAACGATCTCTACACTACTATAATCGAGTTGAAATGATTATTTGGAATTTTTTTCGAAATTCAGTCTTCCCCCAAAGCATCCAACACAGCCCAGCTGACTGGCCCTCACCATCAAGCAGCCGTAAAGAGAAGGAGGCGAGTCGTGTGTGTGGTGATCAGTGGTATATAAAAAACAGCGCGAGTGGTGGATTGCAGAGGGAGGGCAGCACCGTTTGATCGACGGAAAAGGGTAGAAAAAGTTATCTTGTATGGGAACACTTCGGATTTGAAGAATTCAACGAGGAGCAGCAGCACACAATGTAGCGGCCGTGCCGCAGCCATTCTCAAGCGAGCAGCCGCCGGGCTGTTCACAGCGGACCCGCGATTCTCAGCGCCGGTCAGCCCGCGATTCTCCGCTTGTTGTTGTATGTTACCCGTTCAATGTAGGGGCTCGGGGGTAAATGATGATGGTCCTCATAGCCATCCCCACCACTCTCTTTTCTCTCTGTCTGTCTGCTTGCGTGCTTGTAGGGGGGGGGCATATGAGGACATTTCATAATGAGAGGGAATTTCAAAGTTCTCAGTTACAAAGTTTTTTTTTGGAGAGTGTTAGGGCTGCCATCATTAAGGGTTTGAATAACCGGGCACCGATATCCTGGTTTCACAGAGGAATAGGACATGCAGCCGTCATCGGTGTTTACCTGAACCAGAAGTGAGTGACACTCACGGTTAGTCATTTAAAGAATAAAGCATAGACTTCAGAATAAGGGCACACAATAATCGTGATTTTGATATTGTCCAAAAGAAACGTGATTAGGATTTTTCCCATAATCGAGCAGCCCTATCAGGAAAATAACATTATTTACTCCAATGAACAACAAAACTGACCCACAAGGTGTCAGCCGAGTCAAGGCTAGTTTATGAAACACAAAATCAAACTGTCATAGTGGGGAGATTGTCCAGCAACTATCAGAGGAGGATTGGACTGGGAGAGGCTCCTTGTCACCTCCTGGTTCCAGTGCCAAGAGGCGTGGGACTACGCCTGTGCATCAACAATGGAGAACCAAATTGATTTGCGGCGACACCCCTTCATTATTTTAACCACTCACATTACACCTGCTGTTGTAAATATTACAAAGCCTTCTGTTCGGCGCGGCTACTGAATAAGACGAGGCTGTGTATAAGTGCCCTTAGCTATGCTGTTAACTTTTCATTGCTTCTTAATTAATACTTGTTGAATTAGACCAGACCGGCTCTTCTCATATTTGGGATAAACGAACACGTCGACACTTGTCTGGAAGCAGCTCAACCAACTAACTAACGTCCCCTCGCCCTGTTCTCCTCTGTTAGTGACATAATTGCTTTATTTGGCCTCACAATGAAAAAGTTTTTGACCAAAACCCCTTTGTTTTATGCTGCTTCCTTTATGAGCTAAGTCGTAACACCAACTGTAAAAGACCTCAACATCTCTACTTCCTGAATGTGTCTGTTTAAAAATCACAACAGTCGACATTAAGCGACACAACACAAGTTTTTCAAAACACCTAAGGAAACTCTGAAATGATAAACGTGTGCTTTTCTGTTTCAGTGTGTCCTGCAGATGCCCAGCAACTGATGGTGAATAAAGAAGAGGTTACCCCTGAGCAGCAGCAGTGGAGCCCCCTTGTGGTTAAGGAGGACCCAGAGCCCCCCCATATTAAAGAAGAACAGGAGGAACCGTGGACCAATTTGGATGGACAGCAACTTCAAGGACTGGAAGAGGCTGATATGAAGTTCACCTTAACTCCTGTCGCTGTGAAGATTGAAGAAGATGAAGGGGAACTTAAATCGTCAAAGCTTCATCCGAGTGAGACGAAGGAGTACAGAGGGAATGTAAGGGGCAATCTAAAGAAAGAGAAACCATTTAGTTGCTCTGAGTGCGATAAAAGATTTAACCAAAAGAGCAGTCTAAATATACATATGAGGTGTCATACAGGAGAGAAGCCATTTAGTTGCCCTGAGTGTGGTAAAAGATTTAACCAAATGAGCACTCTGAATACACATATGATGTGTCATACAGGAAAGAAACCATTTCGTTGCTCTGAGTGTGGTAAAAGATTTAACACAAAGGGCAATCTAAATACACATATGAGGTGTCATACAGGAGAGAAGCCATTTAGTTGCTCTGAGTGTGGTAAAAGATTTAACCAAATGAGCACTCTGAATACACATATGAGGCGTCATACAGGAGAGAAGCCATTTGGTTGCCCTGAGTGTGGTACAACATTTGACCGAAAGGGGAGTCTAAACAGACATATGAGGTGTCATACAGGAGAGAAGCCATTTAATTGCTCTGAGTGTGGTAAAAGATTTAACATAAAGGGCAATCTAAATACACATATGAGGCGTCATACAGGAGAGAAGCCATTTAGTTGCTCTGAGTGTGGTAAAAGATTTAACACAAAGGGCAATCTAAATACACATATGAGGCGTCATACAGGAGAGAAGCCATTTAGTTGCTCTGAGTGTGGTGAAACCTTTAACCAAAGAAGCAATCTAAAAAAACATATGAGGCGTCATTAGGGTTGCAAAATTCTGGTTATTCAAATTCAATATTCAAAGTTGGAAACTTTCCATGGGAGTTAACGAGAATAAACTGGAAATTTGTATGGGTAATTTATACCAACTGTATTTACCTTGTCATATACACACTTAAATATAAACATTTTGTTTTGTCACAAGCTGATTAGAGTCCTGAGGAAACTTTGGGCACTTGACTATATGCTTCTGTATCTTTGTGGCATTCTTAACATAGGTGTTCGCACAGTATTTGCAAATGTACACAGCCTTTCCTTTTACATTGGCTGGGGTGAAATTTCTCCATATATGAGAGTTCACGTGGCATTGTTCTGTAGAATAAGATGAGAAAAAAGCTTGTAAAAAAATAAATAATGCAATGCCAGAGATATAAATAGTTAGCTAAACAATTGGAATCGTCTTTAAAAATGTTTTACAATTGATGGATAAATTAATAGAAATAGGCTAGATGAACTATCCTCAATCAGCATGCTAATATATTTCCACAGTAATATCAACAAAACTTACCTTACTAGTCCTTGGGCTTATGCCGTACTGTGGTCCCAATAGCCCTGCTGTAGTGCGCGGAATTATCTGTGCATGTGATGGAGGAATGCACAGTGCAGGGTTGAAATTCAACGTGCAGCGTGTGCTTCATTCCATACATCTTTAAAATATAGTTTTGAATGACGTTACTATTGGGCAGTGTTTAATTTGCAGTAACATTTTTTTTCAAAATTCCTTACATTAAGTGTATTCAATCCAGAGGGTACAGACCCAAGACAGCTAGAATCAAGAAAGTGCAACCCTAGGAGTCATACAGGAGACAAACCCTATAGTTGCTCTGACTGGTAAGAGATTTAAGATTCAGTCTTATTATACGAGACGCGAGGATTCATAAAGGAGAGAAATTATTCAGTAGCAACCTTTGCATCAAAAGATTTTTTAGGATTTATCCGCTGATATTCATATTATACATATTGGTTGTTAACTGTTTTAAATAGACTCATAACAGTTTTTAAAGATTTGTGTTTATATATCTTGTTTCTATGGATTTCTACATAATGTATCTATTTTTCATAATTTCCATGTCATTTTAAGGTTAAAGTGTGTTCCTTGCACTGTATGTATGTGTGTTCTTAACTAGTTCATATGATTAAAAATGTTTGTTTTAAAAAAAATGGTTTCTGCGTTTGTGAGATTCAATGACAGTGTGTAATCAACTTTATGTATTGAATGTGTTTCAAAAAATTTAAGTCTAATAAAAAGATAATGGCGTCGTCGCCCTCCTCTTTGTTTCTGTACGTAAGGAGGCTGCACTGGCAACAGTTGAATTGTCTCATCACGAGACTAATTAATCAGCTTCTCACAGTCAGACATGTTTGTTTATGTTTGACGTGAAGTTGGAACTGGGCAATTTCAGGTCAGAATATTGGACATGTTAGTCGTCTGGAATGCAGCATTACACCCCAACACACGGACAGTGAAGCAGCGGTGACAGAGGAGCCCTCTGTCACCGCAGGGTTCCTACATCATGGAAAACCTGGAAAAGTCATGGAAATTGTAAAATGTCTATTTCCAGGCCTGGAAAAGTGCTTGAAAAAATTAAATCCCAAAAGTTTTGGAGAAGTCATGGAAATGTTTTATATTTATATTTTCATGTCATTCATTTATGCTGAGTTTTAAATAAATCATATCCTTTTAAAATAAATAAACTCAAAATATAAGCAGGCATAAGCTCTCTCTGTTTATCTATCTATCTATAGCCGATGAAAAAGAAAAGGTTCATAATTTGAATTACATGTTTTTTCGTAACTAAAATTGTAATTTTGTGAAATGCGTCTGATGAACTCAACTCAAGATGTATATCCTGATTGACATGGTTCTGAATCGCATGGCTAAAGGTGAGCTTTAGATGTGAGTTACTCTCTGTTGTCTAAGCTTTTTTAAATCAAGAATATCTGCACAATAACAGAAAATAGACAAAGTGCTTTTCCCGTGATGTCTTGCAGGTGTGAAATCAGAATCAGAATCAGAAGTATTTTATTGCCATGTAGGTTTACACCTACAAGGAATTTGCTCTGGTTATTGGTGCTTACAATGAACATAGAAACATAAAACACAATAAATACAACATTTCTGAATAAAAATATATGAAAGATAAAGATATAAAAAGTGAAATGCAAAATGCCAAACAGTAAACAGTGTCCGATTGCAATATGCAATGTAATCCAGTATAATATAACATGAGATAATGTGTTAATTTATTAATTTAACACATCCTTGAGGTGTGGGGGTGGAATAAAAGTCTGAGTCAGGTGGGGTTCCCGGGCCATGTTGATGAGGCCAACGGCTACCGGGAAGAAGCTGGTCTTGTGACGGGCGGTTTTTGTCCTGATGGACCGCAGCCTCCTGCCCGAGGGAAGAACCTCAAAGAGTTTGTGACCCGGGTGGGAAGGATCAGCCACAATCTTGCCTGCACGCCTCAGGGACCTCGAGGCAAACAGGTCCTGTAGAGATGGCAGATTGCAGCCGATTACCTTCTGAGCAGAACGGATGATACGCTGCAGCCAGCTGCAGAAAGAGATCGACATCGCCGCAACACTGGACCACGTCCGCGACCAGAGGCCTGAGAGGGTTCGCACCAAGGTGAGTTAAATACAAAGACATTCCCGTCGTGTTAATATCATATTTCTTGTTTTTAAAATATATATTAAACATATAATTTTAATGTAGCATACAGTACATGTACACAAATGCATAAACAATGCCACCAACAATAAATAAACCAATAAATACTGTATATTTGAAAGATCTGCCTTTAGCTTATACATCAGAATCAGAATCAGAATCATTTTATTTGCCAAGTATGCTTGCAGATACAGGAAATTGCTTTGGTGTTGTTCGTTGGTGCACTCAACATAAAACAACAATATAAAAACAACAATATATACAGTAACAGGGTTATGGGCAGGTGCGGTGCTAAGGTGCAGAGATTGGTGATAGTGCCAGTAATATATAAATTATTAGTCCTGATGGCCCGGAACCTTTTTCCAGATGGGAGTCTCTGGAAAAGGTGGTGACCGGGATCGGAAGGATCAGCAATGATCTTGCGTGCTCTCTTACAGGTCCTGGAGTGGAACAGGTCTAGGAGAGCCAGCAGGTCGCAGCCGATGATCTTCTCGGCTGACCGGATGATCCACTGCAGTCTGCCCTTGTCCTTGGCAGTGGAGGCAGCTAAACAGACGGTGATTGATGAGGTGAGGATGGACTCAATGATGGCTGTGTAGACCTCAACCATCACTTTCCGCAGCATGTTGAATTTCTTCAGTTGCCGCAGGAAGAACATCCTCTGCTGGGCCTTCTTGATGATGGAGATGATGTTCTCTGTCCACCTCAGGTCCTTTGCAATTATAGTCCCCAGGAATCTGAAAGACTCCACTTTTTTAACTGGGGAGTCGCACATGGTGAGAGAGGGCTGGGCACCCCCTGAAGTCTGCTACCATCTCTACAGTTTTCAAAGCGTTCAGCTCCAGGTGGCTCTGGCTGCACCAGGAAGCCAGGCTATTAACTTCCTCTCTGTAGGCGGCCTCATCCCCATTGGAGATTAATCCAATCGGGGTGGTGTCATCAGCAAACTTCAGGAGTTTGACAGAGGGATGGCTGGAGGTGCAGTTGTTGGTGTAGAGGGAGAAGAGTAGAGGGGAGAGCACGCAACCTTGTGGGGCTCCAGTGCTGATGGTCCGGGGCTCAGAGACAAGCTTGCCCAGCCTCACGCGCTGCTTCCTGTCGGTCAGGAAGTTAGTGTTACACCTGCAGGTGGGCTCAGGCACGCTCAGCTGTGTCAGCTTGTCCCGGAGAAGAGCTGGGGAGATAGTGTTGAATGCGGAGCTGAAGTCCTCAAAAAGGACCCTGGCGTAGGTGCCGGGGGAGTCGAGTTGACATATGCTGTTTATGTATAAGAATTTAAAATGGGTTGATCCTATCGCTCCTGTAATCGTTACATTTAATGGTTTGTCTGTGTTTCTTTTCCGTATATCCAGGACCAGTTTGAGTTTGCGCTGACCGCCGTCACAGAGGAGGTCAACGCCATCCTCAAAGCTCTGCCCCAGTGAAGCCAGTAGAATCCAGACTGACCCTCGACCCCTCGACTGCCTCGCTCAGACTTCACTTTCCTTTTCCTCCCTGTGACGATGAGGATGATAATCATCACCACAGCCTTTCTGTCTTTGTCGGATGGTGACCCTTAAATGTGCCATCACGTAAAAAGACATTTAAAATGACATGTGAATGGGCGACACAGGCATAGCTCTGATTTGAAATGCTTGTGGGGCCAGTGTGATGTGTCCAGGGAAGTGTTGCATTTTAATGAAAACTACACCAGGATGATTGAAACACATTAAAATAAAGGGGGTGCATGGGAATGAGCCACAGACGACTTAAAACATCAGATTTGGTTGCCGTGCTCCAATTCAAGCTGAAATCAAAGCAGAAACTTCATGGTTGAATGGCGTTTTGAATTCTCAGTGTTTACACTTCTGTGGCATACCTTCCTCTCCTCAAATGACTAACACCTGCAGAAAACACATCCATGCTACCAGGGGTGGACTGGACTGGCCATCTGGCATACCGGGCATCGTCCCGGTGGGCCATTGACCCAATGTGGGCCGGTATGGTCCGCTATGTTTTTTTTCTTGTTTTTCTTTCCCTCTAAATTCCCTCCAATTGGGCCGGCCAATTGGCTACAGAGGGCTAGCAATGTGTTGCCAGCATCGACACATATTATTGGTCTATTGTTTGTCATTGTCAATCAATCATGGGCTGACAGGCTCAGAGAGCCCTGACAGTGCTGTCAATCACAACACAAACCAGGGTGGGGCGGGACCTCATGGCATTGGCGGGGGGAGTCGCGGGACGGGCTGCTGCTGAGACAGAAACTTAAAATGGATAATAAGAGTGAAAAAAGCCCGGGTGGCGCTGAGAAGCATCGAAAAAAAAAGCTGAAGTCTCTGGAGGTGGAGGCTGCTAAATGTGCCAAACTGACGGACCTGTTTGGTGCCGGGTTCACCAGCCCAGCAGCAGCAGGTGCGCCGGGAGACGAGTGAGGAGGACTCGACAATGATGAGCGAGTGGAGGCACACATGGTAAGTAACGCTGGCCTGGGGCTGGCTAGGCTACATTTTTTAAACATGTCCAAAACAAAGTAGAAAACGTTTTTGATTTTGTTTTAATATCCCGAATTGTGATATTATGGGTTATTATTGTTCAGATGATTCAGCTAAGCTAGCTAAGAGCTGCAACAGTCAACTTTCTGAGCTGTAAATAGAGATGAGAGTGCTTATGTGTTGATCCTTAATGGTGTGATTATGTACACTAAATGATCAATTATTCTCCATTACAGGTTGTTGTGATATATTTGAGGAGTCGTTCTCCCTCTGTTTTATATGTGGACATTTGGGACCACTGTTAGAATTTGGTAAGTTTATCATGTATTTTTTTATGTATAAATTCATACTTCATAATTATAATAATTTTCAAAAGGTTTTAAAAGAAACACACATCCAAAAAGTTCTCAACTCTAGGTGCAGGACAAAGGAAAACATTTTCTTTATTTTTCAGACATTATAATGTATCCATGTCCTTCTCAGGTTGACCACTTGACATGTGAGAGCCTGAGGAGTTGTTCCCCCTCTGTCCATGTTCGAGGACTTGCTCTCTGTCTGCCTCCACTCTCTGCCTTCACTGTACCAAAGTTTGTCTGTTGAGTCTCCTCTAGTCTGGTGAGTTTATCATTTTTCATGTTTTATGAAATCATACTTAATTTGTGATGATTAGAGACATTATAATGTATCCATGTCCTTCTCAGGTTGACCACTTGACATGTGAGAGCCTGAGGAGTTGTTTTCCAGACACAGGTAGAGCTAACAGGGGCGTCACACTGGGCCTGCCCTTTTGGGCTGGGCTTCAGCTGCAGATCTAAAGGCTGCTTCCAGGGGCATGGGGCCCTCAGCCTTTGTTTTTCTTTGCTTCTGCACCTTACAACATACATCACACCTTATTTTCACACATCCAAACACTGTTAACACCACTGACGCGTAACATATTTTACACATCCCACTACGTAGTTAGAGCTATCTTGATTTGGAGTTAAATAAATTTACTTTTGGCTTGAGAGGTTTGTGTGGCCTCCCTTCTTGTTGCCATCTTTGAGCTAGGTGGTAACAGTAGTATGCATGAGAGAAGACGCCGTGAGATTTGTGGACTTCTATGTGGTGTCCGCTGATAATGTAGTGGGCTGGTCTGGACAGACAATGCCAGGGCTGAATTTTTGTCCCAGTCCACCCCTGCATGCTACGTCCTTCTCTTTGTGCCCCACTCAGGTCTTTCTGACATGGATAAATCGCTGTTTACCTCACGCAAGTAAGAAAATGTTTAAAAAAAAATGGAAGAAGTGCTATACTTTGAAAAAAATATATATATATAAATAAATATTTTCGTGTTTAAATGCTGCAATCAATTGGTTTGACTTTTGTGACTTTCTAAACTTTCTCATCCTCATCACCAACTGTTTTACGTCAATATAAGTCAAGTATGACAATTATATTTCTAACAGTTTGTTGATCAAGAGTTTGGTCATTTCATTTCATTAACTTTTCAACTTTTTAATGGATTGTTTATTATTTTGCTTTCTGAACTGAACTTTATAATAATAAGTCGATGCTTTAGTGATGAAAATCATCCAAGGTTGAATCATAACAGATTCTTCTCTGTGGTAAAATTATTATATTGAATTATTGAGTATTTCTTCCTCACTGTCTTAGTACTTTTACTAATGGAATATTACTTCGTTGTCTTGGTACTTTTACCTCAGTGAATGATCCGAACTCTTCTTCCAACATTGTCTAAGTTTATTTTGTTGCTTATACTTTAGTACTTGTTTTACAAGTACTTGTAACATAGTATTTCTGCTGTGCAGTATTCGTACTTTCCTCTTCGTCCTCCAGTCCCACAGGGGTAGCTACTGGCTCGAAGCTCGGAGTCTCTCTTTTCCTTCCGCTGGCTCTCTTTGTTCGCGCAGAGACTCAACGTACGCAGAAAGGAGGAACATGGCCGCCGTGCAGCTGCTGCGGGTGTCGGTACATGAGCGGATCAGCGCTGCCGCTGAAGACGTTCTGATGCAGGTGGAGAAAGATGGAGGAATGGCTCAAGTCCCGGCACTGAGAGCGATGCTAACCGAGCGGCTAATGGCGGCGGCTGAGGAGATCCTCGCGGTGTTTGAGGAAACCGTGGCAGAGTACGAAGACAGATACGAAGACCGAGTGGAGCGGACAGGGGAGGAGATCAGCCGCCAGAGGAGGCTGCTCGATGCCATGATGCAGCCCGTAGTCCGGCTTCACAGAGCAGGTCAGTCCCTAGAGCAGGGGTCTCAAACTTGCGGCCCGCGAGACGATACTTTGTGGCCCCCACCTTAATATGAAAGATTAATGTTAGTGTGGCCCGCGAGTTTTATATTGTTAGCTTCTGTGTGGGACAATGTTATGATGTTCTGGTTTCCTACTGTGTGCCTGTCCAGTGAATGCAGCATGCATGTGAGTGACATGGGGGGCGGGGTCGTGTGTGTGTGTGTGTGTGTGTGTGTGTGTGTGTGTGTGTGTGTGTGTGTGTGTGTGAGTGTGAGTGTGAGTGTGAGTGTGAGTGTGAGTGTGAGTGTGAGAGAGAGAGAGAGAGAGAGAGTGAGTGTGTGAGAGAGTGTGTGTGAGAGTGTGTGTGTGAGAGAGAGAGAGTGTGAGTGCGAGTGCGAGAGAGAGAGAGCCGGAAGAGAAAAGAGTGGCTTTGGATGTGCGGAGAGCAGGAGGGTGAAATCCATAGTTTTCCGCGCAGGTCATGATGTATCCAGTGCTTCATTTGTAAATCACAAGGTGCCGGAACGCTAAGTACATATGACAGCGCAGGTACGACGAGCACAGGTCCCGGAACGCACATAATACGACGCTCAAGACAGCACACACAAGCCACTTACAATGCAGTGGGACTTATTTAGGCTCTACTGCAGTGACGGTATCAGTCTTTGTGTCAGTGATTAATAAAGTGGCATCTTGAGCAAAGGCGACTTTTGTGTCCAGCGGAGAAAACGAACGGAACAAACACATACACACACACACACAATTTGTTAAATTGAAGGCAAATTCAAGGGACACCACGGCTCCTTTGCGCACACGCTGCGCTGTGAGGTTTTGGGAGCTTCTTTACGCAGACGGATTATTCTAAACTGCAGCAGTTTATAACACGTCATTGAGCTAATATCTACATTTTACGGTCTGGGCTGTTTTACATTATTATTTACACCTGATATGTGTGGATGAATTTTAATGATTTAAATTCCCTCATCCTCTGGTGGTGACATTTACGCACCGAGCCACAGACTGTACATGACGATGTGCATAATTATTTTGGTTCATCTTAGAAGTCTGCATTTGTTATTATTTTATGAAATTGTGATGCTGTTGTTAAGAAAGCTTTATATATAACTTATTAGATTCTCTTGTTATTGCGTGGCCACAAATTAGTAATTTATCCACCGATGTCAACAGGGGCTCCGTAATTTTCTAGTGATTACATTATATTGTTATATTTTATTTTAATTATTTCTTTAAAAACTTTTTTTTAATATTCATATTAATATAATAAATTCGGCAGCAAGAAGTAGGCAAGAGAAAGCATGTTCAGAAGAACCGTTCATGTTCTTCAATATTCTATTCATGTACAGAAGAAACCATTGAAGTTAAATAACTGTTAATAAGGACATTTGAGAAGTTTGGATTTTTTTTAGCAAATTTTTTTTTGTGGAATACCTGATGCGGCCCAGCCTCACCCAGATACTGCCTCTAACTAACGCTAGCTAGCATCAGCCCGAGCAGCGGTGTTCATGTCTGAAACAGAAAGTCGTGACACATTTCTCTGAGTTTTACCCACAGGTCTTGTGGTAGGATTTAAAATGTTTGCTTGCGTGTGTGTGTCTGTGAATATGGCATTAGAACTGAAACTCTAAACATTAAAGCAGAAGGGTGGGGGCAAGAGCAGTTTGGGTCAGATATATGGCCTTCCCACCATGACTTATTAAGATGCACAAACATGCAAAGACACACTCATGCAGCTAGGGAAATTTAATCTCTGCTTTTGACCCATCTGGTCACAGAGCAGTGAGCGACCATGTACGCCGCTCGGGGAGCAGACGTTGGGGGAGTAAGGTGCCTTGCTCAGGGGCACTAGACAGGGTAGGGAGACTCTTGTTGTCTCTCCGTGGAGTCGAACCAGAGACCTTCTCTGCCCATAGTCCAAGTTTCTGCCACTAGACCACCGCCTCTCCCTAACCTTAGCAGCAAATAACCTTTGCTGCTTAGTGTTAATCTTGAAGTTAGCTAGAAATGTGTGTGCGTCACATCGCTTGTCAGTCTAACACATGTCTTGATAAAAGGACAGAAAGAGTGACATTGTTTTGGTTTTGAGGATCTGAATGTTTACACAAACAGAACATACAGCTGATAGAGCAGGAACTAGGGCTGCTCAATTAATGGAATTTTAATCGTGATTTCGATTATAGGGTCAAACGATCTCTACACCAGTGATTTTCTACCTTTTTTGAGCCGCGGCACGTTTTCTACATTTACAAATTCCCGGGGCACACCACCAACCAAAATGACACTCTATGGCCTAACACAGTACATATAATACATATAGTTAGTAATATAACTTCGAAATGTATTAAAAAGTAAAAAAATTTAATCATTTCAGCCCTTTATTACTCTTACCTTTAATGGGCACAAATTGAATCAGATTTAGGAAACAATCTTTGATTGAACTAAACTTTATTTAACGGAGACATATTATGCTCATTTTACCAGTTGATGTGGTTTCTTGGGGTGAAATGTCTGGTCAAAATACCAAAAGGATCATTTAAAACAGGACCTTTTTACCCCGTCTAAAACAGCCCTCAGAGTGACCTGTTTTGAGTACCAACAGTTACTCCCGCCGTTTACCCGCGCTTCATTGAATTTCTTCACTTTGACATTCAGAGGACAGGGCAGAAATCACATCGCCTCAACACCCACCGTGGGCCTTCGCGATGCTTTGTTTTGATTAAACAGTCGAATTCCCCTGGTCCGCACCAGTTCTGGCTGCTAGGCGCCAGCCGAGGCGCACCGCCGGAGGGGGCCCCCGCGTGAACGGAGGGTTCCCCCAGCGGGCGCCGTAGCTGAGTGATCCGCGAGAAGGGACAGACACGTGTCCGACCGCCGTACCCGGCCCCCTCCAACCGGTCCCGCCTTCCGCACCGGCGACGGACACCGCCCTGTGGTCCAAGAGAAAGAAAGCCCCCGCATCAGCGACGCCGTGAGGCTCCGCGGACGAGGACCCTCCCCCCCACAAAAAAAAAGTTGAGGCGTGGCACACACCGAGCCTCTGCCGACGTGGAGAGGAGGGCGAAGGGGCGACTGCTCCCCCAGCCGCGGCACGTGCCCAACGGTTTAACCACAAATACCAATGAACATCGGCCAATGATATCGGTGAAAGTCAAGATTATTACCGATGTGCCGATGTCAGTAAACGAGGCGAATATAGGCCGCTACCGATGTTCGGCCGATACATCAGTGCAACATTAGATATTAGATAATTTCCCACGGCACATCTGACGATCTCTCACGGCACACTAGTGTGCCGCGGCACACTGGTTGAAAATCACTGTTCTACACTACAACAATCGAGTTGAAATTATTATTTGGCATTTTTTTCGAAAGAGACGCGCATGCCCAATTCAGTCTTTCCCCCAAAGCATCCAACACAGCCCAGCTGACTGGCCCTCACTATCAAGCAGCCGTAAAGAGAAGGAGGCGAGTTGTGTGTGTGGTGACCGGCGGTATATAAAAAACAGCGCGAGTGGAGAATTGCAGAGGGAGGGCAGCCCCGTCTGATCGACGGAAAAGGGTAGAAAAAGTTATCTTGTATGGGAACACTTCGGATTTGAAGAATTCAACGAGGAGCAGCAGCACACAATGTAGCGGCCGTGCCGCAGCCATTCTCAAGCGAGCAGCCGCCGGGCTGTTCACAGCGGACCCGCGATTCTCAGCGCCGGTCAGCCCGCGATTCTCGGCTTGTTGTTGTATGTTACCCGTTCAATGTAGGGGCTCGGGGGTAAATGATGATGGTCCTCATAGCCATCCCCACCCCTCTCTTTTCTCTCTGTCTGTCTGCTTGTGTGCTTGCATTTCATAATGAGAGGGAATTTCAAAGTTCTCAGTTACAAAGGTTTTTTTTGGAGAGTGTTAGGGCTGCCATCATTAAGGGTTTGAATAACCGGGCACCGATATCCTGGTTTCACAGAGGAATAGGACATGCAGCCGTCATCGGTGTTTACCTGAACCAGAAGTGAGTGACACTCACGGTTAGTCATTTAAAGAATAAAGCGTAGACTTGAGAATAAGGGCACACAATAATCGTTTGAATAATCGTGATTTTGATATTGTCCAAAAGAAACGTGATTATGATTTTTCCCATAATCAAGCAGCCCTATCAGGAACATAACATTATTTACTCCAATGAACAACAACACTGACCCACAAGGTGTCAGCCGAGTCAAGGCTAGTTTATGAAACACAAAATCAAACTGTCATAGTGGGGAGATTTGTCCAGAAACTATCAGAGGAGGACTTGACTGGGAGAGGCTCCTTGTAACATCCTGGTTCCAGTGCCAAGAGGCGTTGGACTACGCCTGTGCATCAACAATGGAGAACCAAATTGATTTGCGGCGACACCCCTTCATTATTTTAACCACTCACATTACACTTGCTGTTATAAATATTCCAAAGCCTTCTGTTCGGCGCGGCTACTGAATAAGACGAGGCTGTGTATATGTGCCCTTAGCTATGCTGTTAACTTTTCATTGCTTCTTAATTAATACTTGTTGAATTAGACCAGACCGGCTCTTCACATATTTGGGATAAACGAACACGTCGACACTTGTCTGGAAGCAGCTCAACCAACTAACTAACGTCCCCTCGCCCTTTTCTCCTCTGTTAGTGACATAATTGCTTTATTTGGCCTCACAATGAAAAAGTTTTTGACCAAAACCCCTTTGTTTTATGCTGCTTCCTTTATGAGCTGCGTCGTAACACCAACTGTAAAAGACCTCAACATCTCTACTTCCTGAATGTGTTTGTTTAAAAATCACGACAGTCGACATTAAGCGACACAACACAAGTTTTTCAAAACACTTAAGGAAACTCTGAAATGATAAACGTGTGCTTTTCTGTTTCAGTGTGTCCTGCAGATGTCCAGCAACTGATGGTGAATAAAGAAGATGTTACCCCTGAGCAGCAGCAGTGGAGCCCCCTTGTGGTCAAGGAGGACCCAGAGCCCCCCCATATTAAAGAAGAACAGGAGGAACCTTGGACCAATTGGGATGGACAGCAACTTCAAGGACTGGAAGAGGCTGATATGAAGTTCACCTTAACTCCTGTCGCTGTGAAGAGTGAAGAAGATGAAGGGGAACTTAAATTGTCAAAGCTTCATCCGAGTGAGACGAAGGAGTACAGAGGGAACTTAAGGGGCAATCTAAAGAAAGAGAAACGATTTAGTTGCTCTGAGTGCGGTAAAAGATTTAACCAAAAGGGCACTCTAAATACACACATGAGGCGTCATACAGGAGAGAAACCATTTAGTTGCTCTGAGTGTGGTAAAAGATTTAACACAAAGGGCAATCTAAATACACACATGAGGCGTCATACAGGAGAGAAGCCATTTAGTTGCCCTGAGTGTGGTAAAAGATTTAACCAAAAGGGCATTCTAAACACACACATGAGGCGTCATACAGGAGAGAAACCATTTAGTTGCTCTGAGTGTGGTAAAAGATTTAACACAAAGGGCAATCTAAATACACACATGAGGCGTCATACAGGAGAGAAGCCATTTAGTTGCCCTGAGTGTGGTAAAAGATTTAACCAAAAGAGCATTCTAAACACACACATGAGGCGTCATACAGGAGACAAGCCATTTAGTTGCTCTGAGTGTGGTGAAAAATTTATCCAAAAGGGCAGTCTAAACATACATATGAGGTGTCATACAGGAGAGACACCATTTAGTTGCCCTGAGTGTGGTACAAGATTTAACCAAAAGTGCATTCTAAAAACACATATGAGGCTTCATACAGGAGAGAAGCCATTTAGTTGCTCTGAGTGTGGTAAAAGATTTAACACAAAGGGCAATCTAAATACTCATATGAGGCGTCATACAGGAGAGAGGCCATTTAGTTGCTCTGAGTGTGGTGAAAGATTTATCCAGATGAGCAGTCTGAATACACATATAAGGCGTCATACAGGAGAGAAGCCATTTAGTTGCTCTGAGTGTGGATCAAGATTCAACCAAAAGGGCAGTCTAAACGTGCATATGAGGCGTCATACAGGAGAGAAGCCATTTAGTTGCTCTGAGTGTGGTAAAAGATTTAACACAAAGGGCAATCTATGTACACACATGAGGCGTCATACAGGAGAAAAGCCATTTAGTTGCTCTGAGTGTGGTGAAAGATTTATCCAAAAGAGCAATCTGAAATCACATATGAGGCGTCATACAGGAGAGAAACCATTTATTGGCTCTGAGTGTGGTAAAACCTTTAACCAAAGCAGCAATCTAAATAAACATATGAGGAGTCATACAAGAGAGAAACCGTTAAATCACACAATAAAAAGATATTGATGACGTTTTATTTTTGAGTGTTATTTTATTTTCCGAAATAAACTTTATAATAATAAGTCGATGCCTCTCTCTCTTGCAGGGCGGATAAACTGTGTTAAAATGAATGTGCCCCCGAAATTTCTATATCTCTTCCAATGTATACCTATTTTCCTTACTAAACGTTTCTTTAGTAAGGAACCACACAATTTCCTAATTTTTATGGAACAAAAAGCTCCCTAGAATTTAAAAAAGACACTTTACAAAAACCTAAGGAGCTGGTTGGTCTAGCCCTCCCCAGCTTCTTACTCTATTATTGGGCAACAAATACTAGAGCCATGTTACACTGCTGTTGCACTAATGACCAACCCCCACCCTGGCTACAGTTTGAGGAGCCCTCATGTGGTTCATCATCTTTGATGTCCCTCCTGTGCTTCCCCACAACTATTCCAGCATATGTGCATTCAGACAGTGTTGTTGTGAAAAACTGTCTTAAAATCTGGACACAATTTAAACAACATTTTACATTGCAATCTATACCTGGTCTGGCTCCTGTTTGCTCTAATCCCCTGTTCACTCCATCCATTATGGATAATGCTTTCTCATATGGAGAGACAAAGGAATTCTATATTTTAACCATCTTTACATTGATGGTAAATTTACTTCTTTTGGTCAGTTAGCACAGGTTTACAGCTTACCTTCAACACACTTTTTCAGGTATTTGCAGTTAAGAGATTTTGTACCTATCCGCTTTCCCAATTTTTCCACCACACCGTCTCCCACACTTATAGACACCATCCTCAAAATTAACCCTTACCGGAAAGGTACCATATCAAGGATTTACCACACTCGTCTTGCGCACCAATCCTCAATCACTGATGCCCTGCGTACTGCATGGTCGGTTGGTTTTAATATAGAGATAGACCCTGCGGTATGGGAGCATGCTTTGAAAATGGGTCCACTCATCCTCTGTCTGTGCCAGGCATTGAGTCTTACAATGTAGTAGTGCACAGGGTCCATTGGTCCAAGAGTAAAATGGCTTGTATATTCCCAGGTGTAGACTCAAGCTGTGACCGGTGCCATTTAGGACCGGCCAGTCCCCTTCATTTAATGACGCTAGAAAATATTAAGTACTCGTTGCGAGGCACCTCTACTTATAGGCCGTTAGGTGAACCCTGTTATTGTTTCAACCCGCTCCACAGTCTGGCATCGACAGAATCTTTAGCTCATAAAAAAGATTGAGTCGTGCTAAACTACCGAAAAAAAATGGGCCTAATGGATTCCAAACAGTGCTGTATATATAGCCGCGTCCAAGAAGAACAATGAGGCAAATATACGATAATGTTATGTTTATGTTAAGTCATTTAGATCCAGATCTAACATGGACTGTGAACACCCAGCACACACTGAAGAAATCAAGGCAAAGACTGTACTTCCTACTTCAGCTTAGGAAGTGCAAAGTATCATCACCCATCATCTGTGGATAGTGTCCTGACATGACCATGGACTTTTCAAAACACTGAGGTTAGGAACATTGCTCTGCTGCTACAAGACCAGAACCGAGAGACTGAGGAGGAGCTTCTTTCTTCAAGCATTCTGTATCCTGAAAACATACAATGACTATATAAACTGCAATTACACTTTTTTTCACACTTGCAAATGGACTTTACACACGCTGCACATTATATTCCATCATGCTGTTTAGGAAAAATATTTCTTGATCTTTCTTTCTTCACACTCGCAAACGAAATTTCACTACATGCTTTACATTAGTATTTCTATGTATGTGACAAATAAACCGCCTTCCTTATATCAATAAAAGGCAGTAATTGTACTTATACCAATGACCATTTGTTCGTTCATTTATTCATTCATTTAGTCATCCATTCATTCTTCCACAAATGAAAACAACATTGATCAACCATAAAAACAATCTTTATTAAAAAATTGAAATATGACATACAAAACTGTACAAAACAGAATAAAGAATAACAGATTAAGGACACTCAGTCCTCACTGTCAGTGTCAGGCCAGTTATCTTCCAGTTCCTCAGTTTGTTTTGTGTTGGCACAATTACAACAACGACATAAGTCTGTGCAACACAGTCCTGCACAAAAACCGGAACATCTGCCTGTCTCACAGGCACTTTTGCAGCCGCAGTGTATCACATGCAAAACACAGTCAGGGGACGAATTTCTGATGATCCAGGTGTCTGCTTACGGCCCCTGGAAGCAAGGTACACAATATCTTGACAAACAGACAACACTTTCAAATGCAAGTCATCAGCAATGTTGACATAGTGATCCAGTGTTGGCTCCTCAGTGGCGCCTATAATCCAGCTAACTAGATTGTATAGGACAAGGGGAACAACAGTTTGTGCTTCAGTGACATTCACATTTTCAGAAGTTGGAGGCCATGGGCATGACATGCCAGGATTCTCATTAAGATGTATTTTTAAGAACAACGCTACTGTATATAGTGTCCTTACGTCCTCTTGTGTTGTTTGGCATTTTGTTGTCCCTTTTTCAGTCTCGCTGTCTGTGTAGCTCAACTCACTAGACAGTGTGGTTTCCCCACCTGATGGATAAGGTAGCATGTCCACGAGTCTATCTGTTGACAGAGTCTCTGCAAAAACCAGCTCGCAGACGTTGCGCTTGGTGGGGATGTGAAACACCAGCTGGGGGAAATCACGTTGCGCTTGGTGGGGATGTGAAACACCAGCTGGGGGAAATCACGAGTCAGCCTCTTCTTCAACATATCCTGTCTGCAACACAACAAAACAGTGACAATTGAGAGTTACAGGAGTACCATCAAAAGCAGAGAGTGGTGGAGGTGGTACAAGACATTACAGGCTAGAACTGCCATACAGCACCTTTAACACAAAAGATGCCCAAGAAAGACACACAACATCACAAACCACACCACACAAACACACAATACACATTAGCTGTTCTCCTCGTTGCCAACTGGTACATGTCTGTGCAAACAGCAAGACTTGAAAACTGTTTCTCCAAACAGGCCTGTCACACACATTTTGTTTAAAGCTGCCCTTGCACATGACAAATAATAAGGCTTGAGAGAAAAATGCATTGCAGTTACCTGTAGTTTGAAGCATCAAGACCTTTATTTGCTTTCACCAGTTCAATGAAGGCCTTCCTCAGCTGGCCCATTCTCAGCACCTCTTGGTTGAAAAGCAGCCTGTGGCGAATTATCCTCTCACAGAATATCTTATAGCTGACATCAAACACATATATAAGTGTTGTGATTGTGTGCACATACAACAGAATGCAGATGAATGTTTACTTACATAATGTTAAGTTAGTAGCTCCTTGAAATGCAATATAATAAATAACTTCCTTATCTTTCTCTGGTTTTTCAGGCCTCGTCAAAAACCTGGTGTACTGATTGTAACATCCTTTGTGGTACTGCACCTCCAGAGCCACACAGTCTTTTATATGTATCAGAATACTTTGGTCTTCCTTCAACTCGGCAGCTTTCTACAATTGGCCTTTACTAAAAAAAAAGGATAGCTCAATGAGTTTGTTGACATATCTCCCACACATAATTTTACCTTTCAGTTACTCTACCACAGTGTGTGTGTGTGTGTGTGTGTGTGTGTGTCTGTTTACCTGCTGTTAATGTTTCAGCCTTTTAGAGAGGATCCCTTTGTCGTTTGCCTGCTCGGCTGATTAACTTCTCCTTCTATTTGCAAATTATGCACAGGGCAGGAAGGACGGTTGGCGATTGGCAGCCCTGAACAGGATCGCAGTTTCTTTGTTGGAATCGTGCTGCTAGAAGTAGATGGAATGGCCTTGTGGTCTTCCCTAGCTTCTTGTCTCTCACGTGCGAGACGTCTTTCCACCATTGCGATGGCGTTTTTGTCTCTAAATCTACGGTAGCACGTGAGATGGAAGGCAGCATCCTCGGGAATATTGTCAAACTCCAACACTCCAACAATCAACACAGTGTTTGAAGTTCTCAGCCATGTCCCGACACTGCCACTTCAACCTGAGCCACTTTTCTAGGCTTGTCCTATATGTATTCCATCGAGTAGTGGTTAAATAATTTACATCCTCGTGTTTGACTGAAGTATTATGCATTCAACAATGTTTGCTTTTCGATTTATTACACTCTGGTGTGTCTTCTTCTTCGTCGTCCGTACTGCTCGATGAAGTCATGGGAGCCTCCATCTTGCCAGTCTGTTGACAAAGAGCAGCTACCTCATTGGCATAGCATGATCACATGTCGAACCATGCCACCACTCGCGGCCAAAATCTTATTACGCTCTGAAGAAACTAATTCTGCATAAATCATAATTGCATCGACAATCGACTGGAATTTCAGCGACAAACATTTTTTGGGTAGCTGTAATGTGTATCCCCACCATTTGACTGTCTGATATGTTATCCTCTCATTTATTATCTGTGAGGACTATTGTACATAAAGTCTTGTTTTGAGATTTCTACAAATAAATCATATATAATTTTTTTTTTATATAAGTCGATGATTTAGTGATGCAAAACATCCAAGGTTGAATAATAATACTCCTCTCTGTGGTATAATAATAATACAGTAAATCATTTAGCATCTTAAAAAGGTAAAGTAAAAATGAACTTTGTTGCCGTTTTAGACAGATTATTCATATTCAGCTGATCTAATTTAGGACAGTCAATGTATTTAAGTTCTACGGAGCCCCAGAAAGGTCATGGAAAAGATTTTGAATCCAATATTTGTGTAAACAGCAGCTTCAGGGGAAGAAAGGATGACGTTATAATTAGTAGTAGCAGTATTACAACAAACTAACTCAAAGAAAAAAAAATCGTCACACGGTGTGACTGTGGCGTGGCTTCAGAGTTTGTACACACGCCATCACAACGCGATGTTCTGTATCGCGGACATACATGGACCATTAATCCTTTGATGCTGAGCAGTCAACAAATAACTCTCTCTCTCTCTCTTTCTCTCTCTCAGAATTGGGACATTTCCTCAAAATATGTAAACATTGAGTACGGCGAAGGTTCATCCTATGCCAAAGGAGACGATGTTGTCATAACTCCACTGTGCATTGTCCTTTCACCACCAAACTTCTGTGTCATGATCAGAGTCCAAGCCTGTAAAGCTCTAAGTGTCAATATTTCCTCAGGGACATAGCGCCACCTACTGACCATTGTGAAAATTAAGTTGTTATAACATTGTCCACTTGACACAAAATTGACCAAGCTACATCAGAGCCCCTACTTGAACATATCTATTAGTCTGTATGTAATAATTCTGAAGGCACCACCTACTGGCAACAGGAAATAAGCTTTGTTTGACAACTATCATTCAATTACATGAAGTTTTCACATTGTGTTCAGTGCTGCTTTTCAGTCCCAGAAATTGTCGTTTACTTTTGGTTTTATTGGTTTGTTTAATTTAATTATTGAGTATTTCTACTTCACTGTCTTAGTACTTTACTTAGTAATATTATTTTACTGTCTTGGTACTTTTACCTCAGTAAATGATACAAATTCTTCTTCCACCATTGGTTAAGTTTATTTTGTTACGTATACTTTAGTACTTGTTTAACAAGTACTTGTAACAGAGTATTTCTACTGTGCAGTATTAGTAATTGAGTTTTCTCTCCGTCCTCCAGTCCAACAGGGATCGCTGCTGGCTCGGAACTCGGAGTCTCTGTTTCCTCAGGCTGGCTCTCATTGTTCTTCTCAGAGACTCGAGGTGCGCAGAAAGGAGGAACATGTCCGCCATGCAGCTGCTGCGGGTGTCGGTACACGAGCGGATCAGCGCTGCCGCTGAAGACTTCCTGATGCAGGTGGAGAAAGGAGGAGGAATGGCTCAAGTCCCGGCGCTGCGAGCGATGCTAACCGAGCGGCTAATGGCGGCGGCTGAGATGATCCTCGCGGGGCTCGAGGAAACCTTGGCAGAGTACGACGACCTAGGGGAGATCTGTCGCCAGAGGAGGCTGCTCGATGCAGTGATGCAGCCCGTAGTCCGGCTGCACAGAGCAGGTCAGTCCCTAGAGGAACCGCTAACAGGCTAACGTTAGCTAGCATCAGCTCGAGCAGCGGAGTTAATACGTCACTTCCTGTCTGTGTTTTTAAATCATCATTGTATCAGGCCATCATGAAATACCAGGAGCGGGGGAGTGTGTGTCTGTAGCGAGCGCCCCCGGTCCCAGCTCCAACCCCGCCCACTCGCTCAGAAGAGGGGTCAAAATGTCTCTTTTGATAGTAAAGGTTTCCTACCCCTGCACAGTATGGACAATACATGGCCTCACAAACAGGGGCTTGCTTGTTAGCACTGTCGAATCAGCTTAACAGGAGAAAACTGAATAAACTCGAGCTCAGTCTCTAGCTCAGACCATCTTCCATGATCAGATCTCTACAGTGGCCCTGAGAGCTCAACAAACAGCAACTTAAAAAAACACCTGCAAGTTGACAAGCAAAGTAAGAAAACAGTTACATCAATTTCACAACACAACACATTACAGAAATGCGACGCAAATATACAAATGCGCAGGAAACAGATAAACGCGCTGCAAATAGAGGCGAAACGACAACGGAAGTGTTTCCAGAGGACAGCTAAAAGTGATGGACACTGCTGCCACAGGAGACACAAAAACGTCCAATACATCATACAAATTCGGTTCCACACGGGTCGGCCACCCGCGCACTTCAGCCCCTCTGCAGTTTGCAGTGGCTGTACAATACAGTGTTGTGCATATTTTTTTGTTTCATTAATATTTATTCAAAAATTCACTCTTTATAGGCTATATTAAAATGCAGTGAAAAAAAAAAAAAAAGCGTGTTTCCTCATTGAGATCTTTATTACAATGAACAAAATATGCGCTGCCGTAATCTTAAGCAGCGGAGCCGACAGCTAGAAGCCGGTGCTACTAAACACAGCTGACCCTCGTTTTTTTTTTTTTCCTCCAAAATAAAATAATAATAATATAAAAAAACAATCATGTTAAACATTATAACTTAACCACAAATATATAATACTTAGGTCTGACAGGTTTTGCCAAATGTAAATCAAAACTATCAAACAAGGCACAGAGTCTTCATAAAAATAACCAGTCACTCACATACAACTTCAGCACCAGCCTACGGATTTGTGTTGAGAAAGATGAGCATGTTAACATGCTCTGGGTTCAGTCGCGAACACAGCCTGGTGACCGTCAGTCCAGCCGCCGTAAAATCCCGCTGAGGTGACTGATGTCGCCGTGATACACAGGTAGCTCTGTGCTAATTTGGCTATTCCGGTGAACCTTGTTCCATTCACTTTCCACCAGTCTGTAGGGGTGCAATCCAGGTGTGGGGGAGCTTCCCTCAGAAAGTTATGAAGATCTGCTTCGATGCTAGAATCACGTTGAATGGTATAGTGCTCCCCGAGGAGTTGTGTCATAGTAGAGACCTGGGACTGTGAGGCCGCGGCTCCGCTGCTCCCCTCGTCCGTGTCAGACAACGCAGGCTCCTCGTCTCCCCAAGCTTCTGGGATAGCTTCGCAGTATTGGCAGTGAACCAAGTCATTTTTTAACTCAAAATGGTCCCACGCTACACTTCGCCGTGACCTCTTCATGTTTACTTTGGAAATGGAAATACACGGTAACTCGCAGGTAACTGAGTAGGCCTGTGGCGTTTTTTTCAAACACTGCCCCCCGTGGTCAAATGTAAAATTAGCTAATTTATCGATGAAAAAATAATGTCATCGAAGAAATTCTTAATGATGAAATTATTCGATCGTCGATTAATTATGCCCATCCCTACTTGTTAGCGCTGTTTATTCAGTTTAACATGAGAAGACGGCATGTCTCTAGATCGGACCATCTTCCGTGCTCAGAGCTCACTTTGGGTCTCTCCGAGCGAGTGGGCGGGGTCGGAGCCCCGAGGCCGGTGCACTCGCTACGCGCACACACATACACACATACACACACTTGCCCGCTCCTGGTATTTCATGATGGCCTGATCACTCACTTTCATCATTACATTCACCTTAATAATGTGAAAACTGATTCGTTAAGTTCAGCGTCCGCGAAAAATTTGCACAACACTGTATGGTACAGCCCCTGCAGAGGGGCTGAAGAGCAGGGGTTGCCGACCCCTGTGTGGAACCAAATTTGTATGGTGTATTGGACGTTTCTGTGTCTCCTGTGGCAGCAGAGTCCATCACTTTTAGTTGTCCTCTGGAAACATTACGATGTTGTTTCTCTCTTTGCTGCGCTTTTTCTCTATTTGCTGCGCATTTTGGTATTGCTGCACATTTCTGTAATGTGTTGTGTTGGGAAATTAATGAAGATGTTTTCTTACTTTGCTTGTGTTTTGTCAACTTGCATGTGTTTTCTTAAGTTGCTGTTCGTTGAGCTCTCACGGCCATCGTACATTCCTCTGAGTTTTACCCACAGGTCTTGTCTGAAAGCAGCTTAAACCCTCGTCCTGTTCTCCTCTGTTAGTGACCTAATTGGTTTATTTGGCCTCACAATGAAACATTTTTACCAGAAACTCTTTGTTTTATGCTGCTTCCTTTACGAGCTGCGTTGTAACACCAACTGTAAACGACCCCAACATCTCTACTTCCTGAATGTGATCGTTCAGAAATCACGACAGTCGATATTAAATGACCTAACACAAGTTTTTTTTTGACATTTCAGGAAACTCTGAAATGATAAATGTGTGTATTTGTGTTTCAGGGTGTCCTGCAGATGTCCAGCAACTGATGGTGAATAAAGAAGAGGTTACCCCTGACCAGCAGCAGTGGAGCCCCTTTCTGGCCAAGGAGGACCCAGAGCCCCCCAACATTAAAGAAGAACAGGAGGAACCGTGGACCAATTGGGATGGACAGCAACTTCAAGGACTGGAAGAGGCTGATATCAATTTCACATTGACTCCTGTCGCTGTAAAGAGTGAAGAAGATGAAGAGGAACTTCAATCATCAAAGCTTCATCCGAGTGAGACGACGGAGACGACGGAGAACAGAGGGAACCTAAGGGGCAATCTTGAGAAAGAGAAACCATTTAGTTGCTCTGAGTGTGGTAAAAGATTTAACACAAAGGGCAATCTAAATACACATATGATGCGTCATACAGGAGAGAAGCCATTTAGTTGCTCTGAATGTGGTAAAAGATTTAACACAAAGGGCAATCTAAATACACATATGATGCGTCATACTGGAGAGAAGCCATTTAGTTGCTCTGAGTGTGGTAAAACATTTAACACAAAGGGTAATCTAAATACACACATGAGGCATCATACAGGAGAGAAACTATTTAGTTGCTCTAAGTGTGGTAACAGATTTAACACAAAGGGCAATCTAAATGCACACATGAGGTGTCATACAGGAGAGAAACTATTTAGTTGCTCTAAGTGTGGTAAAAGATTTAACACAAAGGGCAATCTAAATACACACATGAGGCGTCATACAGGAGAGAAACCATTTAGTTGCTCTGAGTGTGGTAAAAGATTTACCGGAATGGGCGCTGTAAGTAGTCACATGAAGAGTCATACAGGAGAGAAACCGTTTAGTTGCTCTTACTGTGGTAACAGATATACCGCAAGGGGAAGTCTAAATAGACATATGACGCTTCATACAGGAGAGAAGCTATTTAGTTGCTCTGAGTGTGGTAAAGGATTTAATCTAAGGCGCATTCTAAATAAACATATGAGGAGTCATACAGAAGAGAAACCGTTTAGTTGCTCTGAGTGTGGTAAAGGATTTAACTTAAGGCGCATTCTAAATAAACATATGAGGAGTCATTAGGGTTGCAAAATTCCGGGAATACTTGCAACCCTAGGAGTCATACAGGAGAGAAATTGTTTAGCTGCTCTGACTGGTAAAAGATTTAAGATTCAGTCCTATCGTACGAGACGTGAGGATTCATAAAGGAGAGAAATTATTCAGTTGCAACCTTTTGAAACAAAATATTTTTTAGGACTTATCAGCAGATATTCATATTATACATATTCATAGTTCACTGTTTTAAATAGACTATAAACATTTTTTATGTCCCTAGAAAATATAACTCATTGAATAACACGAAAGATTTGTGTTTATATATCTTGTTTCTACTGATTTCTACATAATTAATCTATTTTTCATAATGTCCTTCATGTCATTTTAAGGTTATAGTGTGTTCCTTGCACTGTATGAATGTGTGTTCTTAACTAGTTCATATGATTAAATATGTTAGTTTTAAATCAATGGTTTCTTGGTTCGTGAGATTCAATGACAGTGTGTGTTCTCCTTTATGTATTGAATGTCTTTACAAGAATTAAAGTCTAATAAAAAGATAATGGCGTCGTCGCCCTTCTCTTTGTTTCTGTACGAACGGAGGCTGCACTGGCTACAGTTGAATTGTCTCATCACGAGACTAATTAATCAGCTTCTCAGTCAGACATCTTTGTTTACGTTTGATGTGAAGTCGGAACGTGGCAATTTCAGGTCAGAATATCTGACAAGTGAGTCGTCTGTTACGGTAAATGTCAAACACAGGGTTCCTACGGTCATGAAAAACCTGGAAAAGTCATGGAATTGTAAATAGTTTATTTCCAGTCCTGGAAAAGTGCTTGAAAAAAATTAAATCCCCAAAGTTTTGGAGAAGTCATGGAAATTAGTTATATACATATTTTCATGTTCATTTACGCTGAGTTTTAAATAATTAATATGCTTTTAAAGGAAAGCATATGTCTCGCTCAGAGACACAGTGAGATCAGAGCTTGTTTGTTCTCATCAGTGGAAACAGTGAAACCACAGAGTTTTTCTGGTGACAGCTGCTCAGAGATCAGCGCCGCAGCTTCTTGATCAGAGCAGAAGCTTCAGTTGATTTTACCGTTAATGTTTCCCCTCTCCAGTCCGACCTGCTCTCACGTTTTGTTTTAATATTTTGTCAACTAAAATATGCGCCACATCCTATTACGTCTTACAGCCCGGCGCTCTTCCCTGCAGGTCGCTAAGCTATAGTGTCCGACTCCTGGCCTCGGTAAACTAACCCTGGATAAATCCCCAAAAAGAAAAGTCTGGAAGGAAAATAGAGTTTAATTCTGCATGGACAGATTAATTTGCTTTCACTCCCCAACGCTGCTGGCTTACCTTAATGCTTGATATGTGGCGAGGAATTGGCAGAAAACCAAAAATGTAACGTTTGGAGATATTTCTAGAGCGAGCACATGGCACCTGCTAAAAAGTACCCAGCTGGAGATGAGCAAAAAAAGCATAGTTCTGTGTTTCATTTATTTCAAAGTGGGCCTACACATGTATTTTGTTCTCCTCCTCGTGAGAGTTGGGTGTTTACCTTTTTGCTAACAGGTAAAAATAGCAATAAAATGTCAAAAGTTTTTTTTTGATGTTCTATAATTTAACAAATGCAAAAAACTATAGTTTTTATATATATTGTATAACTTTACATAAAACTTTATTAGCTTTGTTATCAAATATGTTTTGCGGCTCCAGACACATTTTATTTGGGGGAAGATGGGGCAAAATGGCTCTTTCAATAGTAAACGTTGCCGACCCCTGTCTTATACTGTCAGGAGGCCTCAGCCCAAAAATGACACGAGAGATGGTTATTGAATCAGGACCACACACCCGTTTATTTTCCTTCACACTTCAAAACTTCTCTTTCAACAACACCCCTTTCCGTTAGAACCCCCTTTCAAAACAAGAGTCCCAACTAATACCCTGCTTATAACAGGAACTACACATCAACCTTCCACAATAAGGTCACTAAATAAAAAAGCTTACAGATGTGTTGTTTTTTTGATGTGAATAGCATATTTGTCAAAAGTTGTTAAAAGTTTATATGAATTCATTTATTCTAGCCCTCACAACAGCTCAACAAAACGTCTGTCTCAGAGTGCGATTCCCGCTGCGGTCTGCCAAATAGGTTTATTATTTAAAGTATTATAAAAGTGCCTATTGCAGAGTTGACTGAACCATTTACTACTCAGTGTGTCTGTGGAGTGTTTCTCACACCACAATTAGATTCTGACCATATTAATATCAATCTAGGCTCTTAATTTGTCTCTCAAAGTGGACCAGATAGATGCATCTTTACTTTAAAATGTACTATATCCTCTTCCAAGAGGGTCCAGGGTTCATCCACCATGATCTCTACAAATCCTGTGGAAAACACTGTGGTGTGCATGTGTGAGTGAGTGAGCATATTATTGTTATAAATAAATTGTAACTTTTGGCTTAGAAACAAAAAAAATTCTTTTGAACTTTATTCCCTACCGGGCTATCTGAATTCGGTTGTGTTGATACAGTGCTACATAGAATTTCTGGCAAACTTCATTTAATTTGCAATCTCAAACTCAATTGTGCTGCTGATGTTATCGGTTACAACTCCTAGTGGCGCTGGGGTCTTGAAAAATATTAGAAGGGTCTTGAAAAAGGTCTTGAAAAGTATTGAATTTGATCTCAGGATTGCTGCATATACCCTGCATACTCTGTCTATCCATCTATCTATCTATCTATCTATCTATATCGATGTAACATGAATACTGTTTGTTTGATTGAAAATGAAAAGGTTCATCATTTGAATTACATGTCTTTTAGTCTCTAAAATTGGAATTTTGTGAAATGTTTCTGATGAATTCAAATCAAGATGTGGTTTTCTGTATTTGAAAACATCTAATAGTTACAGAATATACTAGTTACTTAAGAAAAGTTTCTGGTACCTTCCTCCACAGGAAAGGGAATAAGTGCTACAGAGGACGATCCTGCACCATCATCGTGCACTGCAGGTGAACCATACACGTCTTCATTTGAATCAATATGAGAAAATAAAGACAAGAAATTTGTTTCATTCTTTTTTTATTTACTCAAGTTGAGCAAATACAGATTTGTTTAATTAATGCTACAAAGAGGAACTCCATTGTAGTACCAAATTGTACCTCTAGATGGCAGGCGAATGCAGCATTTGATTGAACTTTCTTTTCATCCTGATGTTTTCCATTGTAAAGAACATAAAGGATGCTCTAGTGCATTAACATTTTATTATGTATATTTTGTGATGTAGTCTCCATAGTGACAGTACTGGCCGGACTGGGACTTACATCCTGAATGACATGGTTCTGAATCGCATGGCTAAAGGTGAGCTTTACATATGTGTGTTACTTTCTGTTGTCTAAGCCTTTTTCTAATCAAGAATATCTGTACGAAAACGGAAAATAGATAAGGTGATTTTCCCGTGTTGTCTTAAATGTGCCATCATGTAAAAATAAATTTAAAATGACGTGTGAATGGCATAGCTCTGATTTGAAATGTTTGTAGCGCCTGTATTATGTGTTCAGGGACGTTCAGAGTGTTGCATTTTAATGAAAATCACACCAGGATGATAGAAACACATTCAAATAAAGGGGGTGCATATGAAGGAGCCACAGACGACTTAGAACATCAGATTTGGTTGCTGTGCTCCAATTCAAGCTGAAATCGAAGCAGAATCTTAAATTTTCCCTCTTATTTGCGGTTAAGTTTTTCTCATTTTGTTAAAAAACCCTCAACGGTGTATTTTAAAGCTCCAAATGTTAGTTTTTTTGAAACATCAACGTTGAATGGTGTTTTGAGTTCTCAGTGTTTAAACATCTGAGGCACCTCTTCCTCTCCACACACTACTAACACCTGCAGAAAACACATCCATGCTACGTCCTTCTCTTTGTGCCCCACTCAGGTCTGTCTGACGTGGAATCATCATTGTATACCTCAAGCGAGTAAGAAATGTAAAAAAAAATTAAAGAAGTGCTATTCTTTGAAGAAAAATTTAAAATAAAATCTATTTTGTATCTGTGAGACCTTAAATACATATTTTCGTGTTTAAGTGCTGCAATCACTGGGTTTGACTTCTGTGACTTTCTGAACTGTATCATCCTCATCACCAACTGATTTTTATCAATGTAAGTACGAGTATGACAATTTTATTTCTAATGGTTTGTTGGTCACAGTTTTTCGACATTTCATTTTGTTAGCTTTTAAACTTTTTAAATATCTGAATTCAAAGTCTTTGATGACGTATTATTTTTTGTGTTATTTTACTTTCTGAACTGATCTTTATAAATAAGTCGATGATTTAGTGATGCAAAACATCCAAGGTTGAATGATAAGAGATTCCTCTCTGTGGTATAATAATAATACAGTAAATCATTTAGCATCTTAAAAAGGTTAAGTAAATATGAACATTGTTGCCGTTTTAGAAAGATTATTCATATTCAGCTAATCTAATTTAGGTCAGTCTATTTATTTCAGTTCTACGGAGCCCCAGAAGGGTCATGGCAAAGATTTTGAATCCCATATTTGTGTAAACAGCAGCTTCAGGGGAAGAAAGGATCATGTAATTATTAGTAGTAGCAGTATTAATACAAACTAACTCAAAGATCGATTTTTCGTCACAGGGTGTGACCGTGGCACCGCTTCAAAGTTTGATTACACACCATCAATACATGATGTTCTGTATCGCGGACAGACATGGACCATGAATCCTTCGATGCTGAGCCGTCAACAAACAACTCAAGTCCTGCATTGACAGGGTTGGTGGTCATTGATCAAAGGAATCTTTATGTCTTGCAAAAGTTACGTCTCCCTCTCTCTCTCTCTCAGAATTGGGACATTGACTCAAAACATGTTAACATTGAGGTACGGCGAAGGTTCATCCTATGCCAAGGGAGACTATGTTGTCATAACTCCACTGTGCATTGTCCAATCACCACCAAACTTCTGTACAATGATCAGAGTCCAAGTCTGAACAGCTCTATGTGTCAATATTTCCTCAGGGTAATAGCGCCACCTACTGATTTAATTATTACTATTATTGAGCATTTCTACTTCACTGTCTTAGTACTTTTACTTGTAATGAAATATTACTTTACTGTCTTGGTACTTTTAACTCAGTAAATAATCCGAATTCTTCTTCCCCCATTGGTTAAGTTTATTTTGTTGTTTACACTTTAGTACGTGTTTAACAAGTACTTGTACCAGAGTATTTCTACTGTGCAACATTACTACTTTCGTTTCCTCTCCGTCCTCCAGTCCAACAGGGATCGCTGCTGGCTCGGAACTCGGAGTCTCTGTTTCCTTCCGCTCGCTCTCTTTGTTCTTCTCAGAGCCTCGATGTGCGCAGAAAGAAGGAACATGGCCGCCGTGCAGCTGCTGCGGGAGTCTGTACACGAGCGGATCAGCGCTGCCGTTGAAGACCTCCTGCTGCAGGTGGAGAAAGGAGGAGGAAAGGCTCAAGTCCCGGCACTGCGAGCGATGCTAACCGAGCGGCTAATGGCGGCGGGTGAGGAGATCCTCGCGGGGCTCGGGGAAACCTTGGCCGAGTACGAAGACCTAGTGGAGCAGTCCGAGCGGGAGATCTGTCGCCAGAGGAGGCTGCTCGATTCCGTGATGCAGCCCGTAGTCCGGCTGCACAGAGCAGGTCAGTCCCTAGAGGAACCGCTAACAGGCTAACGTTAGCTAGCATCAGCACGAGCAGCGGAGTTAATACGTCACTTCCTGTCTCTGTGTTTTTAAATC
The DNA here is from genome assembly GCF_947347685.1 of Pleuronectes platessa. Taxonomy (NCBI): domain Eukaryota; kingdom Metazoa; phylum Chordata; class Actinopteri; order Pleuronectiformes; family Pleuronectidae; genus Pleuronectes; species Pleuronectes platessa. The sequence continues at coordinate 7,109,578 of NC_070649.1, forward strand.
ATCATCGTATCTGGCCATCATGAAATACCAGGACCGGGCGAGTGTGTGTCTGTAGCGAGCGCCCCAGGTCCCAGCTCCGACCACGCCCACTCGCTCAGAAGAGGGGTCAAAATGTCTCTTTTGATAGTAAAGGTTTCCTACCCCTGCATAGTATGGACAATACATGGCCTCACAAACAGGGGCTTGTTTGTTAGCACTGTCGAATCAGCTTAACAGGAGAAAACGGCATGTATCTAGCTCAGACCATCTTCTGTGATCAGACCTCACTGTGGGTCTCTCCGAGTGAGTGGGCAGAGAGACCCACAGACAAATACTAGTAGCGCACCGGGGTCCGCTACACACACACACTCACCCGCTCCCAGTTTCTCATGATGGCCTGATACAATAATGATTTAAACAATTTAAGTGACGTTCACTCATGTTCATCGTTACGTTAATAATATGAAAACGGAAAAATATGCACAACACTGTATTGAACAGCCACTGCAGAGGGGCTGAGGCATATCTATGGGCTGAAGAGCCGACCCCGATGATGTATTGGGCGTTTTTGTGTCTCCTGTGGCAGCCGTGTCCATCACTTTTAGCTGTCCTCTGGAAACACTTCCGATGTCGTTTATCTCTTTGCTGCGCATTTTTGTATTTATTGCGCATTTCTGTGTTGTGAAATTGATGTAGATGTTTTCTTACTTTGCTTGTGTTTTGTCCGCTTGCATGTGTATTCTTAAGTTACTGTTCCTTGATCTCTCAGGGCCACCGTACATTTCTCTGAGATTTACCCACAGGTCTTGTCTGAAAGTAGCCTGACGTTGTCATACTCACAATTCTAGTCAGAATGTGAGTCTGATACCGCTCCATTGGGCTGTGATTATGGGGCGTGTTTCAACCGAACCAGAAAAAAAAAAGCCTCTTGTCTCAATTGGACAGACCGACAACCAATCAGAGCAACGTAGTATGTGACGTATGTTAAGCGACTGATTGTGAGTTATTTACTAACGCCGGGTTCACACCGGATGCTGAAGCGCATGCTTCTGCAACTGCGTCGGCGGCGTTTCACGCAGCTGTGTCGCAGGACTCTTTGTCATTCATGCTTCCCCAACCTTCCCCAAGCGCTGCGCGTCTTTATATGTTTTTTTGTCGAAGACGACCTTAGAGACGCCTTCTTTCTTCTTCGTCGATTGTTTATTTACATAGCCACTGCGGCTCCTCGTAGCCTTTTTCTGGCGGACAAATCCGCCAGTCAGTGACGGGTTATACAAGTGATCATACTATCGGATCTCTATTACCAAGTGCTCTTCTATTTGGTCCATATTCGTTCTTCTAAATCTTCCCCTTCTGTTGTCCTGGAGTTTTAATTTTACCAATGACATTATTAAATGTCCCCCTCTGCCCATCCACTACAGCCACACAAGCAGTGATAAAGATAAAGAGAGAGAGAGGGGGGTTACGTATTCTCCACATAGGCTTGAGTGGAGAATACGTAATTTACCCTCGACACCCGACATTTAACGGAGCAAACAGCAGAGAAGTTCTTCAACATGGATGACATTAAATTAATAATTGAAGTGGAGAAGCGCAGTGAGTTGTATGATCCTCGGAACATGTTGTATAAAGACAACACCAAGAAAGACAAATGTTGGGATGCTGTTGCTTAATGTTGGAGCAACAAGTAAGTATATGCTTTTATACTACTGGATCAATGGGTGATATTATTAGCGCTGCCCGGCGGTTCAGCGTCGCTTCAGCGTCCGGTGTGAACAGCCAAGCGCGATAGGGATTAGCGCAGCGCGGCGCTTTGGCGTCGCCTCCGCGTTCTCTGTTCCTCTTTCAAAATGAATGCGCTGTCGATGTCTTCTAAAACAGACTCAAATGCAACATCTACACATCTCAGCTCTCCAGCGGCAGGCATTCAACCTAAGCGCCCTTTGATGACGTGGTTGATTACGTTACCATTGATCATCTGTCAATCATCGTATAAAGCCCGCCCTGACAATCTGATTGGCCCGGTCGACTTTGTACCGGGCATAATTTCTCCTCAACGGAGCGACTCCAGACCGAACTTCCCGACATCAAATGTTGTGGGCGGGGCTAAGTTCGTCCGGCATCCAGGCTAGTCTGAAAGCAGCTTAACCAACTAACGTCCTTTTGCCCTGTTCTCCTCTGTTATCGAATTGGTTTATTTGGCCTCAAAATGAAAAACCTTTTTACCAGAAACCCCTTTGTTTTATGCTGCTTCCTTTACGAGCTGCGTTGTAACACCAACTGTAAATTACCTCAACATCTGTACTTCCTGAATGTGATCGTTCAGAAATCACGACAGTCGATATTAAATGACCAAACACAATTTTTTTAAAACACTTCAGGAAAATCTGAAATGATAAATGTGTGTATTTGTGTTTCAGTGTGTCCTGCAGACGTCCAGCAACTAATGGTGATTAAAGAAGAGGTTACCCCTGAGCAGCAGCAGTGGAGCCCCCTTGTGGTCAAGGAGGACCCAGAGCCCCCCAACATTAAAGTGGAACAGGAGGAACCGTGGTCCAATCGGGATGGACAGCAGCTTCAAGCACTGGAGGAGGCTGATATCAAGTTCACATTGATTCCTGTCGTTGTGAAGAGTGAGGAAGATGAAGAGGAACTTAAATCGTCAAAGCTTCATCCGACTGAGACGACGGAGAACAGAGGGAACCTAAGGGGCAATCTAGAGAAAGAGAAACCATTTAGTTGCTCTGAGTGTGGTATAAGCTTTCACCAAAAGAGCACTCTAAAAACACATATGAGGCGTCATACAGGAGAGAAGCCATTTAGTTGCTCTGAGTGTGGTAAAAGATTTACCACAAATGGCAGTCTAACTACACATATGAGGCTTCATACAGGAGAGAAGCCATTTAGTTGCGCCGAGTGTGGTAAAAGATTTAATACAAAGGGTTGTCTAACTACACATATGAGGCGTCATACAGGAGAGAAGCCATTTAGTTGCTCTGAGTGTGGTAAAAGATTTCGCAAAAGGAGCAATCTAGTAATACATATGAGGAGTCATACAGGAGAGAAACCATTTAGTTGCTCTGAGTGTGGTAAAAGATTTTACACAAAGGGCCGTCTAACTAAACATACGAAACTTCATACAGGAGAGAAACCATTTCGTTGCGGTGAGTGTGGTGAAAGATTTAACCAAAAGGACTGTCTAACTACACATATAAGGCATCATACAGGAGAGAAGCCATTTAGTTGCTCTGAGTGTGGTAAAAGATTTTACAGAAAGGGCCATCTAAATACACATATGAGGAGTCATACTGGAGAGAAGCCGTTTAGTTGCTCTGAGTGTGGTGAGATATTTAGCCAGAAGAGCAATCTAAATAGTCATATGAGGCGTCATACAGAAGAGAATGCAATTAATTGCTCTGAGTGTGGTAAAATATTTACCAAAAGGAGCAATCTAAATATACATATGAGGAGTCATACAGGAGAGGAACCGTTTAGTTGCTCTTAGTGCGGTAAAGGATTTAACCTAAGGCGCATTCTAAATAAACATATGAGGAGTCATTAGGGTTGCAAATTCCAGGAATATTCAAAGTTGGAAACTTTCCATGGGAATTAATGGAAAATGTTTGGGTAATTTATACTAACTGTATTTACCTTGTCATATGCAAGCATAAATATAAACATTTTGTTTTGGGCACTTGATTATATGCTTCTACATCTTTGTTGCAGTCTTAACATAGGTCTTTGAACAGTATTTGCAAATGTACACAGCATTTCCTTCTACATTGGCTGGGGTGAAATGTTTCCACATATGAGAGTGCACGTGGCATTGTTCTGTAGAATAAGATGAGAAAAAAGCTTGTAAATCACACTAAAGCAATGCCAGAGATATAAATAGTTAGCTAAACAATTGGAATCATTTTTAAAAATATTTTACAATTGATGGATAAATTAATAGAAATAGGCTAGATGAACAGATAAACTATCCTCAATCAGCATGCTAATATATTTCCCCCAGTAGTATCATCAAACTTACCTGACTATTCCTTTGGCTAATGCAATAGTGTAGCCTCAATAGCCCTGCTGTAGTGTGCGAATTATCTGTGCATGTGATCGAGGAATGCACAGTGCAGGGTTGATATTCAACTTGCAGCGTGTGCTTCATTCCATACATCTTTAAAATAGAGTTTTGAATTATCTTTCTATAGGTCAGCATTAAATTTGCTGTAACATTTTCTTTCAAAAATTCCCAAAATTCCCACTCTTAACTTCCATGGAAAGTTTCCAGAAATTTACCAAAAATGTTCCACCCCTTTGCAACCCTAGGAGTCATACAGGAGATAAATCGCTTAGCTGCTATGACTGGTAAAAGATTTAAGATTCAGTCCTATTGCACGAGACATGAGGATTCATAAAGGAGAGAAATTATTCAGTTGCAGCCTTTGCAACAAAAGATTTTTTAGGATTTATCAGCAGATATTCATATTATACATATTCATAGTTCACTGTTTTAAGTAGACTACAAACAGTTTTTATGTCCCTAGAAAATATAACTCATTGAATAACATCAAAAAATTTGTGTTTATAAATCTTGTTTCAACTGATTTCTACATAATTCATCTATTTTCATAATGTCCTTCATGTCATTTTAAGGTTAAAGTGTCTTCCTTGCACTGTATGAATGTGTGTTCTTAACTAGTTCATATGATTAAATATGTTAGTTTTAATACAATGGTTTCTTGGTTTGTGAGATTCAATGACAGTGTGTGTTCTCCTTTATGTATTGAATGTGTTTCCAAGAATAAAAGTCTGATAAAAAGATAATGGCGTCGTCGCCCTTCTCTTTGTTTCTGTACGAACGGAGGCTGCACTGGCTACAGTTGAATTGTCTTATCACGAGACTAATTAATCAGCTTCTCAGTCAGACATGTTTTTTGACGTGAAGTGGAAACTGGGAAATTTCAAGTTAGAATATCTGACATGAGTCGTCTGGAACGCAGCATTCCACCCCCACACACAGACAGTGAAGCAACGTTGACGGTGTTGTGCCATAGTGCTTAAAAAGTTTTACCATAGAATGGTGTGCCTTAAGGCACTCAATAAATTTGGTTATCAAAATAAAATATAAAACATTCATATTTAAAATATTAATATTAAATAATAACTTTAATTGGTTAAAGTTGTCTCGCGGGGCACCACCCTTCAAAGAAGGGAAAAGATAGCCAATTTATTGATTAAGATCAGCTTCATTCAGATCTAGTTCGAATAGAAATCTCAATATTTTCTATTATAGATTATATAATGAACAGAGAAGGTTATGGAGTTCTTAACAATGTAACGGTTGGCAAAATTCGCAAAGTAGCAAAATTAGGGGCTCTCAAAATGGTGGTTGATCAAAAGATTAACACTTTCCTGTGGGCTCTAAGATGGCCCCTAAGATAAGCACCCCCCCCCCCCCCCCAAACAGGATTGTTAAATTCAGAGACAGCTGTGATTTCCCCAATCTATAAAATTTAAGATAATTATTTGTATATGCTTGTGTTTGTACTGGGGATGGTTCAGTTCCGTCGGTCAATGTGTGTGATACTGGACTCAGTACAGGGCCGGCCCTAGCACATTTTGCGCTCTAGGCAAGCTTCACTCCTGATTCCAATTAAACACAATTTCAAGTACAAGCATTTCTTTGAGTGTAACTGCATTTTAAAGTGCATAAAACATACAATCAATTATTATGGTGTCTCTTTCCTCCAAACATCTTAGTATACATTATCACTCCTAAAGAAATATAAACATTAACAATATAGACCTATTGAACATTAGCTTATAACTGGTCTTTATAAGGCACAATAACAATACATGAATTACAGAGTCTGTGTGTGTCAGAGCTGAACTACACACTGTAAAGTAAACAATATACTATCGCGACCCGCCTGCAAGACGACGTGCAGGTAAAATAAACACCTATACAGGCGAATGTAGCCCCGCCCACCTAGTGCTCGAGTGTCTCCCCTCACTACCCAGCGGAGTTTTTAAGTTTTACCAGTCAAGTTGATAATCAAAACAACATCAACACGTCTCAGTGACACTCGTGGTGATCAAGCGAGGCTTTAGGAGCTAACGTAGGTGACTCTCACCCACTACTAACCTGTAAAGTACAGGATGAATGCAGCAGCAATAAAGACACGGAGCATTCAGTTCCTCATCCAGACTGCACCTGACAGTACGGGGTGCAACTGCTCCCGTGCCAAACGTTCCACCTGAGTGCTGCGGTCATTCACATACCACATATAGAAGGGGGCGCAAAAAACTCTGTCTAGCCCCCCTCTGAGTGGCGCCCTAAGCAACCGCCTATGTCGCCTGTAGGAAAGACCGGCCCTGAATCAGTAACAACATAGATTCAAAGCAAACATATTTAATCTAACGAGCAAGGATCGACATCACATGACAGACGCAGGAAGTGAAGCGTTTATCCTTGTTGCTGTGCGCAAAACGCATGCCAGGCTTTAAAATGCCTATTCTCGTATTATTATTATTATTTTTTTTATTTTTAGGAGTAGTAGGAATAGTAGGAAAAGTATTAGGCGGAACCTTTGAAAGGCGCTGTTGTTTCATGTCGGCTTTGCAATCCAGACAGTCAACAAGACCTGCCACGGAAGCTGCTTCTTTAGTGGCACCCGCTGGTACATTTAAAGTATTTATACACTTGTTTTAACAGTATTTTCCGGGTCTCTGGGATTGTTTTAAGATGCTGTGGCAGAGTAGCAACTGACCGACATTCAACTGCGTCAGACAAAGGTACCAACGGCAAGAATATCGAGCTCGTAGCTAACTTCCATTGTCAGATAATGCTTCGAATTAGCCAGCAAAGATAACAGTTAGTGAGTAGAAGTGGACATTTTGGATATAAATGTGGTTTGTTTCCGGCGCCGAGTCGAAGAATAGATTCTATAAATGCAGTCAATGTTCAAAACCAGAATCTATCTCTTATATTTGTTTGATTACAAGCGCGGAACACTTAAAATTCATAGATTTTTCAATTGAGTTTGGTTTAAAAATACCTGTAAGTTTCAGAATATAAAAGAACATATTAACTTGTACTTCTTTAAAATACTTCTGTTACTTTCTCCTAAAGAATTGAAGAACAATTGAAAAATCAATGCACGTTGCCTATTGCACTGAATTGTTGCAGAATTTAAGAGGAGCTGCTGAATTTCAATGTGGATGAAAAAAAAACAATAATATCTAGAAGGAATGTGTCCTGAGAAACAAGGGGATTTAAAATCCAGTCTTTTTTGGACAGAGTTTGGTGCGAGAAAGGAGCGTGTCAGGACTCCATCCTCCCCTGATAACCTCTAACCACTGGCATCCCTGCCCAGCTTTGTATGGCTGTATTTTGCCGTCATAAAGTTACTGATTTGGGATTTTTGCGATTTCCAAATTGGCGCTAGTCAACCTCGGAAGCGCTCGCCGTGCTTCAAATGCAGCTGACGAGAAATACCTCTTCTCTTTCCCAGAAAACCGCCCAATAACAGATCAACGTCGAGGAGCCGGTAACCCGCAGGAGCTGCAGGCTGTGGTCGCCCGCTCCGGGGCAAGGGGGTGATTATGTGGCCTGGACCGCGTCTGTAACGTGGCTTTTAACAGATCTCAGGCCAGGCTCAGAGAGGGCGCATTCCTTGGAGGTGAGCGATTAAACACGTTTGATAAAGGGGAGAACTGCTACATGTTTTGGGTGTGGGTGTTCATAGGCATCTACTTCCAGTTTGTTTGGAGCCTTAAGCTTTTACCCACATTCTGAATCATCCCACGAGTTTGTAAGCTGCATATATATATATATATATATATATGTATGTATGTATGTATGTATGTTTGTTTACTGCTGCAACGAACTATAATCTGCACATTCTTTTCTCAATTATCCATTAGTAGTTTTGTTTTCAAATCGATACTGCCAGATCTCCAAGTGCTTGTTTCAGATTTCTTGTTTTGATGCAGTGACAGTCAAAAACCCAAAGATGTTCAGTTTATGATGATGTGCAAGGAGAAACATTCAAAAAGTTTTAATTTCATAAGATGTTAAGTTCATCTTTAAATGTATATATGTGGTGGCTTTATTTTCTAAACAAAAACCACAGTCTTCTAAGTGTAGACCTGCAATAATTCTAGACTAATTGAAAACCCTGTTTTTCTAATGAATCTAATCCATACATTTTTCATTGTTTTACATGAAAGTGCAGTTTATAGCTTTGTGCTTTCGTTGGATATTAGACTTTTAATTACATTACTATTTGTACTAGAAAAATATGATGAACCTTCTCACCATTTTCTGATGTTTTCTGCCCAAAAAAGTTACCGTTCATTGAGACAATAAATAAAACAATTAATTTGAACACAGAGATGGATTTGTAGTCCACTTCGCCCCTTCAGTTTTTATATCCATATATATTTATCGGCTGGACTTTCATGTCCATCTGAGACTTGACATTCTCCGTCTCTCCGTCTCCTAACAGGGATTTCCCATTTAGTGTGTTCACTTCATATTCATGCAAAGATGGAGGTGAACGGAGCCCCCCCCGAAGAGTTCCTCCAGCACCCCTGGCTCCCTGTGGGCATCAGCGGCTGCCAGCTCCTCGCTAAGATCTGGTTTGGAGACGCGGCGTACCACATCCTGCTGACTGACATGAGCTGCGTATGGGAGGAGAGGATGGACTCAGCCGCCATCCAGAGGCGATCACAGGTACGGAGGGGCAAAGTAGAGGTTTGGCTTTTAACCAGGGCTGCAACTAGTGCTTCTTTTCTTTCATTTATTAAGCTGTTTTCAGGCATGAACTCTGGAGAGTGTCCGCAGAACTGGGTCCAAGCTTTCTGTGGAATGATAATCCAGTCACATAGCAATCACTTTGTGGTTAAATACCAAAATCTGTCAAGAAAATTTGTCACTGAAATGTTAGACATTTAAAAAAGAAAAATCCGGATAAATGATTCACGTTTCCTTCCACCAGGAGCTGAACCGGCGTTTGCGAGCCCCGGTCAAAGCTTTCTTCTCCCACCTGTGTGAGGTGGCTCAGCCCTGTCTGTCGGGAAGCGGCGAGCGAGCCGATGGCGAGGCTCAGATCTCCCTGACGCGACGCGAGGACGACAACATCAGCATCAGGCTGAAGAGCGAGCTGGCGGAGCTGCCCTTCTACTGGGAGTTTCGCTGCACCCCCGCCCCAGTCACACTGGTACGGCCCACGTTTCAGATCTGACCTCCTCAGGGTATGTGAGGGTGTTGCGAGCTTTGTTTTTAGTTTTGGTTGGATGTTTGTCGCCCTGCCGCTGAGTATTCATGTCCTTGGTCTGTATCAAAATGTTGATACAGCTCAGTTTAACCTTGTGTGAATTAAATCCTTGACTCATTCTGATAATCACCAGATTATCTGTTTACTAGTGTCTCTGTACTTCTTTAAAACCAAACAAATGAGAAAGTTGAAACATTTTAAACAGAATTGCTATATATGTTTACATTTTTTTTTTACCCTGACCCTCACAGTTGCGTCTTTCACTGCATACTGTGTGTGTTCACAGGTGTGTACTCAGCTGCTGCGCCCCCTGCTGGCGATGAGCCGCCTGCTGCAGCTGCAGGTGGGGCAGCTGGGAGGTCTGCTGGTGAAGAAGGACGTGGAGATCCAGGATTACAGAGAGAACGGAGCCACGCTCAGCAGAGGTACACACACATGTACCTGTATATAATATAACACACATACAACATGACTGACATGGAATAATAGTACTCTGAGCCAAAAGTTCAAAAGATAGTGCTATTATTCAAGTGCATGTCTAAACCGTAAAATCATCTGTACCTTCAGCTTTTTGGGAACAACAAATGTCTCAGAATTCCGACCTAAAGTTCTAATAATAGTCCTACTTATATTTATATTTATATATTTAATTCGTTAACTCTAAATCCCCAAATCCAAAAACAGCATCATGAAAAATGTGGGTTTAAAAAAAAAACTCATATCATCTTTAACTTTGTTCTTCCCATTGGATTTTCATCCACCTTTCTTATATAGCTAATTTTTTTTAATATATTTATAGTAAACACCTCAGATAAATTCATGTCGATTTATTCTCTTTAATGTCTTTCCTTAACCTCATGACTTTTTACATCAGCATCGAGGAAGAGTGGTTAGGAAAATTGCATTTATTAATATACAGTATATGTATTTTTATTTTTTAGGATTTTCAAAAACACAAAGAGAGGAAAGTAATTTTATGCAACAAAAATATTAAAAATAACTTCTTCTCACTTGTTGAGTAGCAGACAGTGAGAGTGTATGTTTTTCAATGCTCAAAGTCCAAGTTTGTGTGTTTGAACCCAGAGCGGCTGCAGACGGATGTTTTTGAGGAGCAAACCAACAGAGAGAACTTCATTTCAAAGGTGAGAGGTCAGCGACACACACACACACACACACACACACACACCGCCGCCCTCGGCTGGCCTGTTGTTTTGGGTCTGTTTTTGCCGTCCTCTCTCGTCCATTCCTGATCGTAAAGCGGCTGTGGCGAGCGCGGCGAGAACCACATGATAAAACACTGCGGCCGCTGGAACGCGCGGCTCGCTGTCTGACTGAAACAGGAGCCGCCGTGCCCAACTCTAAAGTCGCTGCATGTCCCTGTCCTGTCAGAGCCAGCGGCTGATTTCTCAATGTGTGTGTTTGTACTTACTGTATGAAGGTGTGAAATGTCTCATCTCGGACCATGATGACCTCTGACTGATTGTGTGTGTGAGTCAAGGCATTTCAGATCTACCTGTGGAATTTCCAAGATGCGTCTGTCCCTCCGGGTTTATTTACTTTTAATATGAGGGCTTGGTGATTTAGCCAAAAATGATATCATGATTATAACTCATCTCTAATAATCACCAGGAATGTCAAAATTATTATTTCTTTTAAGTTTAAAGAATTCATTTAGCTTCTGTGTGAAGATGGTGGTTTCAACTCTTCATTGGAAAACTGAGGAAGATCATTAAGCAACATATCATTGAGGAAAATTATAATTGATGAAAATTATATTGCAATAATTCTTGATATTGTTTTGTCGCCCAGCCCCTGATTAATATTCATTCATTTATCAGATTAGGAGATCGACAGATTCTGAGGCCATTTTTTTTAATATTTTGGAGTTTTGAAATATATTCAGGCTGGTTGTTTTCTTGCCTTTGTGTGGAAACATTGTCCAATTCCCTGGGGAGGTCGTGACATTTCTAAAGATTACTATCAGAGAACTTGGATGTGGGGAAATTTCCCCTTCCTGGGTGACTGGGAGCTACACACTGTAGCGTAATTCAGAGTTTGTTTGACTCATCAGTTGCATCATTTGGTGGTTTTCAGGATAGAAACGGGCCTGTTTGTTGATGCTGTTTGTGTATAAGGACAAACCAGGAAAGAATCACATTCATAGGAGGTGGAAAGGCTCCAGCTCCAGGTACAAGGAGTCATGGAAAGTTACATCGGGGTCACAGTGGCGGCTCTGTTTTCAGCTTTTTGGTGACCATATGATGGTTGAGGGTGAGGGTGGGCGCACAGCAAGAGACCACAGAAGAAGAAGAAGAAGAAGAAGAAGAAGAAGAAGAAGAAGAAGAGGGAGAAGAGGAACGCTGCGGCGGATCAAAGTCCTCTCTCTCGTGGCAAATTCCACCGGGCTGCGAGGAGACTGCCTGCAGACCAAAGTCCAAGCTGAAATAAAACGTGTGTGTGGGGGGAAAAATGTCACCGGGATGCGTCAAAGGAAGAATCGCACACACTGGACGAGCCGCCGTGTGTCTGTCGGAGAAAGAGTGGAGGCGTTTGGCGTCAGCGTGTTGTATTTATCTCTGAGGGTCGGGCCTTTGCGTGCTGTCTGTCCACCCGGTGACTGGTGCTTGTCTCTGTCTGGCCCCATGGCAACATCTGCCCTACCCATCAGTGCTGCAAACTGGGCCCGGGCTTGGGATTGTACCGTGCTAATCTATAGGTCGATCGTGAGAGAGCTATCAAAAACATTCAAGGTCCACTTACGAGCAAGAATAACCAAGACAGAAACTAGACGAGTTGCTTTCAGACACGCACTGAACTCTGGGTATTCTCCTGAAGTTTCTCCGGAGAGGCTGCATATGAGAACACAAAGGTCAGAGTCAGTTGCCCTGGACCTTCTCCAGCGAGTGGGCATGTCGATGACTTTTGTAAAATGCGTCAGTAAAATGAATGACGTAAAAAATAAAACAAAGCCCAATGATTTCTTCCGTGTGCGTAAACATAGCGATGTCACAACCCGAGCTGTGTTTTCACACAGAACTTGGCAGAGTTTTTCCCTTTGTCTCCACTCTCGATGCAAAGTCAGACCAGCGTCCCTTAGAGTGATATCAATCTTCCCTACTTCAGAAAACGAACACGCCTATGTTCAAAAATGGAGTTTATAAGTAACCAACCAGACGGATCAGAGTCACAGGTACAACGCAGAGTCTGTGTGTGTCTCCTGCGTCAGTTTCGCCTTCAGTTTTTCCTTCCTTGAACTTGAACTTCTGTGACATTTGCGCAGATATTTACGTGGCGAGTGCCAAAGGACAGCAGAGCCTCATCACCCCCCGTCCGCCCTCCTCTTTTACCATTTCCACAAGCGTGTGTTTGTGCTTGCGCCATTTGTGGCCTTTGTGTCCCACACCAAGGGGAACGGGAGCTCAGAGGGACAGTGGAAGAGAGACGCTGATGACAGGAGCAGGAGGAGCTTTTATTTTCTGCTGCAGTTTTCCATGAAAGCCCCTCCCCACGCGGCCACCACACAAACACCCCACCCAGCTCAGGTCAACATTTACATGGGTGGAATTAGCCTATATGCTTCCCACTGATACACACACACACACACACACGCACACATATACACACTTGGATTTAACTTTGGTACAAGCAAAAGCTGGTCATGGAGCTGTAGGATGATAAAAAAAACAGGATCACATCAACTTCCCTTAGAACCTAAATTTAGTGCGTGTGTGTGAGTGGGAGTGTCTACTCTCCACACAGAGGAGGCTGTGACGCATGCTTTTGGTTTTTCAGAGTCGAGTGCCGGTCTGTGTGTGTGTGTGTGTCATTGAAGCCGTGTCTTCGTCACGGCTCGTCACGTTTGTGCGTGTGCACCCCGGTGACACATGCTCTGCAGCTCTCAGCGCGGCGTCACACTTGACAGCTCCGAATTGAGTTGTCACCACTTGGGAACGTCGCCCACTTCCTGTTTCATGAGACGGCGGCTTCAACAGCTCCACGGTGACCACGCTGCAATGAATGAAGCGACATGTGACAATTAGTGGCCGCCTCTGACCAAAACACCTCACTTGAGCTGCACAGAATCCCATAATTGGGTCCAAACGTTTGCGGCATCCAAATTTGGCGTCCCTTGCTCTGAATCTCCTCAAATTGAAGGTTTTCCTCGTCGGGTTTTGCGCTCGGAGCTACTTAGATGAGAATCATTAAGAAGCCGCTGTGTGGAGATGTGCAGTTTTCCGTCTCCAGTATAAGCGTCTGTAATGATTAGGTGCTCAAACGGGTGAAGACATTTTCCTTAAATGCAGCGTAGCTCCCCACATGAAGCGCTGCACTGTCACAACAGGAGGAGTCAAATCCTAATATCTGTTCGCCCCGACCAGAGGCTGTAAGTTAAGGGCAGAGCAGGAAACTTTCATCCGGCGACCACAGCAGCTGATGGAGCCCGAAATACATTTTGACTCTAAGCGACCAAACTTGACATAAAGAATGAAGGGAAGCTGTAGATATTGATTTGGTCTAAATTCATAAAACACAACCTGGAAGCTCTCTTTCTTTTTCTTTTCATGTTGACACCCGACACATGTCGTCATTTTCAGTCCTCCCGCCAGATGTTGAACCTGGTTGCACGGGTTTGCTCTCGTTCACCCTCAAGAGCATTAGTGAGATTGATGTAGGGTGTGTGGTTTGCGATAGTTTGTCAAAGGGCTAGGTTGTAGTTATGGTGACACCACGGTGCACGTAACGTCGGTGGTTGACATGTGACACCACAGATGTTGCCTCGCGGTTATTGGCGAGAGCTGTGACTGAAGACTCCGTTATCTGTAATCCTTCTGTGTAGCATGTTAACTATACTATTTCTATTATATATATACTGTATATAGATCAAGATGATTCTCCTTCACATTGGTGGAGCTGTCACGTCGTCCATCTTTGACCCAAACCCACAATAATATATTGTAATATATAAAAAAGTTGCTGAAAACAGTTATTGTGTGTAATATGATCCAAGTATAATGTGGCTGGATCTCATAGAATACACGTGTGTAGTGTTGTTGGTGATATTGATGTCTGAAACCTCCCTCCTCTTCTCTCCCTCGCTCCTCGGTCAATCATTGACTCTCATAAACGCAGCGAGCGGCTTTTTATCTCACTAACCTGAGGAATTCCGAGCCGGGGTGGTAAGTAGGCGAGGCCGATATAAGTGAGGGCAACACACAGCCACATGCAAGTGATGGTGAACTCCCAATATTCCGCTTCCCGGCTGCATTCCGCGATATTTGCGGCTGTATTTATAACAGATCTGCTCCAGTCTGGGTCTGCAGGTGCTGAATCACGTAGTTTGTGATTCATACATCTTAAGATCCAGTAACTGTCATATGTTCTCATGAAGATATCTTAAAGGAGTTCTATATTTGCAGCTGCTATAGATCCGATCACGCCAGACCACATTCTGAGCAGTTAACAGCCTTTGTTGGTTTCAGATTTTCTTGAGGTCTGGAAATAAAGATTCTGGACTTTCACCACTTGATAAGTAAATCAAATTGATAACCTGAAAATGTATTACCTCAACCCTGTCTGGTTGAGTGTGATCCAAATGAAAATCTGGATTTAGTGGAATTAAATGTTGTTTAATAAGGAGACTGTTGGCCTTGGCAGAGGTATGAACTCTACTTAGTGACATTCAGAGTTAATAATATTTGACAGTGAGTGTAATTTACAGTTTTGAGACTTGGCTCTCAGATAACGTAGATGTTTCTTCTTGAACTAAAACATTTAGATGAACAAAATGTCAAACTTCCTGTGGCTGCTTCTCGCAATCTGAAAATCTCTTCCGGTTCTTTTATTCATTACATTCTGAATCAAATCATATAAATAATCACAAGTTGTGTAACTGTAGTTTTTACTCTGCGAGGAGTAAAAGACGGCAAAACAAAAACATCTCCGCACAGTAGATCTTCTCCGCCTCCTCCTGTGCCTTCTGTCAGTTGCGCACAGTTTCCACAGGGTTGTCCCCCGCTCCGGGTCTGTAATTAGCCGCTCTGTGGCCTGGCTGCTTCCCCTCTTCAGCTGCTGGTCGCTGGGCCGAGCCCTCGGCCTGGACCGGCCCGAGTGCGGCGTCCCGCAAAGACATCACGGGCAACATGAGAGCAGCAACACGGAACACGGCAGCAGCAGCAGCAGCGCTTGTCAGCACGTGAACACGCAATTTGCAAGAGCCTCCTCCCGGGAGACTGTGTTTCAGTTTGTGACACCATACACCCGCTGTCACAGCAACATTGTGGACGAGTGCGGTGGCAGCCAGTCGAGCGGATCTGCTTCAAAGTGATCGAGAGCCACAAACAAACATGAGGCTTTCCTCAGCTGACAGGAGATGAATGTCCAGTTCACACCTGAGCAGTGCATTGGTTTTGGCACAGATTTCTGTTTCGACTCTTCAGCAGGGCTTTGTTTCCAAGGTCTGTTATGTGTGTGTTTGTTGATTTTTAGCCTACTGTTTACGTCCACCAAGGAAGTTATGTTGTTGCTCCTGCCCTTTGGTTTCTTTATGGGTTTTCAGCAGGATTATACAAAACTAACATTTCCTTGTAACCTGGCGGAGGATCGGAGCATCGGCCGTTACATTTTGGTTTGTTTTTCCCTCCCTCCTCCATTGTGGGACAGATATCATTGTGTACTGATGTCTATGAGGTTGTGCAATTTGGCGCGGCTTGATTGAACCGCTGGGTGCTCCACTGTGTGCCATCCTAGTTTGTTCATGTATCAGTAGGATCACATAAAAACTACTGAAAGGATTTTTGCGAAAGTTGATGGAAGGATGGGACACGAGCCAAGAAAGAACCCAATAAATTCGGGGGTGGATCTAAGAATTGTTTTACCCTTTTTCAAACTTTGCGAGATAGGGCGTTTGTTTGACGTTTTCACCATTTACCAAGGGAATAATTCTTAGGATATATTTAGGGAACTGATATCCTGATTGTTTGCTTGATTTAATTTAAGGGGACTGATGTATCAACTCAAATTGAGATGATCTCAAACAAACTCAAGGTCGACCTCGTCATTCTCCGGCTCAAACTCCTCCCTCCATCCTTGAGTTTGGTTAAACTCCCCGCTCCTTTTCCAAGGACACCACCTCGAGAGCTCAGGGTTCAATCGGGAAAGCAACACCTCGCTCTCTGATTCAGGGCAGGAAGCTGAGAAATTGAGGTTTGCGGGGAAAGAGGGGAAAGTAAACACGGGTTCAACAACAGAGACGAGGATGACGGGGAGTTTGTGTGAGACTCTCTGGCACCAGACCTCCTCCTCTGCTTCAAAAACAACAACAACAACAACAGCAACAGCGGCGCGTCTAAAATCAGAGCTGTTTACCTGCTAATAATAGAGAAACACCAACATGCTGCCAGCTCTTCCCCCTTTTCTCTCATCACCTTCACCACACATGATGCTTTACTGTGGGGTAGGAGGTTTGGCTACCAGGTGAGCACTCCTCCTCCTCCTCCTCCTCCTCTTCTTCCTCCTCCTCCTGCTCATTTCCTCTGTGGTCAGAGGACTTTGTTCAGCAACACGAGCAGAGAGGAACTTTCCAGGATGCTTCTCAGCTCGAGAAAAAGCGAGCGAGAGGTTATTGACCTGGCGTAATCGCCTCTTTATTCCCCGTCTGGCATTTATTTTCTAGTCAGCAACAGCAGGTCAGAACAATCCTCTCACTGCTGCGTTCACTGTCATACCTTTCCTAAAATAAAGAGAGGCGTGGTTGTGCCAAGAAAAGAATAAAAATACAAAATAATAATAAAAAACTACAGATCGATTATTGTGATTATGTAAGTATGCAGGATTCTTACCATCTCTTGGTTATTTCTGTCTTATATTAGCTTGAAACCCCCTCAAATAAAATTTAATAATGAAATATCAACTTGTAATTTAAACAAATTAGATTAAAGTTGACCTATCAAGTCAAAAATAGCGTTGGGTTGGGTTAAGATAGTTAAGGTTAAACTTTATTGTCCACAGTGTGCAAACTACAACATTGATTTTTAAATAAGAATAATTAAAACACTGTGGATAAATCTCTGGAGCTCGATCACAGAAAGAGCCAGTAGTTTTCCATACAAAAGAACGGCTTCGTCTGGAAAATAACATTTTGACCATAAATAGCTTGATTTACACAAGATTCTTATAGTTCTAAGTTTGCCTTTTGTATTTTATTATTTGGACCTGGTAGGTCATGATTTGACAGGTAACCTTCCTACAGGTAATAAAGTCATTTCATCCTGCAAAACTATGAATCAGTTGTTTTAATGGGAAGAGTGGATTTCCATTAAAAACAAGAAATTGCTTTAGAGAAAGTGAACACAATATTTCAGATCAAACAAGAAGTGAGCTGGGGGCGCTTAAAAAGAGAGAATAAGGATCGGCTTTCTGCTGCTTCCTCTCCCCTCTGCACATTGGTCGCTCTGTGTTCCCGAAGCAGAACCGAGCCTCACCAGAGCATACATTTATTTTTACGATATTTAAACAAACAAATAACAAAAATAAATCAATGCGAAACCTCCAAACCTGACCAAAGTGTGTTTAGGAGCCCCTCAGCACTGACAGCGAGCGGGGAGACCACCAATTTCTCCCGGTCAATATTTGAGGAGCTAATTTGGAGAGTTTGTCCTCTCCATTGGCGGAAAAAAGAAGAAGAAGGGATTTAGTGAATAGCGCGTGTTTTTCTACGCGTCAGACGTGTGTTCGCATAATGTGGCACAAGTTTACACGCACCCTTATCTGTCAGTCTTGCGGTTGACAGAGCTGGTGTGTGTTTGTGTATGTGTGTGTGTGTATGTATGTGTGTGTGTGTGTGTGTTTCAGTTGTTCCTGTTCACAAGTCTACCTGTGGTCAGCTGTGCCAATAATGCAGCTTTGATTAGAGGCTTATCGCAGCAGCAGCACGCCCTGCATCACACCTCAGACATGTGACTCCCATAGTCGGGCCGTAAAACAAACATACCCCCGAGGCACCACGCTGCGCCGATAAAAGGGAACTTCAAATCAAGTTTTTATTCCAAGCGTATGATTATTTCTTTTCGTGGATTTGTGGATTTATTGGCTTTAAGGCCGCGGAATGAGGGCTTAAAAGAAAAGGTCCATGTGACTTCTAGTGGACATGTCGGTTCATATGCTTTAAGGCAGGAAAAGTGGGCTGACATTGTAGATCAATGGTGCAGAATATCATCGCATAAGAGCTTAAACTTAAAAAAATAGACATTAAAACATTTAAAAATACATTTAAAGGACAATTTCATTTTTTTGAAGAGTTGAGACCTGGAGGTAAAATGCTGAGATAAGACAAACACATGAGCAGCCGCACAACCCTGCATGATTCAAACTGCAGTTTGGGTAGATTGTGTAAACCAGTGATTCCCCACCAGGGTGTCATGGATATTGGAACAAACTACAATGAAGGCAAGCACTGAACTCTGGACATCTTCCTGAAATCCTATTCTGGCCAACCCCCAGTTAAATGTCAGCAGAACGTCTGGGAAACTTCCCAGTGAGCACGTGGGTGTATCGATGACGTTTCTAAAATGTGACTGGTGTGAGACTGGAAGAATACAAAAACATCAGGATGAAAAGAGGTGTCATAGACGTAGAAGACGGAAAGATGTCAACTTGGAAAGAGGAGATTTGTGCGGTCTTGGGGATAAGGACCGACACCGGTGTTGATGTGCTATAAATAAAAACATGAAATAAGTTAAAATGAGTGAATTTTGAACATAATGAAGCTCTGATACATTTGATAAGGGAGTAAAACTGGAGATGCACACACTTGAAATGCTTCTTATAAAAGTAGAGCAGGTTAAAGTGGAAGCCTGTAAACTGTGACGGATGTTTATGACAGACAGAAGAATAATTCTGTTGTTCATCTTTACTTTCTTCTTTAGTTTCATTTGTCTAAGCTGCTGGTTTGTTTCCAGCATTTCTGATCTGACCTGTATTTCTAAAATGTATACCTTTATCACCTAAGCAACATTACAATAATCATGTCAATCAATGTGATCAGCTGTTTGCTGTTGAAGGAAACTCGTCTCTCATCTCTTCCCTCGCTCTCTCCTCCCTTCAGGCTCTCCCTCTGGTTTGTTCTGAGCAGCAGGAAACTCTGGGCTTCGGCGACGACCTGCAGCAGCTGTACGCCTCCATCGTCGCCCACGAGAACACACGTGCACTGAAACGCAAGCTGTCGGAGGAGCGCTCGGTTCAGGAGGACCGGCCGGCCACCGAGGAACATGACCTCACGCCATCCTTGGGTTTGTTTGGTTTGAACTCTAAAAGCTCACTGCTGATGTTCACACTTGTGTTGAATGTGCTTCTTATCAACAGCTGATATAATAAGAGCTCCAAGCAAAGGCTCCGTGACTTTCAGTTCAACAAACGATCCTGCAGGAATTCAGCTAATGGTCATTTACATACTTCATTAATCAATACATAGATAAGGAATTCCCTCTTTTAAGTCCTGAACAATGTCTTCAGTTAAACCAGATGATCTGCAAGCAGCCAGGCTTTGAAGTTTAGTATGTTTAGTTAAGTTTGAAATGTAATGGAATAGAAGTATGAAGTACCTCAATTTTTATTTAGTTTCTAACACTAAAAGTACAATAATTAGTTTATGAATGTATTTGATCATCTTTGTCCTCGACCTTTAGGTGTCGGGTCTGTCAGTGAAACACCTGAGAAGGCTGGAGAACAGAGCCACAAGCGGACAGATGCGACTGGAGCCACAAAAGCCGACGGAGCAAAAGTCCAAAAGGTACGACAGGAATAAGAAATCAGCTTCATTTTATCTTCAGGATAATTGTTCCTAAAACAAATCAAATATCTGTTTTCTCCTCTTTGTCCTCAGTCTTTTGACCACCCAGCAGGGCGACCGTCCTCCAAACCAAAGAAGAAGAAAGTCGGACTGTTCCGATGAGCCCGACCAGTAGGACACACACACACTCCATTAAGAACTTCATTAGGAAAAGTGCTTTTGGAGAAAAATGGAAAATGGATCTGCCTTGAAAACCGTTTTTAAACCTCTACTTTTGCAGAATGGGATATTTTATCTGGTTTTAATATCAAGCAGTACTGATCGTAGAAACATATTTTAGACTTTTAAAGTTTAAAGCAAATAATCGCATTTTAAATTTTTTAATGATTTTATGGTCTGCAACATGAAGCTTGATTTTAGTTCTATATTAAAGTTCACGTCTTATCTGATCATTGTCATCACACTTGATGTTTTGTGACTCATTTGGAGATGATTAAGCAGCTAGCCAGTTGTGTTAATATGTGTTTTATTGAACAATCAACTTCTGTGTAGATTGAAACTGATTCATTGTGTTTCTGGGACATTTGGACAAGTCAAACAAGGTGTCGATTAAAGAAGTGAGTGTTATTTTGACGGCTGTTCTCCATTATTAACAAAGCAATATCAGAAAATCATTTAAGTCTAGTGCAGATGTTATAACTCTTATGCCTCCAGATCTTTTGATTTATATCTATTCTGCTTTAAAACCACTAAATCGTCTGTGTTAGTGTCTAAAGACGCATTTCGGAGCCGTGTCTTTCTTCCTGACCCCAGACAGACTGAGTATAATGGGTCGACAGCGGTCGATTGAGCAGCCTCTCTCCCTTTTTTCAGAGAACGGTGAGATGTTGACTCAAGGTGTTGCAGCATCTCGGGAATGCTATTGAAGCCTTATTTGTAAAAAGTCACTGTTTGTCTGCACGGCTCCGAGGGATTTCAAGTGTTTCTGTGTGGGTAACGTGACGGAGAAGTGGTTTCACTTTAGCTGGAAATTCAGCGTGAATACGTATTTTTATTAACGTTTCCAAGGAAAATCGTGGTGATCCTGGTCCGACTAATATCCCAGGAAGAAGTTAATATTAAACTGTTTATTCTAATGAAATTTCCATCCATCTGACGCCACTATCATAAAAGTTTCCTGTGTGGCGATGGTTGATATTACTTTACTGACGACAAGATATGATCAAAACTCTTATTATACAATCATATTATTTATCATAATATCTGTAATGTCCTCCCTGGATTTAAATTGTCTTATCAAATCTTTTATTTCCCATCTGAAGTGTAGATCAATAACAATCATTCATTCTTATAACTTTGCACTTTCTCCAATTCCTAAGTTCGTCATCTTACATTTTTCTAATCGATTGATTGTTTTGGATATTCCAAGGGAAATTGCATCATATCTGATGTTCTTCTGCTTTACTTGATCTTTCATAAAAGTAAACTGATTAATTTTGGTTCTGTTGCTCGGAAAAAACAAGATATTTGGTAATATCACCTTGGTTATTTCACAGATGTCTGACTGTTTTCTCGCGGGCTCAATCAAGAAATCAGTCGGCAGGCTGCACAGTAATGAAGATAAAATGTTTATCAACTCTGACGAACACCAAGTACCAAGTCAATTTCCTCCTTCAGCAGGAATGGATTATGAACTCATATGTTTCCATTTAACTAGTAGAGCATTACAAGTTATAATCAGTACCACATTAACAGGAATGTCTCCAGGAAATGTCCAAAGAATTACCAGCAAACGTCAAGGGAATTAAGGCAACATAGATTAATATCTGTTTGATTGTATTTAAAACCCTTTCACCCATTTCGTTCATTAACTTTTAGACTTTACGTTTGTCCTGAAATCTTGAGAAAGGACAAATAGAAAGTTATCATTTAGCTTCATGGCCCCTAAAAACCGTCTAAAGGCCCCTATAGTGCTCAGACCCTAGTTTGGCCTTTGGTGATGGAGCAGAGGGCTCATTGGCAGAATTCACTGCCTGGCTCGGTACAGACTATCTACTGGAACCCGAGATCTTCAACAATCACTAACTTCCCACATTGGGATAAAAAAGTAACACCAAAACCCAAGCACATCATTTCGGGGCTAACAATGTTGTCGGGTTGTGTTTTAATAACCTTGTCAAACATCCGCAGTGAGAAGTCACATTCAGTTAATTTTGTCAGTGGCAGTTAATATGGATTTAATATTATGTGAGAACAGGTAAATGATCTGCCCTTTCTAATCAAGAGATCCTTTTAATTCATCATTTTTCATTAACTTCATAATCCCAAACCATGCCTGGCTGTTTCATTAAACCTCCCTTTAATTTGGAAACTACATTGCACAAGAAGCAGCTAATGTGAAGCTCCAACAAAAGCTTCATTAGACATTGATGTTAATGTCCCACGATGATCCCTCAGAGAAATCTCTCTCTCTCTTCTGGTTCATTCTCACCTTTTAGTATATTGTGATACTGTAAACTTCATGGAAATCCACTTGTCAACGTGTCACCAGCTGAGATTGTAAATCAGGTTCAGTTTCAGTACCTCACCACAACCTAATAATGACAGACTGATCTTTTTCTCTTGAGGTTGTGGTTTTTTCCAAACTGGGGAACTGGGCCCTTCAGGTGGTTTCAGGTGGTTCAAGGTCACTGTGAGGCTTCTGCAGAAAGAGAAGAACAGATAGAAGAGTTGGCTTTATGCTCAGAGGTTTGTTACTTCCTCACCTACAGCACAGACTGTTATGTCACTGTGGACCAGGTCTAAAATCTTTCAGAGGGTGGGGGGGGGGGGGGGGGGGTGAGAGTCTTGCAGGTCTGAGAAGGGTGCACCTGCTCGTGCGTCTTGACTTGGAGACGAGGGTCCAAAGGACGGAGCGAGCGCGTGCGCCGGCCAGGACAGTCTCGTGGCTCGGTGTTTGTCTGTCCTCTGGGCTGAAGCCCCGGCTGACAATAAACAGATGAAGGCGGCCGCGGGACCTGTGCCACCCCGATGGGAGGAGAGGACGGAGCAGAGGGCAGGTCCGGCAGGGCGCGGCCTTCTTCTTCTCCCGCGGCACCTCATCTGCACTGTAGTAGGATCTCTTCCATTTCCATTTCTGCCAACAGCCCTGCGCCACAGGGACGCATTGAGCACAAACCCGAGAGGCAGAAACCGCTGCGGGGACACCCTTTGACCGCCGTGCCCAACAGGCACAGCCTGCCTACGCACCGCGCGCCTCCCTGTCTGTCTGTAGCCCGTTTCTCACAGCTCCGACACAGAGAGAGCGCTTTGAACCTGCCTGCCAAGATAAACTCACCTCGCCTATTTATGCCCCTGCCTCTGCGTGCACTCGGGACAGGAGGGTGTCAGCAGCGCACGGGAAAGGTCCGGGTCATTGCAGCTCGTCTCTTGCGGCGCACTGGCCACTTTTACGCGCCGGGAATGGCGACTTTTGGGGACTCGGGGATGAGTCCTGCTACGTTACCTCCACTCTAAAATAGCCCAGGGGGACCCACGCGAGGGGATACGACAAGAGAAATACAGCGGTGACAGTTTGGCCACCCGCCGGGGGCGAGGGTGACACACCGGCCCCGGGGCGGAATGCTACTCCCGACGCTGGTGACGTGCCTCGCCGGGTGCGCCTTTCTCCTCTCGCCGGTCAGCGAGGGCTGTGGACCGGGTCGAGGTTATGGCAAGAGGCGGCCGCAGAGGAAGCTTGTGCCGCTCGCTTACAAGCAGTTCAGCCCCAACGTGGCCGAGAAGACTTTAGGGGCCAGCGGGAGATACGAGGGGAAAATAACGCGGAACTCTGAGCGCTTCAAGGAGCTCACCCCGAACTACAACCCCGACATCATCTTCAAGGATGAGGAGAACACAGGTGCAGACCGCATGATGACACAGGTAACCCCGCCGGCTGCCGTATTGCCTTTTAGCCTTGCTCTTTCAGCTCTAGAAGAGACTCTCCTGCGCGTAATGGTGCACTTTGCCCAGTCTTTAAACGCGTGGACGCTGTTATCTATTTTTCCCGTATTTCTTGTTGACCCAAGGCTCGCCACTGCAAAAACAATCATTCTTGACAAAACAAATCAGGTTTATCACGCTGCTCCAAACGGATCTGAACCAAATACACGTCGTGTTAATAAGAGAAGGTGTCATTTCTCCTGGATATCCACTGATTTTGATTTTCAGAGGCTGCTTTACAAGTCCTTCTGTCTTTCTCGAATGAACGCAGTTCTCAGATGGATTTTCTTGCAGTGCTGCTCTTTGGAAACAGCGATTACAAAACCTCTCTGTTTGCACAAGTCATTGTCCAGTCGATTCCCAAACACCCCGGCAGCTTATTGTCTCAGTTCGTGATCGGAGCTCTCCTTGTCTGTGCCACATGAACTTTCAGAGGTCCTCAGTGGGCAGGCCGTGCGTAAAAACGAGGGCAACCCCGCGTCTATATGGAAAAGTGGTCGCTCTTAATTAAAACACTGTGTCCTCTGTTTTTGAACATGTTTTCGGTGGGGGGGAGCAAAAAGTAGTATTTGGTTAGAGCCCGGGTCAAGCGTGTACTGATGTTTACCGTTTTCGTTTAAGTCCGACTGGCCAGGGTTAACAGTCGCCTTTTGGACTGTCAGAATTTTTTACGACACCGCTACTGATGTGGCGCAGGGTGGAATTTATTTGACTCCCAATTTCCCCAGGAATAAAGTATTTATATCTGGCTCTTGTGACCGCGGGCTTCCTCCCCGAGCGGCGGCGATTATGTCCACAGACCCACGTGGGGAATGAGAGCGCGCAGTCCCCAGTCTGGAGCTGTCACCTCTCTGCTCGCACTACAAGAAATGTATCCCTCCCACTGCAGCCCGGTTGAAGTGAGAAATGTAAAAGATAACGCCTTTTAATTGCATGAAGCAAAGATGTGCAAACAGGGGTTGAGCGTCTTCGAAGTGTCAATTGCAAAGAAATATCCAAATTGAGGAGCTCTAACCTGGAGAAGCGTCAGAAATGCAGCTGCAGGAAAAGTAGGAACCATTTCATTTGAACCTTGTTCGTGAAACTAAAAAATCCAGGCAGCCCTTAATGAGAAGCTTCTCCTCCAAACAGGACATTTTTTGCAGCGCGCACCCAGAAGCCGCCGCCGCCGCCGAGCGTCAGCGGCGCTGACCTGCACACAATTTATGGGCTCCAAGCCGCAGGAGACAGCCTCCTGTTTGTCTTTTTCTATTCCGTGTTACTTTTTGTTTGTTGTCTCAGTTCGCCGTGTGCAAAAATAGCCCACTTCACTTGTGTCGAAGCCTTAATTATACAGATTTTTTTTTTCTTCACCCCTTTAGTTTTTATTCGCCTTTTCCTGGGCGCTCCGTCCTGCATATACTGACGCGACTGTTCAGGGGCGAAGACGCACTGCAAAAAGTGTCCACTCTTCACGTGTAACTTGCACTTGTGATGGATTTTGCATTTATCATTTTAATGAACATGCACGGGAAAGCTAACCCTCATTAATTTAGGGGGATTTATTGTAGGGATGATGCGTAAAACCTCGAAGATCTCCCCCTTTTACGCATAGGGCGTTTGAATTAAAAGCAAAAAGCAGACTGGTTGATTTTAAATAAAAACACCAGTGGTTTTGTCCCCTAATTTAAAGAAAACAAGCCTTTTAGACGCCACATGAAACTAAACGAGCCGCTCAGAGGGACACTTCTTGCAGCGTGGAGGTGTGCATAGGCGCATGTTGTCAGCCCGCGCGTCCAATGTTTGTGCAGCCAGCGGTTTAGTGCCGAAACCGCTCCGACAGAAAACCCCCGTCGATCCATATACCTTGAAAGGGGAAGCCAGCTAAATCTATCGTCTGATTTATGAAGTCCACCTCGTTGCTCTGACCGCAGAGAGAAAACACGAGACGTTAAAATCCACACTGAACACCGTGAAAAGGCATCTGTGGCCACGGGGGCCGCGAGCTATTCTTATCACAGCCAACATGGAAAGAGACGTTTATAGGGTCTAATCCCCGTTTGCAGCCCTTAATTGGGGCAGATTCAGGAAACGTTGCATCACTGAGACTTGCATTCAGGGGCTGTGCGTTTAGCTGCAGAATGACCTCCAGTCATGCGAGCTGGGGTTGTTCAAACTTTAAAGGGCTCCCTGCGAATTCGGATAAAACTGTCGTCCCTTCACATGTAATCAGATACGTTCTCTGCTAAATGTATTTTGACATTATAAAAAGGGGTCATAAAGAGGAAGTGAGCAGACAAAGTGTTTCAATTCACATTTTACAAATGATAAATGGCATAAAAGAAATACCCAAGCAGAGCCAAAATGCAACACCCCTGCAAACTCAAGTTAGAATTCACCTTTAGAACCTGCTAGATTGGATTTTGGACAATACCCAGACTCACTATCTCGTTATATTCGTGCAAAGCCCTCGTCCATTGTTGAATCAGGTTCGATTGAAACCCAAACTTTTCCTTTTCTTATAATTTCTGCCCAATCGGATCGATCAAATCGTGATATGACCTTTCTGCCTTCATAGGAAATAGCCGCTTCACGCCAATCAATGTAATTCTCCTCCCACTTTTGACATTAAGCCTGTATTGAGAGTGACGCCCTGACAATGCCGCCTGGGTGTGGATCAGATAAACGGGGCGGACTGGAGGATTTATTTGCGTCAACGTGGGGCGGGCGGGAGCCGAGCGAGTCCCTCAATGGGCCCTCTCACCTTCTGTTTGCTCACCCTGACCAGACTCCAGGTTTAGAGGGACGCTGAGGACCTCTTGTTCATGTAGCTGTCACCCACTCCCCCCCCCGACCGCCACCCCATAACCTCACAGTCCCCCCTTCAAACCCTCAACCCCCCCCCCCCACCCCTTCCATCCCCAACATAGCCTCTCGTCTCCCTTCGCTCGCCACAGTGAGCAAACATCAGGCCCGAGGTGGGACAGCAGGGGTGCATTGTGGGAAAGCTGAAGCCACAGACAAGGGGGAGAGGGGTGACTGGGGTGACGGGGGGGTTTGGTGAAGTGGATGTATGCAGGGAGAATGGGTCTTTGTGAAGAGTCAGGCTCTGAGTGCAGCAGTAGCAGAGGGGGGGGCGGAGCTTTAACTTCTAAAACATCATAAATTTCAAGCAAGCAGCAGGAAAAAAGTACAAGGGTCGAGTCTGTGACAACACCACTCAGGAAAATAATGTGACAGGAAGACAGGAAGAAGACGTCGCAGATGGTAATCTATTTTTTTATTGTCAGGGTGGAGGAGATTTACATTCTTTGGATCACGTAATCTCAAAACCTCACGTTGGATCCCTTGCGAGACGCTAACCGTAGACAACCGTATTCCCCAAGTAAAACAATCACAAGTCATAAAGTCCCTGATTGTAATACAAACTGCTTCTCTGTCTCCTCTCCTGCAGCGCTGCAAAGACAAGCTCAACTCTCTGGCCATCTCGGTGATGAACCTCTGGCCCGGGGTCCGCCTGCGGGTCACCGAGGGCTGGGACGAGGACGGCCACCACTCGGAGGAGTCGCTGCACTACGAGGGCCGAGCGGTGGACATCACCACCTCGGACCGGGACAGGAACAAGTACGCCATGCTGGCGCGGCTGGCCGTGGAGGCCGGGTTCGACTGGGTCTACTACGAGTCCAAGGCCCACATACACTGCAGCGTCAAGTCAGGTGAGAGGCCGCCGGGCGTTCAATCGCGTGACGTAGCTTTTTCCAAACGAAGGAAGAAAAGATCCAGCAGGTTTAAGTGTCAAGATGTCTCAGCACGTCTGATGGCAAAAAATACACTGAGGAGGTGTGACATCCACTAGAGGGCAGCGCAGGGTCGAGAATAACAAACAGGGCGACGGGGAGGAGGTTGTGACGACGTAACTCTAACGAAAGAAAGCTAGTTCGGCAACTAACTCTTAACATTTTCCTCGTAAGGATTGTAACTCAACACACTTGGATAATGTTAAAAAAAAGACGACGGCCTTGGTTAAGAATTGTCCCCAAACCCGACCCCATGCTGGACACATGGTGGCGCTGTCCAAGAAACAAACGCCTTTTCACCTGATACATTTCTGAGTTTCGCGGGTCTGGGCTGGTGCCGACGGCTTCCAGGGGGAAACCACAGCCTCGTAATCTGAGCGGGACGCCGACGAGAGCTCTCACTCTCTCCCTCCCTACTCAGCTCTGATATATTACTAATCACATTACACGTGTTTTCTCGGCAGTGAATTTCCACTTCATGCCCAAAGCTTTAAGTGTCCCACACAGCCGGAGAAACACTGGATCTACTTTAGCGCTGAGACGTCTCAGTGGAGTGATTTTCTGCTTCAAGTTCAGAAACTCCACAGCAGCTTTTTAACAGAGACCGGCCTCTGCTGCCTTTTTATTTTCCTTCTAACAGTTTTTGTTTCAACCCCTGATCACTAACTCCTTTCTTGTTTGCATTAAAAGTAAATGGACGCTTGCTCGCTCTTATATTTCCCCTCCTTCCTCCTCTTCCTCTTCTTCCTCTTCTCTCTCATCAGCCACTCACCCCATGTTTTCTCAGATTGGCTTCTTTCTCGTGGCTTCCTGGCTTCCCTCAAACAAACGCGGGCTCATCTCCTTCACGCAAACACACATCTGCTGATTTCAGAAGGTTAGGTTAATAAATGCCTGTTTATGGAAAGTTTCCCCATTCTGAAAAAACTTGTGGTTCAACAAACACAGATTGATTAGCTTGAAGACCGAATGTCCAACCACATAAACTTGGCTGTTACATTTCAAACTGTGAGGTACACTCTGTAAAGGATTTCAGCACTAAAAGGAAATGACGGTTTTAGCAATAATGTCATATAATATAAAAAAGTGCAATAAAGAGTTTTGAGGTACATACATGGCAGGAGGGTTGTTCCACAGCTCTCCTGTGGATATAGGGGTCTCTCTGCATCCGGACCGATCAGACACCGGATAGATAAAGATTCTAAACATCAGGAGCATTTGCAGGGAAACTGGGGGACCCTACATGGAACCAATACCCCAAATTTCTAAAGTTTCCCAAGATTTTGGCAGAAATCAATTGGCATTGGGCCTCGTTAGAGAGATTTTGATCTTTCTGAGTCTCCCGTACGTAGCTGATCATAGAATTTGAGATTGTTATCACAAAATTGTAACACAATCAGCTGTTCTCTGGCCCTTTGGTGGAGACGCCCTATTGGTTTAGCTCCAGTCCTGTTGCTCACTTGGACGTCGTCTTGCATGTTGTTGTGGTTCAGTCTCGATTTCACAGAGTCTTACACCCTGATCTGATCCCAACACCATTCAGCCCACATGTTGTTACGAGTACTATTAGCCGCTGCTAAGGTCTGCAGGTTATTTTTGTTGTTGATGCCGGGAAAGTTGGTCAGGACATCACACATTCTACATATTTGAAATATCTGCCGCTCATGTTGACGTACAGTGTGTATTGGGAAAATGTGCAGCCAGTATGAAAAGTAACGCAAGCGTGTGAACACACAAACATGCAGAAAATCGCATACTGCTGTAAAAATGAATCCGAATTTAAACACCCACTTAAACACGGCCTGACACATTTGACACCGAGTGGTAATGAGATTTTTCCTTTTTCTTTTCCCCCCTCTTTCTTCCTCCCTCCTTTTTCCAACTGTATCTCCCTTTTCCCTTCCTGTGTCTCCTCCTCTCTCCTTCCCTCCCAGATCGGGTTGCGAGGGCCCAGTCCTTGTCTTGATCAGAGGGGCAACCAATCAAGTTGGTATTTTATTGTTCTCCCTTTTTTATTTTTTTATTTCGCCTGTTTTTCCATCGTGAATTCCTCAAAACAAGGCAAAGTAAAAGAACTCCACCCAGATGAAGAAAGGTTGGAACAACTGATGAGCTCCCAAACAACATCCTTAACTTCAGGGTGGGGAGGGGGCAGCAAGAGGAAGCAGCCACTAGGGGGCAGCACAGTTCCAGGACCCTGTCCCTGTGGACTGAGAAACGAGTGAGACTGAGGCACAAACATGAGAAAAAGAAGGAATTAATAGACACACCATTTCACCTCAGACCTCCATATCAGCATGATGAGAAATATTACAAACCAGTATATTAGATTTTTTCTTGTATGATGAGAAAAAAAAAGTATTTTTTTACCTTATTTGTCAATGTTTTGTCAAAATTGTGACAGAAGTAAAGATTTGCTAAGTCAAACCTTCTATGTTACGATTTAACTCATCTTGATTTACAAGGTACGACTTCCTCTTATTTATGAATGATTAAATAAATAAATAGAAGTTATGCATTACACATGCTGGGAGCTGTAAAAAATATTTAAAAAATAAGCAAATTCATACAAATATGATTAAATATTTAGCAAATTAAACCTTTATAGTGATAAAATAACAATAATTGATATTGTGATGAAATAAATAGACAATCATAGAATAAAAAATGACTTGCACATGGAGGAGATGTGTTTTAACCATGTGACCTGCGTGTTGACCTCGGTGTGGACCCGTCAGATGATTAACCTGCCGCTGAGTTTCCTGCTCTGCTCCTTCCTCCTTCACCTGACTTATCTTATCACCTGGCCTTGACTTTCCTGCCTTCCCCAAATATTTATCTCCAGATAGACTTGAGACAGTCCCCGAGTGTCACTGTCCAGGGCCTGGACACATTGTGTCACACACACACACACACACACACACACACACACACACACACACACACACACACACACACACACACACACACACACACACACACACACACACACACACACACACACACACACACACACACACACACACACACACACACACACACACACACACACACACACACACACACACAGAGCTTTTACCCGGCAGCTCAGTTATTGTTCTTTTTATGTCCCGTGTCAGGAAAGAAAAAAGTCAATATTTAGCTAAAGGGAGTTAGAAAGATTTATTATGTTTGCGTGCCCTTTTTCCAGAAGCTTATTCTTGGCAAAAACAATAATGAAATTGTAATTATTCCTTTTTTTTCTACAATCACAATGATAGTAGTCGTAATAGGCAAGATTTTCTTCCGTTTTAATGTCAACATTTCCATCTTTTCAAGTAGTCAGATATATGATTTAAGATCAGGATTTACAGTTTAACTGTCTCATACACGGAACACAGGATTTATATGTTGTTGTTTTTTATTTTCCTGCCAGGAATGAGCACTTCAGGAGTGAAGACATCTTCTCTAACCTTCCCGTCTGTCTCTTTGTCTTTTAGACCACTCAGTGGCCGCCAAGTCTGGAGGTTGTTTCCCCGGCGAGGCTTTGGTCACGTTGGAGAGCGGCGGTCAGAAGCCCATCAGTGATCTGCAGCCTGGTGAACGGGTCCTGGCCTCGTCGGGCAGCGACGGCAGCGGTGAGCTGGTTTACAGCGAAGTCCTGACCTTCCTGGACCGTGACCCTGTGACCCGGAAACTTTTCTACACTCTGCAGACTGAATCCAGGACGCAGCTGTCTCTCACCGCCGCCCATCTAATATTTGTATCTGAGGGGAACTGCTCAGAGGGGGCTGTGCCAGCCCCTGGCACCCTCAGGACTGTGTACGCAAGCGATGCCAGGCCGGGGCAGTGTGTGCTGGTGTCAGAGGGAAAGCCGGGGCAGAATCACAGAGAGGGACGTCTGTCTCGGATCATGCAGGTCACCCTGAGAGAGAAGAGGGGGGCGTTTGCTCCGCTGACCCAGCAGGGGACAGTGGTGGTGGACGGGGTGGTCGCATCCTGCTACGCCCTGGTGGACCAACACTGTCTGGCTCACTGGGCCTTCTCCCCGCTCAGGCTCATGCACAGCTGGGCCGGCACCACTGGACCACACGGTGATGGG
This sequence comes from Pleuronectes platessa, assembly GCF_947347685.1. Taxonomy (NCBI): domain Eukaryota; kingdom Metazoa; phylum Chordata; class Actinopteri; order Pleuronectiformes; family Pleuronectidae; genus Pleuronectes; species Pleuronectes platessa. The sequence continues at coordinate 7,141,459 of NC_070649.1, forward strand.
ATCCACTGGTTCTCTCAGCTTTTACACTGGCTTGGGAGGCTTCTGCTAGACTCTGGTCGCTTCCACCCGCTGGGCGTGGCCCAGGACGGCAGGTGAAGGAGGAAACAACAGGTTCAAACGGACAGAAAGGAACCTGAACTCCTTCACCTTGTGAGGGACATGGACCCCAAATACAAACCTGTAAAGCTTAACAGGAACCACGACCAACTACCTACAGGATGGGAGAAGTTTGGGTTCCTGCTGAAGCATGATGGGGAAACAGAGGGGGGGGGGGGGGAGAATCTGTGAACTGATACAGATGAATTCCTCTAAAATAACTCAGACAGAAATATAAGAAAATGGGATCACTCGGAGTCTGAATGACCTCAAAACACGCGAAACACTATGAGACAATAATCCTGTTATTAATCCTTAATTTACCCCAGAAAACACACTAAGCACCTTAACTTAAGTAGAGATTGTTTGAATTTTGAAAAACTAAACACATTAAAGGTTTGGGATTGTGTCGAAGGTATTTTCAAGTTCAAATAAATAACATTTTGAGGGATTCAGGACAAAGGATTGTTGGTAAATTAATGGACTGTACATTTTATGAGCTATGTTTTGTGGATTTAATAGGTTTGAAGTAATCATTGAGTTAAAAATGTAAGCACTTTTAAGTTGAGGAATAGTCTTTGTTTTTATTGGTCACTGTTAAGGGGTTCTTACTCCCTAAATACCCGTAAACTGTGCCGCTAATCTTTTATACTATGAAATTCTAATACCAATACATTGCAAAATGGTTAAATCAATAAATCGTAACATAAACTGGGGTTTCAATGGATTTTGTGAATGATTAAAGGGGTTTGAAGTGTGTCGATCACATTTAAGGTGTTTTCACCCCTCAGAAAAAAACAATTTAAACTCATTTAAAACCCTTAATATAATATGGTCCTTGAATGTATCAATTCTTTTACCGTTAATCTGGGGTAATTCTTTAAATACATGAATATTAAATAAGAACTCCTTCAAATGTCATTCATTTGTACCTGAAGATGAAACTTCTAACCTTAATAACAACTTAAACTAATGAAATGTTCAAAATTCATGTGTGAATTAAGAAGTTTGGCCAATTTAAAACCCTTAAACCACGCAGGTAATGCATTAAGAAGATGATGTATAAAATGAATGATTAAAACCCATTATAATACCTTGAGTGTGATAACATTGAAGTGTAAATCAATTGAGTTTCAATAGGAATTTGAGGGATTTAGTTTGATAGTGTCCACGGGGATGTCGTGCTGTCACATTACTGCTTTAACACAGAGGTTATAGAATAAATGATAGTGTATTTAAGTGTTCTATTTGTTTACCAGAAATCCTGTAATGTTTTATGGAGTTATTGTGGGTGAAGAGATATGAAAAAAAGATTTATTTTTTAAATTAAATTATATGGAAATGAGATGTGTGTGTGTGTGTGTGTCTCTCTTTTCTTTCTGATGGAGGTGTGGCCTTTGCTGACATCTACCGGCTTCTGTTCAAAAAGCAGGTCTCCCGTTCTTTATGTCTCCTCTTCTACATGTGCAGCTGATGAATGTGCGTCTCCTTTGGGTGCAGAGGACTGATTTAGCCCTCGCGTCTGACTGGAAACCTGCTCCGTGCGCAAAAAATAGATCCACGCGTAAAGACAGCAGCAACACACCAGTTGCATGTATGCAACAGTTGTGTGTCTAATAATACCAGCAACCTGCTGCGCCTTTAAGAGGATGACCGAGGAGGAAACCTAATATGCTATCTCTCCATATCTTAGCTCAAGTCTCCCATCAATTACCTGCAAGAGCCGAGAACGGGCCGATATCCCAATCTGCCCCCTTTGCGCACTTCACCACCTGCTTTTTGTTTTTTTCTCTCCCTCTCTTCTTCCTCTTTTCCGTTTTGCGACACATAACCCGGATTAAATTACGCGTTGCACCTTTAAGAAGCTGTCGCCCGGATTAGAGTTACGCGCAGTGAGCCAAATCGCCCCGCGGAGGGGTTTTACGCACCGTCCGCTATCCAGGGGAAGGCTCTCTCTCCTTCTGCAACACTTCACCTCCTCTCCGTCCTCCTCGCTGGTCCTGACAACTCGCCCCCGGGGGAGCCCTGAGCAAGCATGGCCGAGATGGGGAAAGGGGTCACCGCCGGGAAACTGGCCATCAACGTCCAGAAGAGGCTCACCAGAGCGCAGGAGAAGGTGAGAGCGCCCAACTTTTCATTCAGCCGAGGCGCAGGCTCACGTAGCAGCAGGACATGGTGTCCTACTGCCACCGTGAAACTGGATCCTGCAACATTTTACCTTCCAACACCACCTCAGTCAGCCTGTGGATATGGAGCCAATCAGGCAGCTGATTGGATGATTAGCTGTGACTAATTATTTTTGAATTGCTTGTCTGGAAGGTTTAGAGAATAAGACTCCACTAAGGGGTCAGCAACAAGCAACAGCATCTGAATTTACACCTGAATCCATTTAATTTGGCTGCTAAAGCGTTTAAAAACCCTTAATTACACATTAAAGTAATGTTCCAGTCAAGTGGCCTAAAGCTAATCCCTTAATGTAACTTAAAATGCCATTGTTTTAATACAGGTTTGTATTATTCAGCATTTAATTGTTTAAAGATAAAACCTAGAAGCTAAAATTAACATTCATTTACTTTTCAGTCATGTTGGAAATTCAATGGGACTGTTGGCCTTTGACAGTCCCATTGAATTGGGTAGTCTGTAAGCTTTAAGGGTTTTTTAAAGATCCCCTTGTTTTCCATACTATTTTCAACACTTCCACATCCACTAGCCGATGTACAATGAACAAAATAAACTTATTTTTAAAGGCTTTCGAGTTAGTAAAATAAGGTCAAAGTACCAGATGCGTGAGCTACTTGTCATGATAAAACTCTCTGAATATCCCCTACATTTTCACTTACTAAATTTTCCGTCTGATTGTTTTTTTCATTCATTGTGGAAAGTGGAGAAGTTTGCATAGTTTCAGAGGTTTTTACACCTTAAAAGCCCCCTAATTTCCGCCGAAGTTCTGTTTACATATTGAGGGAACCTTTGCTTCCGTACCAAACCCATTGCTCCGGATTGTAACTTTTCAGGAGTACCTCAAGTTCATTCAATGATTTGATTCATGCCTCACCACATGGCCGAAGAGCCCTCGAGCAAGGCACTGCAGCTGCAACCAGCTGCAGGGCTGAAGTTTGCCACTAGAGGGGGCGGCAAGTGGAAGTTGGTTGTATTATCATATATCAACATTTAAAGTTTTGCTTTCTAAGTTTCAAAAGCAGAAAAGTAGATAAAAACAGGTGGTTAAAAGAGGTTTTCAAAGTAAAAGCCCTGAAGTGCGGACGAGAGACACTTTAAAGGAAGAAACAGAAACTTTTTTTTAAATCTTACAACTTCAGACAATACAAAAAGATGTCAAATCGATTAATGTGCATTTAAAGTTGCAAAAATGTAATCGTAAGCAGGTGAAAACTCCAGTCTGGGATCTGAATATCTGTCGACATAGTGTTGAAAATAATCAACGTTCTTTGCAAACTAACCAGCAAACCCCGGAGTAAAAAACTGAATGACGGCTCCCGCAGGGGGAAGAGCTCTAAAAGTGACGGCGTGAAACCTGATCCACAATCTGTGTGCAGCTCTCTGTCTCCCTCCGAGTTATTATTGTCCTAATCACTCTTGTTGCTTAAGCCTGCGGAGGTTTTACCCTCTAATCACCTCGGTACGACAGTTAGTCAGTCAGTCAGAGAGAGTCCCACCTTCAACCAGGTATTGATCTACCGGCTTGTTTCACCGTGTTTCCAGTTTATAATCGAGAATGTGCTCGTGACTGGTGATGGATGGGCGAATCCATGCTTTGGGTTTTGTTTAGGAGGACTGAGGGTTTCTGCTTTATCGAACACAATCTTTCACCTCAGTGTTTTATCGGGCTGCCGTTATCCAAAGCCTCTACGGCAATAAAGAATCCGTGCATTCAAATTTAGCCCGTAAGAGGAATATGTGGAATAGAAAAGATAGCCAGGAGCATAGGGGGCCCCAGGCAATATGAATCTGTGGGGCCATGCATTCAACCTAACTGGCTCCCCCTTTGCCCCAAGAGGGATACGATACCAAACCACGTCATTGCATCTTCACATAATCCTTTACTATCAAGATAATAAGTTTAAGTTCAAACTCCCACCAAGACCCCAAACACACCATAAACACACGTTTCGGAGTTGTAGTCTTCAACCAACCCTCTAAAGACACTTCTCGACATCCATCTGAACATTTCAGTTTTAGAAAGAAAGGTTTTGAAAAAGGAAGGGAATTAAATATATGGATTCTCATTTGCAAGATGTAGAAAAACGAGACCAGGAACAGAATACGAGTCCAGCCAGAAAGTTTGGATGGTGCTATCGGCCTTGTTTTGCGTCCTACAGGGAATATTACACGGAGGTTATTCACCAGAGCTTGCCAGGATGTGGATTAGCACTGGATGGTTGTACCCGAGTCTTACCCATGTGTCTTTCTAAGTGCCAAAGAAATCCTAGTTTCAGAATCTAGACACCGAATATAGTCCCTGTTGGCGCCTTAATGAGTAAAAGCTGCACTGTAGCCATATATGTGGAAATTAGGGAGGTTATATAATGTTATAAATTGAGTTTGGATTCTATGATTACACTCAAAGCGGCTTATCCTGAGATTTTTAGGCCAAATTTGATGCAAGAATCAGTTCAATTTAATCTGAAATTTACACAGAAGTTATGTCAGTGTAAAGAGGAAGCAGATACAATTCAAACTAAGTGCAATTCATGAAAGAAATGTGAATTTTGTAACTTTTGGAAAAAATACCCCAAAAATAAAAGAGAGGTGGCTAATTATGTTTGAATTTGGATTCATGACTTCAGTATTTCCTTTTTTTCCACTGTATCTAAAAACCTTGATGGATCATTCACAGAGTTCAAGGTCTCCTGTCCTCCATGGATATTCCCCCGGAGGAGTATGAATTTAAAACAAATAACCGATTAAGACAAGCTTGCAGGCGACACTGAGGCTTTCAGCTGCAGTGCTGGTAGCCGAGAGGAAGGTCAGGGTATCGTTTTCCCCTCTGAAGGCCGGCGGAGGTGGAGGAGGGGAGCGCCGGCTTCAGCTGTCTGTCTGCTGGCACGCCGCCCTCCAGGCGTCCGCTCGTCAAACTCACTCACTTTACGTCTCTTTTTACGCTCTTGTGTCTGTCGTGTTTGGAGAGTAAACGGGAAATTATAAAATTATCAAATTTGAGCAGCTTTACACAGTAAATCCTGTTTGGTCATATAAGACGCTGTAAGGTGTTGGTTGAAAACCGTTTAAACATATGACGTGCATTGACAATTTCAGTTTTTCCTCATGATCCAACTCATTTTAATAATTATTTTTTTTAATTTTGCTAACCTTTTTACTTTAATCGATGATTGCAGTCACGTACAGGCTGCAAAATAAGCAGCGTACAATCCACACGGACATATGACGAGAAGTGAAAATTATGAGTTATTATCTCAATATGTTAAAATATAGGATCTTAACACATCCGCACACATATTTAGTCGCTTTTGCCTCCATTTTTGGTCTCCACCACCTCCCTCCTGGCTCTTTAGCTGCAGAGCTGCAGCGTTCAGGTGGTTATTGTTTCATTCCCTCCCCGACAACACCTGACACAGCACACTGTCATCGGATCTATTGCTTACAAATAAATAGTGCAGCTCTAAAGGTTCCCAACATGCAACAGTTGTGTGTCTGTGTGTGCGTATCCAGATCTTGGCTTTGTCAAACTGAAGAAATCCAAGCAGAGAAGTTTGTTAGTAAAGTGAGAAAACACCTCGAACAAATTCTCTCAGACTTGCCGGGAAATCGGAACTTTACTGGAGTACTTTTCAAAAGTTACTTTACACTACATTAACAAAACTGTAAAAAAAAAGTCGTTAAAACCAGCTCCACCCTAAACAGCAACAACACTTGTTTAATCAATCTTGAAAAGGCATAAATGTGGTCACAGTTTCATATTTCACTGTAAGTTATAATTTGATTCAGACCAGCTGACACAATAATCCCCAGCCTCCTCATGGGTGCCGCCGCGGTTGTCATAGTGATATCGTGTCAGCGCCTCGTGTCAGCTGTGCTGCAGGGCATGCTGGGAGAAGGTCCCTCGGAGGAATCCAGATGATGGTGACGGACGAGGAGGAGGAGGAGGAGGAGGAGGAGGAGGAGGGCAGTGGTGCCCTTTAGAAAGCAGCCGGATATACCTGGTGTGGGAGGCAGGACCCTGTGACCCCCCCCCCCCCCCCCCCCCCCCAGCTCTTTCTCTGCTCACCCAACCTCAACCCCCCCCGAAGATGTCCAACCTGACCTCCCCTACCTCACACTGGAATTTAGCGTGAACATATCTCAGCATAATTTGAGTGCAACCGCCTTATAATTGTAACTTTAAATCCCCTGAAACTTCCCATTGCATGTCCGCTAAACATAAATTAAGTTTTCAAACACGAAAGATCCAGAAAATTGGGTATGGACTATTTTCCATATTGTCAAAAGCTCTCGAATCTCGTCTGCTGACATTTAACTTAGGGGCAGGGAGTTCAGTGAGCAGCTCCTTTTTTCTCAATGGACACATGATAGAAAGGTAATAGAGAAGTTTGTCATATGAAACATCTATTGTCATGTTCGGTTTAACAAATATACAATTCAAAGATTCTAGAATCAACACTCACACTAAATAAGAACAGATATTTATACAACTCTCCAAGATTAGTAACTGGAATCCAAAGTTATCAAACCTCAAAGTTGCCCTATTGGCTTGAGCACCTGTCCTTCCCTCCCAGGACTCCCAGCATGCCTCGCTGTTGGGCGGGGCCCAGATATGTGTGTGTGTGTGTGTGTGAAGAGGGTGTAACCATCTATCTTTAGGCCCCCCCAGGCCCTCTCCTCATCACTGTTAATACCCCACAAACTTGCCGGGTGTGTGTGCTGCTATATTTTTGGGGCTTGAAATCGAACACCGACGGCTCCGACCTTCTGTGAACACACACACACACACACACACACACACACACACAAACACACAAACACACAGAGACACACACTCTACACTCCTGCATGTTCCATTGTACCTGAATTTAAAGTATAAATAACATTTGCCTCCCACACATAGCTGCGCCGTACACGTGACATCTCCGGACTTTAGGGGGATCACCTGAGTGCACCGTGAAATATTTTAATACAATGAAGTGAAAGACACTGAGGGCTGCGGAGGATGTGTCAGCTGTGTCGTCCAGAAATAGATCTGGATTTTGATAGTTGCAGCGTATTAGATCATCTCTAAAGGTGGTCAGTTTTGTAGGAAATTGTACTAATTTGGACACTTTTACTGACATTTATTTATCTCCAGGATGTAATTAATACGTCCGCAGAGTTTCAAAATAAAGATCCGGGCTTTCTTATCATTTCTGGAATATTTCTTCCAACATATGTGTATTGGCTCTCAGATCACCACTGACAAGGTTTCAAACCTGGAAAACAAACCAACGCACTCTGAGACACTTGGCAAAACGTCAAGCAAGGCGTCCAAACTTTATTTTAATCATGCATTTTTTTTTTTTTTTTAATTAGATTTGTACTTCCCCCTTATGGACCCAGTACAATAATTAATAGATATAATCAACTCAATCTTTAATGTGCACAAGGATGCTGCCTCTGTGAGAAAAGAATCCAATCAGAAATACATTTGTTTTCCGAGCTGCTGGAACCTGAACAACTGCAAGTGTTGGATTTCCCAAGCTTAAAACCTTGAATCTCTTAAACCTGGCTTTTATTTAGTCATTATTTAATTGTGTCTTTGTTTAAAATTTGATTCCGCTTTACCTGTGCGTTAATATTATTAGTATGTGTTTTATTTACTTTTATCTCGTGTACTTTTTCATAGTTTTATTCTTAATGCAGATTTTTAAATCGATTTTATCGCAGCGCTTTTATTCATTTTGTATTATTCTTGGTTCACGACCTGTACACAAGGTGCCATACGATTGATTGTTTGAGCGATACCTTCATTTGCATTAGCATTAATGCTTTTTGCACAAATGTGTAATCCCTAGTGGTGGAACGTAGCAAGTGCATTCCCTCTAAGTACTCTGCTTTGACGTATTTCCTTTATTGAAAGTGAGCGATGAGGGAATTTCACTTGGGGGTAAGTTGATGTATTTTCTTGTGAGGGCTATAAACAGACTGGTGGCAGCGAGGTGTGTGTGAGTGTGTGTGGTTGGGTGGGTGTGGGTGTATATGTGTATGTGTGTGGGTGTATGTGTGTTGGAGCAGTGGGGAAGTCCCCTCCGCCGTACTGATGGTGATTTGTGTATCCGTCACAGGATTAGCCTGGCAGGTGGTGGTGGTGCTGGTGGAGGCTCGTCCATGTGCTCCTAGTCGGCCGCCAGATTAGCCACCGGTGACCTTGTCTGACAGAGAACAACAAAAGCAACGTCTTGATTTTCCTCGCTTTCCGTAATCCCTCGTCGGTCGACTGACGTGTGGCAGAGACACAGATAAAGTAAACTTAGATTTGATTAAACGTGGCCTAATCACAGACGCTCTTGATTGGTCCTGATTCGACCTCTCAGGACGCAGAAGGCCCCATGTGTTACCTATCACCACTCGTCTAATCAGAGCAAGCGGGTGAACCTGTCTCGGCGCCGAGGGCCAATCGCAGAGGCTCGTTAGTCGACAAGCTGAACCTCAGTTTCGCTCTCAACCTCTTCCTCTTTCTTTCACCCTCTTCCTTCCTCTTTCCCCTTCACTCGTCGGCTCCCTCTTCTTCCTCTCTAACGTCTTGACTTTCAATTTCGTTCTCTGGAATCAGGTGAAAGCAGAACAGAGAATCAGGGCCAAGACAGAGATGAGTAAGAAAGCTGGTGCAGGACTTCACACAAATGTACTGTCTGCCACAAGACTCAGGCAAACTGATCATCTCAAATATATCAATAGCTGCAGTTTAGTCTGAAGACATATTGATTTGCTGAAGTGGAAGAATATCCTGTGTGTTTTTTTATTTGAACACTGGTCACACTGGACTTTCAAACTGGTGAACCCTCGAAGTTGTGATGTGGGGTTGGAGTTTGATGGACATGTGTTATTTTGTTTTCAGTTTTGATTTCTCTTAATGAAACGACCGGCTGAAAACGAAGTCTTTGTTCCTTCTATTCTTTCTCTCCTACATTTTCCATCCTCCCTTCCTTCTCTCCCACATTTCCTTCCTTCTTGCCTTCCTTCCTTTCACCTTACATTCTCCTCCCTTTCTTCATTCCGTCCTTACCTCCTACGTTTTCCTTCCTTCCTTCCTTCCTCCCTTCCTTCTGCCCTTCCTTCCGTCTCCCCTTACATTTCCCTTCCGTCTGTGTCCTGTGCAGCCAGGAGTCTATTTCATGTTTAACTTGTGTCAGTGACTTTAAAAAAGTTTCTTCAAAGTATTTCGTTGTAAAACTTTGACGTTTTTTCCCTGTCATACATGTCGGCTTTACATGTGTCAGCAGGGCCTTTGACTTTTCACCTCCACATCCTGACGTTCACACTGCTGGTGTGAAGCACACACATGGGGGGGGGGGACTCATGGCTTTGACAGGCGTCCTGAAAATAGACCCTATGTACATGTTTCCACTTATAGATCCGAACAAAGAAGCCCCCGATACGCGGCAGAAAAATGGATTCAAATCTTTTGTGCTTTGCTCTCGTCTCCCTCTGCAGGTCCTGCAGAAGCTCGGCAAAGCGGACGAGACCCGAGATGCTGCCTTCGAGGAGATGGTGACAAACTTCAACAAGCAGATGGTGAGGAGCCGTCGTCCACCTTCGCCCGTTCCACTTTTTAAAATCTTTAATTGAGTCGAGAATATTTAGTGATTTAATGGAGGAAACAGCATTTTTATTCAAAAATTGTGGATGTGCAAAAGTAGGATTTTTCCAAAACGTGATCCCTCTCCTAAATTTATTCCATAACTATCAAACTCCTTTTCTTCTTTGTTATTTTAGGTAGAGGGCTCCAAACTGCAGAAAGACCTGAAAACCTATGTGACAGCAGTGAAAAGTAAGCTCGTCTGGGATCTTATATTTTAACCTTTCGGTCTAGATCGTTCAACGCACCCGGAGCAGATGTGGTAAACGTCCCCTTGTGTGTTATTGTGTGTCTGTGTGTGTTTTTCAGCTCTGCACGATGCGTCACGGCGGCTGCAGGACTGTCTGGCCGACATGTACGAGCCCGACTGGTTCGGCAAAGAGGAGATGGACGCGTTGGCAGAGGTGAGACCGGGGAAACTGATTTGTGATGCGTACAGTTGCCAATGGAGAAATTTCCCATTTCCCTTTCCTCGTAATCTCGACCATCTCTACTTCCACCTCAGCTCAAAAACTCCAGCGGCAAGGTTTCCTCAGCTTGTGTTGTTGTTATACTTCTGGAAATTTTTGTAATGATACATATTTCTTAAATAACGATCATTTAAATTCCCCTTATTCCTCAGATAAAACAGCCTGAATGAATTAAAAATGTTCCACGTTCTGCTTCTGCTTTGTACGGAGACAGGGATGTCTCACTCTCCGGTGTCTTTCCCTTCCTTTTTTCCCCCTTCTCTTTCTTTCTCCTAACTGCATGCGTCTCTCCTTCCATCCTGAAGGAGATGATAGAGAAGGAGATGGACAATAACTTGGAGGTAAAACGCAGAAAGCCTCCAGTGTGTCCCACGGATGAGTGGTCATTATTTAGAGAGGGTTCAGTTATTCAGACTATTGAAGGTGCAAATGAAAGTGAATGAGACTCTGCAGCTGTCAGAGAGAGACCGAGAGAGAGAGAGAGAGAATGAAGAGAAGTTATTCTGGTGGGTATTGTTACCATTGTGCCCTCGCGTGGGAGACACTGGTGCAGCAGATCTGCAGTAGAGGAAGTTCGGTTGTAGAGCAGACTTTCATCTTCTTTATAGAAGCTGTTATAGATAGCACATGAAGCTGGGGTCCTTTTCACACGGCGGGGCTGCAAACATGTCTGTAAATAAATAAGAGTTACATTTAAATGAAGTCGCTATTTATTTTACTTCAAAATAAAGCATTAAATATCTTGCACCATATACTGAAACATGGTATTTCAGTATCTAAAAATTGAAATATTTAGATTGAGCACAAAAATAGGTCCGGCAGTGTGAAAACCCATTATACAGATATGTGTGAATTTTAGTGTGTGTGTTATATTCTAAATTGTGTTGTTGCATCGTGTGTTTCAGGACACAGACACGCTGTGGTTGGACTACCACCAGAGCATCACGGACAAATCTGTGACCTCCATGGACACGTACCTGACTCAGTTTCCTGATATTAAGGTGCCTGTGTCTCATGTTTTAGTTTTATCGTCAAAGTTTCAGAATTCTGATGTCACCTTGGCATCTTTTTGTGGTCTTCAAATGTGCAAATGTGGTAGAAACTCTAACATCTCATTTAGAGCTTTAGCTTGAAGGGTTGTGATCATCTCACCGTGAACATTCTGACCCGCAGGCTCGTATAGCAAAGCGCGACAGGAAGATGGTGGACTTCGACAGCGCCAGGCATCACTTCGCCTCCTTACAGAAAGGGAAGAAGAAGGATGAGGCCAAGATCGCCAAGGTGACCACGAGTTAGTGCGAGTGTGTGTGTCCATATTTGTGTAATCCAATACGCTGTTTGTGTGTGTGTGGTGCTTGTTCTGAAGTTTGAAGGAATAACTTTTTGATATTAAGGTGGTATTGACTATTACTGAAGCATAAACAGTTCATACCACCTTAAACCAGTGCTGTTTAACACATGTCTCTATCGATTAAAAGTGGCCCATTCTAAATGCTGATTAACCTTTTTGTTGCGTTTGTCTTGAATTGTTCTCGTTTGCTTTTTTTTCTCTCTCCCCTCTGTTCTGCCACATCTGCCTCTTCTTTTCCCTCCTCCCTCCCTCGTGCATGGTGTGTGTGGTTAGCAAGCAGCCCTGTTGGAGATGGCGGCTCCCAGCTGGGCTCAGGGTTTGATATCAGCCCACCAGGTGGCTCAGACTAACCTCTCCTTCAACCAGGTGAAACTCTGGTTCATCACTGACCTCCCACCTTCTCCCCTCTCCCCAAAACTGTCAGGCCGGTTCCTCCTCAGGCTGGCTGCACGTGATCAGTGGTAGAGTCATAGGGGAACCATTATTTTTCTTTTGGGGTCGGGGAGAAATCTCATTTACTAACCCCTAAAGAAAAAAATGCTTTCGAACACCCATGATCAATTTTAAATGCTTATTTTTACACTTACTATTAATACTTTTAGGTCAAAGTGCTGATCACGTGTACAGGGCCTCGCTATAATTTGATTCCCGATCAAAACTGCTGTTTCCATCCCTTTCTTTCGTAGCTCCCCATTTGTATTTGCCAGAAACACCGTCATTATTTGCTTTTCACCCCTGTCATTTGAATGCCTCGCCGCATTCACGTGTCTGTAGTTATTAAACCCTGTGTGTGTTTGTCTGCGCGTGCACGTGTGCTCATGGAAAACTTTCTTTCTCAAACTTTTTGTGTTGACGGCACATATTTGAATTAAATGTGTGTGTGTGTGGGTGCGTGCGCAGGCGGAGGAAGACCTGGGTCGAGCCCAGAAGATTTTTGAGGAGCTGAACGTGGAGTTACAAGACGAGCTTCCTGCACTATGGGACAGGTGGGACGCTCTTTATAATTTTCCTGCAAAATCTGTTGTTTCCACTTGGTCCAAAATATTTAAACATGTGTTTGTGTGTGTGTTTGTGTGTGCGCAGTCGTGTTGGCGTCTATGTTAACACATTCCAGGGCCTGGCAGGTCATCAGGAGAAGTTCCACAAAGATATGAGCAAGGTGAGTAAACCCGCCCACATGTGACTGATCCAACTGACGTATTGATCAATCGTTCGATCAGTAACATTTGCCCATTCACCTCCTCAGCTCAGCCAAAACCTGAACGACATCATGACCAAACTGGAGGAGCAGCGGCAGCTCAAGTGAGTGAACGTTTTTGTTGAAAACCATGGACGTGTTATAAGGAAAACAGGCCACTGGTCGCAGATATGTCAAAGTACCATCCTCTCACTGACAAGGGTCAAAGAGGTCAATGTGCCTTTAGGCTTTGTGTTGCATCCGTTTGTGGTCTTTAAGCATCTTTTTGTGTGTCTTTTTCATTGTTGTGGTCATTCATGCCTGGTTTGGAATCAGTTTGAGTCTCTGTCGTGTCTTTCTGATGTTGTTGGGCATCTTTCCGTGGTTGTTTTGCATCTTTTTATATATTGAGTCTCTGTGGGGTAATTTTTGCGGTTGTTATGCACGTTTGTAGTAATTTTGTGTCCTGTTGGCGTCATTTTGTTTGGATTTTGCATCTTCTTGTGGTTATTTAGCATCTTTTGGAATATTTTAAGTCTGTGGGGCCATTTGTGTGTCTTCGGGGCCATTTTGTGTTTGTTATGCACGTTTTAGTCATTGACTCTATTTGGTTGTATTTTGTTAGGATTTTGAATCTTCTGTGGAGGTTTTTCATCCTTTTCGTAATTTTGTGTCTGTGTTTTTTGCGTTTTTTTAGCTTGTACCTGTAATTGTTGCGTCTCTGAATTGAGTGTGTGTTTCTCTGCAGCCGTTTCTTTTTGTGTGCTTCTTTGTGGCTGCTCTCTATAGCACTGATGACCCCCCCTATAAATAAACGTCACAGAAATACTTTAAGTTTCAAGCTCGGCTCGGCCTCCTGGGCCTTAACCCCAGTAGGCCTGTGCAATAACCCTTCCATGGTTACAACACTTTGGTTTAAATACACACCGACAAAAAAACACATGAGTGATTTCCATAACACTGCGTCCTACTGCAGAAAAGATGGTACTGCAGCAGCAAAGACAGAAGATGGTGCAAAGAGGTAAAACCCGCTGCACGCTGATCCTCATTTCGTGCACGTTGGTTATGCATGCAGCTCCTCATGCAACTCTGCTTCATTTCCAGCTTATTGTTTGGTTTGTGGCTTAAACTACAGGCTCATAAATAAATTAACCATAAGTCCAAGAGTAAAATCCGACCTTTAAAGGACATGCTGTGATATTTAGAATACGCCTTTCTTAAATTTATCATAAAAAAACAGCAACTTTGTGTATTTTTTCCCCTGGTAATATAGCTTGTTTTCTGAGCATCCAGATTTCTGGATCTGATCCGGGATTCAAACCTTTAACTTGTTTTGCTTTGTCTAACTTCTGTGTTGAAGCGACTCATCCTGTTTGGTTGTTTTGTTTGACACTTTTACATCTGGCGATTACGTTTTGCATGTGGATGGTGTCAGGTGCACGTATCGCTCCGGTGATCTGAGTGTGAGGCCAACCACGTGTTTTCTGTTGAGATGCAGCAGATGCTCTTTAATCTCTTATAACCTTCATATTCTCCTTCTCCCTCCTCTGGCTCCTTCCCTCTCTTCTTCTTCTCCTCTCAAAAGTGAGGAAGCCGACATCAGCGACTCGGCCAGTTCAGCACCAAAGGTAAAAAAGGAAACACACTGACTATGTCGACTTGATTTAGACTTTACATGCAATGCGAATCCATCAATCTACTGTAAATGCAGATAAAAAAAACAAAGCACCAGTCCTGTAATTACTCAGATTTCAATTACTGAAAGGCAAGATTCTACTTCTAATAATAATAATAATAAATCTAAATAAAATACCATGGAGAAAAAAGTCAGGATTAATTTGAAAGAAAAGACCTTAAAGAAAGGATAGGCTGTGGTCGTGAATAAAAACTACAAACCTCCCATTCGATGTATTAAGGTTTCAAGAAAAAAATGCCTCATGGATCATGTTGTGTGTACTAACCTAATTGTCTGTCACTGCTCGGCATGTGTGCACGTGTGTGGTTTTGGTTTAACCCCACCTGGCGAGGCAGAGGCTCGGCCCTCCTCCCAGTCGGCCCCCCCCCAGGCCGTCGCCCTCTCCGGACCCGGGCCAGCAGCAGGTCAGCCTGTTTGATGACGAGGCCTCGGTGCCTGACTCTAACACGGACTCCGCCACGACGACGACAACACAGCAGGTCAGACTGACCGACCACCTCCTACGTCTTAGTCCTTTTTAAAAACCAGTATATAATTTGTGCGTGACTGCATCCACAGAGGGACAGAACTTATCTTTGCTGTGCAATGATTTTATTTTAGTCATAAGGATGTGAAGAAAATATGGTTAGTTTGACACTGCAGTGACACTAACTCAAATCAGTCAATTCATTTTAGACAATCATTATGAACTTTTACAATTAGGTTCATTATACAATCTACACAATAAATTCGATATTACATTGAAAAATTAAGTTTACATTTTTAAAGGCAATCACAGATTACTTTTATAAAACGTTTTACTTGATATTCCATCTACTACCTTATTCCATCCCACAATTCATTTGAATTTCCATCACATCAATGTCTTCAACAATATGAAAGCAATCTGCACCCTTAATATTATTTGAAGTCCAAGTGAGTGTTTGCAGGAGTCAGGTCAATCCAAGCTCTGTGTCATATACCACACAAGTGCTGTATTTATATTTATGTGTTTGAAATGCAAAGCATGAGATAATATACTGTTACTTGAAAATATAGCAGCACCTTTAAAGCTGGCATTTATACACCTCCTCATAAATGTATTTGGGAAACACACCTGGGAGTATAAGGATGAGGAATTAAAAATTTAGGACACTCGACTTCTGCTGAACGTTACCCTTCACATTTAACGGTCATTTAATCATCGCAGTTAACCCTCCTCACCTCGTGTGTGTGTGTGTGTGTGTGTGTGTGAAGCAGTGCGAGCCCTGGTCAGGGGTCAGCCTGCTGGACTGGGATGTGGAGGTTTTACAGCCCGTCCCATCTCCAGCTTCCAAGGTGGGTGTGCTTTGATGAGGATGACATTTCCATCACTGAGGCGTCAGAGACTGTGTTTACACCCAGTTTAATACGAGCCCCAGTGTGCCAGCTTCGGCTAGAGGATACTGCGTCGTGTTCACACGTTACTGTGACGTTGAACAAAGCCAACGTGTTTTTAATTTGACTATTTCAGGTGAAAAAACATTAGTAAAACTCCAAATATATACAAAATGCTGCAGACTGTTCATGAAGATGTCATCAGGTCTCTCTCATAGTGCAAATAATTAAATGTTAGACTGCATGTAAATGTAGTCGACGTCATCTGGGGCTCAGAAAAGATTGGTGTGAGTGTGTGTGTGTGAGAGTGAATTAAATCCTCTTATTCTAACTTGAACAAATCCACTGCATGGTTTTCTTTGTGCATGCCCAGCCTCAATCTGCACATTTGCTTTGCTTGATATTGATTTATTGACGATATAACAGCTCTCAATAATAAACTTTAATTAAATATGAATAAATAGCACATTTGGTGCTTGCCCACACCTGGGAATAACAATAAGTTATAATGCATGAAAAATGGATTCAGATTCAGTTATTAAAAACAAAATGTGTTGCAGTAACTTAAGCATGACCTCCCAATACAATACTAAATACTAGAATTGGGTAAAACCAGGCAATGTGGTCTGATATAAGTACGTTTTATTCTTTGATTTAAAGAAGCTACTGACTTGGCTGCAGTATTTCCTCAGGCAGGGTGTTCCAGTGCGTCTGAGCTCTTATTTCTAAAGCTCTGTGTTTAGAATCAGTTTAAAGGATCTCAAAGTGCGAGCAGCGTTGTCTGAGGATAAAAGATCTGCATCCCTTATTATTTTCTGTAAAAGATTGATGTTACAGAAAAGCGAGTGTGTTGCTCCGATGATGCTTGTTTGCCAAAATAAGTCGGGAAAGATTATGATGAAAACCTTTTGCACACTTTCGTCTTACAAGTTGTCTTGTCTCTTACTGCCGCACGGAAGACGCCATCATGGGACTCATGGGTAAGGACGGGTTCAGAGCACAAAACCACAACTACTCTTCTCGCTATATTTTTTCTATACTTATAGACTAAGAAATAAACTGCATTACTCCTTCCTCTGCTTTTACAACCCTTGCCAACTCAATGCTCTTCTTTCACCTTCTCTCTACTGTACAATGCGTCCTCCTCCCATCCACCTTCCTACCCTCCCACTCGCTTCCAAACCCACCACAATGCCCCAACAACCAATGACCTCCATAGCAGGAACAGCCCACGGCAGAGCCGAAACAGCCCGCGGCAGAACAGGAACAGCCCAGTGTAAAGCAGGAACCCCAGCCCGATGACCACCAGTTCCCATCAGAGGCCCAAGGTGGCTGGGATCACAACGAACCCGCCGCCCAGAGCTACACTCAGCCCAGTTGGGGCGACGCAGAGGCGGCCCAGGAAAGCTGGAACGCCGACCAAGGCTCTGCGGCTCAGCCGTACACGGAGCCCAATTGGGATGACGACGGCGCCAATGTGGGACAGGGAGGCTGGGGCGATGCAGGGGAGCAGGTAGAGTTGGGTGGATAGGGAGGCAGCAGGGACCTCAGAGGGGTTTGAAATAAACGTAGGTAGAAGCCTAGAAGTCGAGCATCCCTCTAAATCTGGTGAAAGTCAGAAAAAAATCTTTCTCTGTTTTCCCCCCCCCTATCTTTGAGTGGAATACCCCAGATTCCCTGTCGGCCACAATCCCAATTTCCCTGACTTCCTTAACAATATACCTGGATTCTGCTTATTTTTTCGGATGCAGATTGCTGTGACCAACGGCTCTGATGGCGAACTCCCTCCAGGATTTATCTACAAGGTGAAAATCCAACACCAACAGTCCTACTTATGAAACTACTTACTATTGGGTTTATACAGCAGGGTCCATATGGGATCTTAACCTTTATTTTGGCGTCTGGCTTTATTTCTCTCCAGGTAAAAGCGATACACGACTACGACGCCACCGACGGCGATGAGCTGGAGCTGAAGATGGGAGATATTGTGCTTGTTATGGGCTTTGACAACCCAGACGAACAGGTCAGTGGCGTCCAAGTTAAACCTTTCCATCGGTATTCGCCTCCTCCTCTGTAATAACTTTCTATTTATTTAAAATTCACTTTTTTAAAGCCGTCAATGTTTCAATTTGTCCAAAATGAAAAACACCATCTCCATTCTTTTATTGTTTTATTTTGATGAGGGTAAACAAGTTAACATTTTGATAGCGTGATAATGAGGATTACTAATTGGAAAATTACTGCACAAGGAAATGTACCGTACACTTTTCATGTGAGAAAGTTCTAAATGCAGACCCGTGACTCATTTGTCTCTCTGCAGGACGATGGCTGGCTCATGGGCGTGAAGGAGTCTAAGTGGTTGCAGGAGAAAGATGCTTCCGCCAAAGGTGTTTTCCCTGAAAACTTTACCCAGAAGTTTTGAGGCTCGTGACACCTAAAAGATTCTGTTGCCCAATCTCTGCCCCATACTCTTCAGATAGGTTATCTAATATCAAATCGCAATGAAATGTTTATCTATGCAGCAAATAATATTGGCACGGCGTGACGAGAAAGGACGTCTCGATGGCTTTGACACCCAAATGATTTGTTTGTGACGCTGACAACAATGTGTGCGTGCTCGTTTGTGGGATCATCACAGATTTCTGGAGCACATTTTATGCAAAGCAAATAAAACATGTCAAAGTAAAAGTATAATAGAGACAAAGTGGGTTTTTCATCATGGTATATCCTTATGATGCAGAGCTATCTGAAACGTTTGAGATGTCAAATTATGCACCCGAAAACAAACGTGTTAGTCTTTTATTCCTAAATTATTTATATGTTGCTGAACTCAAATGAAACACAAAAACAGTGTTAGCAATATCCCAAAAATATTAAATGGGGAGAAAGTCGGGACTTTTCTGTATGAATGTCAAAGTATTTATGTTGTGTATTGTCAAAAGCTTTTCAATAATGATATCTCAAGAACTTTTCAAAGTTCCTTGCATGAAGCACTTGATCCTGTCGTCAGGACTTCAGAAGACAACAAACCCTGTGACACCAGTTGGGGTCGCACTATGAAATATGGTTGTGATTGTCAAAAGGTGCAATGTCCCAGACTAGAGCCCTGGAAAACACCACAGATTGAACACAGTATGTGTGCAGGGGTATCTGCCTTGTATTTTCAAAAAATCCATTAGTTTCTTGGGCTTGTCAAAGGGAACAGTGGTTTTTCATTTGTTATCGGCCATTTTGAGGACATGACTTGGCGTGTGGCTTAAACTTTCTAATGCACATGTGGTTTTATTTAAATTTTTTGGAATGATATTTCATTGAGGCGTAAAATGCAAAACCTTCACCTCAAGCTCAACCCTGGATTTTTTTCTTTTCTTCATCTTCAGTTAATTTCTGACTGTTTACCACTGATTTAGACAGAGGACTCTGAGATATATCATCCAACTCTTTATTTTAAATGTTTTTCATATGAACCTCTGTGATCTCTTGGACAGGACTATACAGTATGTCTGTTCCAGTAGTCTTCACCATACCGTGAGTCCATGGCTGCAATGTCCACAGTCATAACAAGGCTCGACCATTAAAATGCAAACCTTTATTTAGTTAAAAAAAATAACCAGACTGTCATCCAGAGTAATTTCAACCAAATACTGTGCGGAAACCAAATATGAACCCAAGAAAACAATAATTTTTACATGATGTGGTTTTAATGAACATGTGGTAACTATGGCACCATCTGCTGGATCAAGTCAGTTATTAAAGACTAATGAAGTAACATGTGCCATGTGAATTTGTGATGTCTCATTTTTACTATTCTTATTCCAATGAAAAATGACTACTTGACCCCTTGACAGTGGAATCAAGTATTCTTTTTTTTTACTTGTACTCAACCATAATTATAAAATCTGTATTAATTTTTAGATTAATGATATGAAAATGTACCACATCTATATTCATTGCATCGTAAAAATGTTGTCGTCATCTCATGAAAATAATGGAAGTTAATCACAACTTTTCAAAGTATAAGATCCGTTATAGCACTGAACCCAGGTAATACTCTGGTTGCAGTATAGTTACTAATGTATTAGTTACCAATGAATTGATATCGGATTTCAAGAATTGCAATCACTAAAATATAGGGCTGTGAAATGATTACAATTTTTAATCACATTAATCACAGGTTTCTATGGATTAATCATGATTAATCACATTACCGATTTTCTCGGAATATTTTTGTGAAAACAAGATTTATGACATTTAACTTTTCTTTTGTGCTGCAACTCAGCAGTTCTTCAGCAGTTATCATTGCTTTTCCATATGGAACATTAATATAATCTTCATCCTAAACAATATTCGGGCTCCTTAGCCATTGTGTGGTTGAATAAAACTTTTTTTTTTTAAATCAAACAGAAATTATTTGAGCTTCTTAGCCATAGGATGGTTGACATTTTTTATATTTTTTGTCACACAACCATTAACCACACCATGATACAATCTAATGCCTCTAAAGGCCCTCTTAGCTACTCGTTCTTTAGCCAGTTGGTGAGGCAAACTAACTTGTTCAAATTCTCTGAC
Source organism: Pleuronectes platessa (assembly GCF_947347685.1). Lineage (NCBI taxonomy): Eukaryota > Metazoa > Chordata > Actinopteri > Pleuronectiformes > Pleuronectidae > Pleuronectes > Pleuronectes platessa. The sequence continues at coordinate 7,161,982 of NC_070649.1, forward strand.
AGTAAAGCTGACCGCTTCTTTTGCACAATGTGTCCTGCGAGTGAGTCTGGTTTGTCGCATTCCACTTGAACGCCCCTCGCCGACCAACACATGCTTCGCGTTGCGGTGGTTAGGCGGGTATTGCTACGGTGAAACGATAATGTCTTCTCGCAGAGTGTGCATATCACCTTGGTTTTACTGAATGTTCGATCTTTGTTTTTTTGGAACACGATCTTCCCGTCCAGAAGGTCCTCAGGTTCATCAGAATTAATTATCCATGTTGTTTGTTTGTTTGAATGGCAGCTGCCGTCTGACTGCATTAGAGCGGCAACTAGTGCAGAGGCGGCGGAATTGGAAGGTCCTTCTGCGCATGCGTTAAATGCGTTAAAAAGAAAAACGAATTAATCCTGTAATTTAATCATAACGTGTTAACGCGTTATTTTTCACAGCTCTACTAAAATAACATTGAAGTTGATTCTGATGTCAGCGGAGTTTAACATACATTTATCTGACACACTGCTGTATTCCTATTATATACCAGCAGGTGGTGTTGTGAACATGGCAAATTGGATCTCTAATGCAAACTGTGCATATTTGGGTTTGAAGCAACTTCATTCAATAAATTAAAAACAGAGCAAGTTCATGTAAGGTTGCTCTATGAGAGGGCAAGTGATGTCAGAACATGACACTCTCCATGTCTCATCGTTAAAGAGACAAACTGCTTGTGTGTATTTAACCCAGTTTTGAACTTTGTGTGTTTCTGAATTTGGTATCAGTTAACAAGCCATCCGGCTAAAGGCCTCATTCTTCTTTAAATCCTCACTGAGCTTCACACCAGCAGTGACCTTTGGTGTTTCTGTAACAACAGGACACTCAGTCATGTGGAAAACACAACAGAGCAGCCCGGGCCAGGCCTCATGCACAGGGGACAGAGAGGGAGGAGGGTGGAGGCTGGAGGCTGGCTCCATTTCCTACCTCAGCAACAATGGATCAAACAGCAGGAAACAGGACTCTTGAATTGTTGAAATCTCCAATTACAGGAAAGGTAGAGTTTCAACAATCAAACTGAAAGTGCAATAAAAGACTCAGCACTTTATAGGAAGAAAATGAATTAAAACAATTAAAGTAAGTGGATTGGTGAAACAGTTCTGAGTTTTTTTCATATTTAATTATTAACTTTACATTTTCAAGGACAAGAAAAGCTCATTTTATTGAGATGATTCATATCAGACAATCATTTACATCAAATGTTTTTCCCTGTGAAATAATTTAAGGTGCGTGTGAGCCATTCTGTATTTGTGTCTGTCCCATAAAGCTCAGTTTAACCCTGACTCCAGGATCGAAGCTTTAAATTGTGCAGTTCTGATCAGCTGTGAGACAGATTAATAAACAAGGTCTCTGGTCCTCATGTTTTTGGGAATCTGACTGAATATCCTTGACTGACTCCAGCAGATCTCCTTGGTGATCTCAGCCCCCCCAAAGAGCCTGTGACTTTGCATATCTCAGTGTAGTCCACAAACACGAAGACAATCCATTGTTTGCTCTATCGCCCGTGGCTGAGCTCTGTGTGCCTGACACACGCGGGGGTCCGGGTTATACATTATCTCGGTGCAGGACGGAGGGCCGGTGATGTGTGGCGGAGCATGTTTGCATATCGCATTCCTTGGCTGAATGATTGGCTTCGCCTACCCAACTAAACACTTATTTATTCACAACAAAGCTTGTTGCCATAGAGTTCGAAGAAACTATAAGTACCTGACAAATCCTAACAAACGCACCCACAGCAGATCTCCTCAGCAGGTCCTCAACGTCAGCAGCAGGAATTTAGAATCATGGTAAGCTTCTGCAGTTTCAGCACCTGTTTATTACTTTCTTGCCTCAATTATGAATACAAACAGCCACATGCAATTCTTCTAACAACACCTTTTTTCTATGCCAGCGGGAATGTCTCTCTGTCCATGTTGGTCAGGCCGGTGTCCAGATGGGCAATGCATGCTGGGAGCTGTACTGCCTTGAGCACGGCATCCAGCCGGACGGTCAGATGCCCAGCGACAAGACCATCGGAGGAGGAGACGACTCCTTCAACACCTTCTTCAGTGAGACTGGAGCTGGCAAACATGTTCCCAGAGCTGTCTTTGTGGACCTGGAGCCAACTGTCATTGGTAGGATATTTTTTTCTATTCTAAATGATAATGTAGATGAAACTGGATTCAGGAATTACATATTATATCGTCTCTGCTTTTCCAATGACAGATGAGGTCCGCACAGGCACCTACCGCCAGCTCTTCCATCCTGAGCAGCTGATCACTGGAAAAGAGGACGCAGCCAATAACTATGCTCGGGGTCACTACACCATCGGGAAAGAGGTCATTGACCTGGTGCTGGACAGGATCCGTAAACTGGTGAGTTTGCCTGCAGAGGTTCTGTGTTTCAGTTCAGAGTGAAGAGGAGTATGGAAAGAATTCTGTTACTTTATTTCCCTGCAGGCTGACCAGTGCACAGGACTCCAGGGGTTCCTCATCTTCCACTCCTTTGGAGGAGGAACCGGCTCAGGCTTCACCTCTCTGCTGATGGAGCGTCTCTCTGTCGACTATGGCAAAAAGTCCAAGCTGGAGTTTGCGGTTTATCCAGCTCCTCAGGTGTCCACTGCCGTGGTGGAGCCCTACAACTCCATCCTGACCACCCACACCACCCTGGAGCACTCTGACTGCGCCTTCATGGTAGACAATGAGGCTATCTATGACATCTGCCGCAGGAACCTGGACATCGAGCGCCCCTCCTACACCAACCTCAACAGGCTGATTGGACAGATCGTCTCCTCCATCACTGCCTCCCTGCGATTCGATGGTGCCCTGAACGTCGACCTGACAGAGTTCCAGACCAACTTGGTGCCCTACCCTCGTATCCACTTCCCTCTGGCCACCTACGCTCCAGTTATCTCTGCAGAGAAGGCCTATCACGAGCAGCTCTCTGTATCACAGATCACCAATGCCTGCTTCGAGCCAGCCAATCAGATGGTGAAATGCGACCCTCGTCACGGCAAGTACATGGCCTGCTGCCTCCTGTACCGTGGAGACGTGGTGCCCAAAGACGTGAACACGGCCATCGCCACCATCAAGACCAAGCGTACCATCCAGTTTGTGGACTGGTGTCCCACAGGCTTCAAGGTGGGCATTAACTACCAGCCACCGACTGTGGTTCCTGGTGGAGACCTGGCCAAGGTGCAGAGGGCCGTGTGCATGCTGAGCAACACCACCGCCATCGCAGAGGCCTGGGCTCGCCTGGACCACAAGTTCGACCTCATGTACGCCAAGAGGGCCTTCGTCCACTGGTACGTCGGAGAGGGCATGGAGGAGGGAGAGTTCTCTGAGGCCAGAGAGGACATGGCCGCCCTGGAGAAGGATTACGAAGAGGTCGGAACCGACACCGTCGGCGATGAAGATGAAGGAGAGGAGTATTAAATCACTCATCGATGCCCACGTCCAGAAAACAGACCTTCACCCAAACCTGTAACGTGGCCATCTAAACCATCAGTCAAGAGGGAGAGGAATATTTAAATTTGAAATAAACAAATAGAACCATTCTCTGGTAACGTACGATCATTTCCCTCAAAATACGATAATTTTAAGCTTCCTGTACGATACTTCAACATTTCCCAACTGTCAATGCTGTTTGGAGGAGAGAGAGACAGTGGTCTGAGAAGAGGAGGTAAACTGATGCAGTCCTTGTTTCTTGTAATATCATGACAGTAAAAACAATCTAAAAGAGAACTGTGGTGTCTCTGTGTTTTCTTGGTGTGTGTCTTTTTTTCACTTCTACCAAAACAAAGACTCAGGCTGTGTTGACCAAGGTTTTTTACGTAAGGGGACAGTGGGAACATGAACGCTGTTCAAAGTGCTTTACTGGTGATTGAATAATCAAAGGATGTTAGAAATGAATTACAACTGAGAACATTCAGGTTTAGAGACCAATGCATGCCAAAATAATTAATAATAGAAAAGACAGCAATAAAAGGAGTTAAAATATGTATTTATACAAATATGAAAAAGAAAAACCTTATAACGATGGCAAAATAAATAATGATAATTATAATTAAGAGAATAAAATGTGTGACAGACGCAAACATTTGAAAAACTACAACAAAAGAGGCCTGAGAGGCCTTGCAGGATCACAACAGCCACCACCTCCCTATTGTGTGATGATGATTAGTTACTACCTCCAGCTCTGTGTTTAGACGAGCAATGGAAGTGTCCGTGCACTGCACACACTCTGTGAACCCCTGCGTCGCCGGAGCAGATTAACTGACACCCAAGAGCAGGGAAGGCCGGAGAAAAGCGTTGTTGGGGAAACTTAATCGGAGCCTGTTCCAACAATCCTCTCCTGGCAAGTTTGTTGTTACAACTCCATGGTTACTCTGAGATACAAAGTTAACAATGAAGAGTCGTTTTCAAGAAGTAAACTGACGGAAATGTTTCTGCCAGGATTTATTTAAAGGTTTTAAGTCTCTCAAATACAAATACACTCCCAAAAACTCTCAGGGGAAAACAATAATCCTTTGTTAATCTCTACCTTTAATCCAGTCGATCCAATGTGACTGCAGAACTCCTTCATTCTATTTCTTTGGAAACGTGTATCACATTCCCCCGTTGCTGGAAAAGAAACAGTGATCTTGAATGGGACCTGCCTGATGGAGTGCGCTCTAATGTTAACCAAGACAAAGGGTTCACCTTTGCAGTACACATGGATCTGAACCACCGAGGTGAAGCCACGCAGATCTGTAACAAAAGTCCATCCAGGTCACTGAGGGGGGGGGGGGGGGGGGGGAGTTCAGGAAAAAGAGGCTTAAAATGTGTCATATTAACAGGATCAGGTCTGAATCAAATTAGATCTCCAGAATGGTTTTATTTTTAAACATTTTTACAAAAAGGCTGTGAGCAAGTATGACCCCTGTCAAACTAACTTGTCTCGGGTCATATTTCACAGCCATTCAGCTCATTGTTGTTAGTTACACATCTGCTTCACAACAGCAGTTCTTCCTGAGATCCGTGCGGGGGGGGTACTAGTAGACATTCATTTCTTTTGTGTGTGCGTGTGTGTGTGTGCTCGTCCTCCTCGTCTGTCACTGTAGGAGATGGTGTTTGCGTCTCCGGCTCCTCCGGTTACCACAACACGCCGAGCTGTTGCCAAGCGATGCTGTGCATTAAAGCAGCCCCTTGCACTCGCACCTGACACAACCTCCCCAGCCACTCTTCTCAGGTGAACAAGGGACTTTTTGCAGAGCTGAAAACATGGTGAGGACGACTTTCATATTTATCTTTATTGTGATTTTTTGATAAAAACAGCCAAGAAAGACAGAAGTGGATTAATATAGATTTATATATCCATATGTTGTGCAATGCCTTTTTATTTGTGTTTGCTCATGATAGCAAAATAGGCTATTTGTAATATAATTTGTGCGATGCATGTTATTTTGTTATGCTTTTTCTGTTTGTTGCAAAAAAGAAAGTTCAAGATGTCTTCAATTTTAAAGCTGCAAACATGATCTAATGCCATCCTGTGGCACATTTATGTCCCTTCTGAGTGAGGTTTATAGTTTCACCTATTTACCTGAGGTGAAACACACAATACAATGTCCACGTATCTTAATATGGAACACACTGGACATGATGATAGGTGCATGGGATCGATTGAGTTTGACTCAGTTACAAGGTATCAGAGGGTTCAAGTAACAGCTCCTCTCTTATGGGGAAATACATATCACCACTAAAGGTTGAACAAATTGACTAATTTACTTTTTGTAGGAAATGATTTTGCTCATTTAATTATCACCCATGTACTTTTCCCAAATTGGTATTTAATGGTATATCTTATTATCATGTTACCATAATGCAGTTTATATTTATTTGTTGTTATCCTATAATTACTATTCTACATTGCTTCTATCCATCCATCCATCTAATTTTGGTTCTTCACATCTGCTCTGCTCTCTTCTTCTCGCAGCGTGAATGTATCTCTGTCCATGTTGGTCAGGCCGGTGTCCAGATAGGCAATGCATGCTGGGAGCTGTACTGCCTTGAGCACGGCATCCAGCCGGACGGTCAGATGCCCAGCGACAAGACCATCGGAGGAGGAGACGACTCCTTCAACACCTTCTTCAGTGAAACTGGAGCTGGCAAACATGTTCCAAGGGCTGTCTTTGTGGACCTGGAGCCAACTGTCATCGGTAAGATATTTTTTTCAATGCTAACTCATACTGTAGATGAATGTGGATTCAGGAACTACTTATTATATCGTCTTTGTTTTTCCAATGACAGATGAGGTCCGCACAGGCACCTACCGCCAGCTCTTCCATCCTGAGCAGCTGATCACTGGAAAAGAGGACGCAGCCAATAACTATGCTCGGGGTCACTACACCATCGGAAAAGAGATTATTGACCTGGTGCTGGACAGGATTCGTAAACTGGTGAGTTTGCCTGCAGAGGTTCTGTGTTTGAGTTCAGAGTGAAGAGGAGTATGGAAAGAATTCTGTTATTTTATTTCCCTGCAGGCTGACCAGTGCACAGGACTCCAGGGGTTCCTCATCTTCCACTCCTTTGGAGGAGGAACCGGCTCAGGCTTCACCTCTCTGCTGATGGAGCGTCTCTCTGTCGACTATGGCAAGAAATCGAAGCTTGAGTTTGCCATCTATCCAGCTCCTCAGGTGTCCACTGCCGTGGTGGAGCCCTACAACTCCATCCTGACCACCCACACCACCCTGGAGCATTCTGACTGCGCCTTCATGGTTGACAATGAGGCTATCTATGACATCTGCCGCAGGAACCTGGACATCGAGCGCCCCACCTACACCAACCTCAACAGGCTGATTGGACAGATCGTCTCCTCCATCACTGCCTCCCTGCGCTTTGATGGTGCCCTGAACGTCGACCTGACAGAGTTCCAGACCAACTTGGTGCCCTACCCTCGTATCCACTTTCCTCTGGCCACCTACGCCCCAGTTATCTCTGCAGAGAAGGCCTATCACGAGCAGCTCTCTGTATCAGAGATCACCAACGCCTGCTTCGAGCCAGCCAATCAGATGGTGAAATGCGACCCTCGTCATGGCAAGTACATGGCCTGCTGCCTCCTGTACCGTGGAGACGTGGTGCCCAAGGATGTCAACTCTGCCATCGCCACCATCAAGACCAAGCGCACCATCCAGTTTGTGGACTGGTGTCCCACAGGCTTCAAGGTGGGCATCAACTACCAGCCACCCACTGTGGTTCCTGGTGGAGACCTGGCCAAGGTGCAGAGGGCCGTGTGCATGCTGAGCAACACCACCGCCATCGCAGAGGCCTGGGCTCGCCTGGACCACAAGTTCGACCTCATGTACGCCAAGAGGGCCTTCGTCCACTGGTACGTCGGAGAGGGCATGGAGGAGGGAGAGTTCTCTGAGGCCAGAGAGGACATGGCCGCCCTGGAGAAGGATTACGAAGAGGTCGGAACCGACACCGTCGGCGATGAAGGAGAGGAAGAGGGGGAGGAATATTAAATTTGAAATAAAACCATAATTTCTGTGTCGATATGTTTCGAATAAACTGTTGCAAAATGAATTGTCAAACTGTCAACATTTAGACATGATGTAGAGTGAGAACATATGATAAATCGTAAAATGTGGGTGACGGTGCACAGTTTTCATCTCTGCTTTTCTGTCTTTATTCTTTATTGATTATCTATCTTTAATGTATTTTTTTTGTTTTTTACAAAAATGTTTTTCAGAAAGAGTAATAAACTAATTTGACCAATTTATCAGGCCAACTTTCTTCTTTTGAAAGTAGGATTATTCTTGGGTGATGCTGCAGGATGCTACTCAATCATATTTATTTTCATTTCAGCCATCACCAATCATTTATCCTGATTGTTTGAAATCCTCCATCCTTTATTTGTCACTTATAAGAGGCCAGGTCTTATTATAATTAATATTCGAAAGACTTGTTATCCATCTGTGGCATGAATTATTATTTCAAAAATATTAAATATGTGCTTAATCATTTAGTCATCATCAACATATTTGCCAAAGAAATTCACCTTACATTTTACATTCCAAGCAAATTCCCCCGTAGTCAAAGTAGACAAAAAGGTTATTGTCTCAGTGAAGCAGAGGAACATGCCCCACTGCTCCTCACAATGCATCACCCCTTCTGAATGTGTGTATACATTTTTTAATTAACACAAAAGGGGCCCAACATGTAATTTGGGTGTGATATTGGAATTTCTTTTTCAAAAGCTATGATTACGAATTGAGTAATTTACAATCTCGATAGTGAATACAGTCACAAAATGTTTTAAATTGGTGCAACTTTGATTATGATATTGACTGGAAGAAGATTCGGTTCTAGCCACAAAGGTACCTCCTCACACACAAGGTTAATGCAGTGTCATTTATGCTGATTCATCATGAAAGTATTACTTATATAAGATTCGGAGTGACAGAGGTGTAAACTGATCTTTCTGTGAACCGTAACCTGTAACCTGCTCCCATCTGTTCTAGTCTTGCAAGTTTAAGCATAAGCAATAGAAGGATATTCACGGTTTCATAACTGATCGATCTTGTATTTGGTTACCAATTATTACAGTAATATAACAGGATTGCTTTTATTTAACCATTCATTTGAACTTATTTCTTGCTAAGCTCCACATCCACAAATGTAAGTTCACCCACCAAACCCCCCAAGTATGTGAATTATTGAAAGTAATGGACCCGTACGTGTGGACAGGTTCCGTCTCTGAAAACAAAACAGCCATCAAAACATGACTGCTTGCAACACCCTTTAAAGTATTTATATGAATTTGATATCCAACTCTTGAGTCCTCTTTCTAATCTCCCTTTGTTGTTGCTTCAGTTAATTAATTTATCTCTTAAGGAGTATCCTACATTTGACAATCCTATTCTTCCGTTTCAACACTGTATGAGGCCTTTTTAGGTTTGCTGTCTGAAACATATCTCCAAGAAAATAAAAAAATAATTCTGGTCACGTGCTGCAATATGCCTTTGTTCTTTCAGTAGTAACATTCAACATTTTGAGCGACATTTACCCAACCCAGAATTTCTTGCACAAAAGATTAAATTGGAAAGAAAACCCGTGTATTTTCTGTATGAAAAAACCTTGAGACTGTGGAACCTGTTTTTCCTTCTTTATTGATGATGCCATGTGGCTACGCAATGCAATAGAGGGGCTGTGCACAGAGCTGGGAATAAATGATATCGCTGTGAATAAACACATTTCCTCTCATAAATAATTGCTCTAAATTTGTTGCATGTCATCGCATTACATTCTGTGCGGTGCTGTACCTGAACGCAACACTGGCTCGACGTCACTTCCGCCTCGCTCCCGCCCAAGGAAAAAGCTCTCTTACCGCCACTCTGACTCCGCCCTCTGAATATCTATAAAGTACAGGAGCCCGAGCACCGCCCGTCAGTGCAGCCATCCTTCAGAACCTGATCCTCACGTCGGAGAGAAGGAGCCACACACTGAGTCAAAATGGTGAGTTCTCATTGTTGAAACACTTCGGGGGAAAAGGCTCAACGCGGCGGCTTAACGTCATCCTGACAGGCACGGTGTTGTAGAGAAAGACGGAAACTTGACGATAGGCGCTCGCACGACGAAATGACTAAATGTCTATGTACGTTTTTACACGCTGTAAAAAGGTTCTGCGATGCGAAGGGGAAAACCGTTGAACTGGTAACGGTCCTATTGTGCGCGGACAAAATGGTGTCACGTCGAACGAGGCCAGACAACTGACGCAGTGTGGGATTAACTCAACCACACCGAGGCTGGTTGAATAACGGTGAAATTCCCGACGCGCCCGACGTGTTTTTTTTTTTTTTTTTTGGAGGATGACGACCTGAAAATAGCGTAGAAGATGCTGCGCCCGTGCGGCGCATTGTTGGGGAGTGGGAGTTGATGCGCATTTGTCCAGCGAGGCCGCCATGGGATAACGCCCTGTCCGCGAATGTCGCACTTTAGGTCGGGCTTTGTCTCCATTTCAGGGCGGAATGACCCCCAGTTTTTTTTTATATACACTTCCTCCTTTTCCCTTTTTCCATATTCTTTCCTTCTTTTCTTTTTTTTGGGATAATCTGCTGTGCAGGGAGAGTGGCGGTGGGGGGGATGGGAAAGCGGATCACGCCACAGATCTGCAACAACCTGCCATGTGACTCAGCATGCGTTATTATTCATCAGGTCTGCAAGAAACAGTTACCTGAGGCTCGGGTTTTCCAAAAAATAATAACCATCTCATTATTAAAACGTTATGCATCGCAGTTACATCAAATCAATAAGACTCGTATATACCCCTCAGTACTGGCTGAAGTTTGAAATGTCCTGATGATACAAAATCAGAGCCAGTGGATTTTAAACGTTTTCAGATTTTGCTTTATCAGATTAATTAAACATTGGGCGTGTCTCTTTTGGGGACACCTACTGGTGAAGATGCGCGATGCAGCTGAATAGCCCCTTACCTCGCCCTCCCCTTCCCATCGTGAAGGGGAACATGTGGTAGGGCTGGGCCGTATGGGGAAAAAAGATCTGATCGAGAGTTTTATTTCATATCATATCAATAAAATCATATTCTTGCACGTTTTTGTTTATGTACAAAGTTTTTCTTGTGCACAAAACAGATTTTTACTTGCTTATACAATCAACCTGTGCCACTTACTTACTTGAAAGGTGAATGTATATAACATTTTTAATAAAAATTTTACATATTTAATTTCATTACATTTTTCTATTGCCATTTTATATTTTTCTTTTCGGACCTTTATAAAAGCCTCCTGAAATCGTATTAATATTCCTTGATGAGAAGGGCGTGGCTTCCTCAGCAACAAAGGAGTAAAAACGGTGCAGCTGCTGATTGATCTGGGATGGTCAGTGCCCCATGGGAAAAGATGTCAATCATTTTAAGCGCAGCCTGAATGTGAATTGGGTCATACTGGAGGTTCATGTGCATATCAGCAGTTATTACACAGGATTGAGCTGGGGAATGACCTTTGTTTCCTCCTTTGTCTCTGCAGCGTGAATGTATCTCTATCCATGTCGGCCAAGCCGGAACTCAGATGGGAAATGCCTGCTGGGAGCTGTACTGTCTTGAGCATGGCATCCAGCCTGATGGTCAGATGCCTAGCGGCAAAAACATGGGCGGAGGCGACGACTCCTTCAACACTTTCTTTAGCGAAACTGGAGCTGGCAAACATGTTCCCAGGGCTGTCTTTGTGGACCTGGAGCCAACTGTCATCGGTAAGCAACTAAACAAAGAAAGACCTTTTACTAGAGCTTTAATGAGTAGAATTAATTCAGGATCTCATTGAATTAATTTCCTGTGAAGTAATTTGTTTAAACACACGCAGCTCAATTACACCTACAAACAATTGAGCAAGACTGAAGTATTTTTTTTCTTGTTGCTTCTCAGATGAAGTGCGAACTGGTACCTACCGCCAGCTCTTTCACCCCGAGCAGCTGATAACTGGAAAGGAGGATGCAGCCAATAACTACGCTCGTGGTCACTACACTGTTGGAAAGGAGATCATCGACCTGGTTCTGGACAGGACCCGTAAACTGGTGAGCTAATCCCCAGTGTTAAATGTGCACCATTTTCAATTCAGAAATCTCTTGTGTTTAACAACCATGTTTCCCTGCAGGCTGACCAGTGCACAGGACTCCAGGGATTCCTCATCTTCCACTCCTTTGGAGGAGGAACCGGTTCAGGCTTCACCTCTCTGCTGATGGAGCGTCTCTCTGTCGACTATGGCAAAAAGTCCAAGCTGGAGTTTGCAGTTTACCCAGCTCCTCAGGTGTCCACTGCCGTGGTGGAGCCCTACAACTCCATCCTGACCACCCACACCACCCTGGAGCACTCTGACTGCGCCTTCATGGTAGACAATGAGGCCATCTATGACATCTGCCGCAGGAACCTGGACATTGAGCGCCCTTCCTACACCAACCTCAACAGGCTGATTGGACAGATCGTCTCCTCCATCACTGCCTCCCTGCGATTCGATGGTGCCCTGAACGTCGACCTGACAGAGTTCCAGACCAACTTGGTGCCCTACCCTCGTATCCACTTCCCTCTGGCCACCTATGCCCCAGTTATCTCTGCAGAGAAGGCCTATCACGAGCAGCTGTCAGTGGCTGACATCACAAACGCCTGCTTCGAGCCAGCCAATCAGATGGTGAAATGCGACCCTCGTCATGGCAAGTACATGGCCTGCTGCCTCCTGTACCGTGGAGACGTGGTGCCCAAAGATGTCAACTCTGCCATCGCCACCATCAAGACCAAGCGCACCATCCAGTTTGTGGACTGGTGTCCCACAGGCTTCAAGGTGGGCATTAACTACCAGCCACCCACTGTGGTTCCTGGTGGAGACCTGGCCAAGGTGCAGAGGGCCGTCTGCATGCTGAGCAACACCACCGCCATCGCAGAGGCCTGGGCTCGCCTGGACCACAAGTTCGACCTCATGTACGCCAAGAGGGCCTTCGTCCACTGGTACGTCGGAGAGGGCATGGAGGAGGGAGAGTTCTCTGAGGCCAGAGAGGACATGGCCGCCCTGGAGAAGGATTACGAAGAGGTCGGAGCCGACAGTGTTGGCGAGGAGGATGAAGGAGAGGAGTATTAAATGACGACATCGGTGTTGTATTTGACCATTTGTTCCGTCATTTGTTCTGATCACTCTGATCATAAATAAAACTTTAAATGTTACAGCCATTCTATGTCCTGTGTTCACTTGATTTGTGCACTCTAGGTTTATAATAGGCATCAGTGATGTTGGATATAGATCAATAATTCTTGTGTTCTCATACTGGGGAAGGTTGGTATTTCTAAACACACAATTTGTAAATGCACCTTTAATCTAAAAATCCTGAACTGTTAGAAGGGAGATATTAACATTTGAATCATGCCACTGTCACCAGTGTTATAATTAATATTGCGGTGTCAATAAAACTTGGTGATAACTTATTGTAATTTTGGTACTAAGTCAAAGGTTGTCTATGAATTTTGAGAAAGCATTAAAGCTTTAATGAGGTGCACGAATAGAATTGAAGACTATTATGTGCACAGTTCCATACAGCAGTCTCTGGCTATGAAGTTCATGTCACAGGCTCCCTTCTAGTGTTATCAAATATTTGAGAAAACCACAAGTGTAGCAATTGAATATGAAACCAAACTATTAAAATATAATACACCTAAAATATGTGTTGTAAACTAAAGTATCTTGCTGAGTAGAATGGAAAAGTTAACCAGAGGCCTTTCTTCTTCTAGGTGTAATCAGAGATATAAAGTCATTAAATAAAACAATCTAATTAAATATATAGTCCAACGAACAAACTCCCATCACAGAATCCATCTTTGAATAAAGTAACGGTAAGATCAAAATAATACGCCTCATCCCTTCAAGGGTCACGTGGCCTGCGTCGTAACCTAGGAGACGTTTTGTGCATTTCCGGGTTGTCGGGAGTCGAAAACAAGAGGGGCACCAACGCGCCCGGGACACCGAGCAAAGCGGATTAAAGTCCAGCAGAGATGGCGGGGGAGGCCGAGGACGAGATACCAGGTCAGGAACGATCCTCTTCTCTTTACCGGACTCTCGCTCGGGCTCGTAGCGAAACGTGTAAAATACAAAAAGCCCTCACTTAGCGTCAGTGCTCGGCTAATCACCGACATGCAGTGGTTAGCTTCTGCTGTAGCTAACTGGCTAACCGACCGTAAACTACTCACTTTCCCCCTGCTTCAGTCTCTCGGTTGTTTATCACCCAGCTTCTTTATTGTGTTGAGTATTTTGCTGTTGTTGCTATTTCTATTTACCGTTACCTGCTCCTCCACAGTTAAAGAAAACGTTAAGGGGAAAACGTTCATTTCGCAATGTGCTCAACACTAATACGTTTTCCCGATGCCTTTTAAAACCCCATGTTACAGTATCATCACACTTCTACTTACCTTTATCAATAGGTAATGTTGGGTTTGGGTGTATTCTGTCATATAACACGACATAATCACACGTTTACTTGCTGAAGTATACACAAGTTCTACACAACGCTTCCTACAGAGCTTTCTGTATGTATAATTCTTTATCCACTGACTTCATTCACAATCATCCATTCATCCTTAATTAATTGGTTGGTACAGTAAGGAGCTTAATCCATTAGTAACTATTCTAATTCTCATTTTCAAGCAAAAATGCACAAACCTGAATTGTTTACTATATATTTTTGAGGTTTTCCACTGTTGATCAGATCAAATAAGATACTTTAATCTGCCGACCTGGGCAGTTCTCACTGTTTTCTGATGTTTTTATGGATATGTGATGGATTGATCAATATTTGGAGCCTTTTTCCTCTTCACCTGTTTTCCCTTCTCATAGAGTCGGGAGCAGTTTTTACTTTTGGGAAGAGTAAATTCGCCGACAACGTCCCCAGTAAATTCTGGCTTAAAAACGACGTCCCACTCAAAATCGCCTGTGGGGACGAACACACCGCCTTAATAACGGGTAAGAGACGCTTTACAGGTTTCAAACTGTGTCGGAAAAGTGTTTCGAACGTTTGCAATATTTGAATTTAACCTCATACTAGTTATTACTTGACTTTTATTGAGTAGGACATTTTCTAGTGCTTACCATTAAACAATCAAAGATTCTATTTGTGGGCCGAGCTGTTTCAGATTGTCCCGTCTTTTTCGTCTCTGCAGAAAATGGGAAACTCTTCATGTTCGGCAGCAACAACTGGGGCCAACTCGGTCTGGGATCCAAACTGACTGTGAACAAGCCGACGTGTGTCAAAGGTCGGTCTTTAAATCGCTCTCCGTTCCTTATTCATGACTTCAACGCAGTGTGTGTAGTGTGTTGCCACTGACAGCTGCTTTCAACCTCCTCAAAGAGCAGTGAGGAGGGAGTCACTCAGAGGAGGAGGCGCCTCTGGAGCTCTTGATTGTAAATAAAAAGCCATCTGACCGGAAATAATGTCTACATAATGATGCATGTCTATATAATAATATATTAAGTAGGTGGTCGGTCCAATTTCTTACATCTTAGCCTGCTGGTATGATATGTGAAGATCTTTTATACTTATTTGCTCAGATATAACTAGAATTAGGGACATGACATGTCATTCGGTAAAGTAAACACGTGGATGGAGCACGTAGTGACAAATAGAGACTCATTTTGCATCCAGTCTTTTTTAACTGTGAGAGTCCTGCTGAAGGGAAACTAAAGTATAAAACCAACCAGGGGGGTCTGTAATCTGCTCTAATCTGGAGCCCGAGGGAGCTTGAGAGATTGCTGTGCTCTACTGGTAAAAATAAATAATACAGGGTAAAGTAGGCTTGAATAACTAGTTTCACACTCCATGGCATGATTGAAAGCACTGGAACACGTCTAGTAAGAGGGCCTTGAGTTAAGATTTTGAGAAGTTTCCCAGATCACCTGTCAAGCACAAAACTAAAAATTATCATGCCGTAAAAAATAGATACAGAACTGTTTATCATAATATCATTCAAATTCTTTCAGCTCTGAAGTCTGAGAAAGTCCAGCATGTGGCCTGTGGAAGAAACCACACCCTCATCTGCACCGGTCAGTGGTTCAGTTAAAGATTCACTTAAAAACAATTAAAAAAACCTACCTGTGTCGTTTATTTTTCATAGATTATGTTGTGTTTCCCCTGCAGCTCAGGGAAAAGTCTACACCTCAGGCGGGAACAGCGAGGGTCAGCTGGGGCTCGGCGACTGCGAGGAGAGGACGGCGTTTCAGCGGGTCCACTTCCTCGATTCGCACGGACCAATGAAAATGCTCGCTGCGGGTTCAAACACCTCGGCTGCTCTCACAGGTGAGCCTCGACCACTGACACCTCAGCTCATGTAAAATGTAATTTGCATTTTTTGTGGAATGTTATTAGAAATGTTTGCACTTTGCATTCACAGCCGTGGGACTAAGTGTCAGTACATGTGTCAATCATATTCCATATGTCCTTACTGCTCAATAAATATCACATATTAGGAAAGACTGACATCCCAACTCATACATATAGTCTGTTTTATTGGTAAATGATCTTTAATAAACTAAATGACCCTCCTGCCCCTCACAGAAAGTGGTAAACTCTTCATGTGGGGGGACAACGCTGAGGGTCAGATCGGTTTGGGGAAGGAGAGTCACGCCACCACGCCGCAGGAAGTCAGCGTGGGAGAACCAATCAGCTGGGTGTCCTGCGGATACTACCACTCTGCCTTAGTGACGGGTGAGCAGAGACAGAGGGTTAAGGGTCATCACGATTCATCAAACTAAAAAATAGAGGAAAAGGGACGAGTCGATGTAAGATCAACCGATTATATGTCAGAAGGAAACAAAAAACATCTGTAGCAACTTGCTAATTCAATTGTGTTGTAAATGATATCTTAACCTTTTACTAAATGCATATATTTAAAATAAAGATGTGTCACTGTGATCATTTGAAGGAACGTGCCAACTTAAAGTTTCAGTTGTGTAAAAAACTATTTCCCTCTACGTCTCAGTTGATGGAGACCTCTACACGTTTGGAGAGCGGGACAGCGGCAAACTGGGCCTGGGCACCGGCCAGCTGCCCAGACACCGAGTCCCC
Organism: Pleuronectes platessa; assembly: GCF_947347685.1. Lineage (NCBI taxonomy): Eukaryota > Metazoa > Chordata > Actinopteri > Pleuronectiformes > Pleuronectidae > Pleuronectes > Pleuronectes platessa. The sequence continues at coordinate 7,178,577 of NC_070649.1, forward strand.
CAGGTGGTGAAGAGCATCAAGGAGCCGGTGACACAGGTGGCCTGTGGGGGTGGACACACTGTGGCGCTAACAGGTAACAGCCAACACGGATGATGGAGCTTAAGACAGTTGATAATTTAGATTGCTTTGGTGCGTTCATTCTTTAAGGTTCAAATCAACTGGAAACACATATTTGTTTAAGGTCATGCTTTATTGCTTCTCCCATCTCCTCCAGAGGAAGACGTGTACACGTTCGGCCTCGGCCAGTTTGGACAGCTCGGTCACGGGACGTTTACATTCGAGTGCCGGATGCCGCGTATGGTCGAACACTTCAGGAAGGGACGGGTCCATCAGGTGGCCTGCGGGGAGAATCACACTGCACTGGTCACTGGTAAATACTGCCTGTTTTTTATTATGTAGCCTCTGTTTCAATGCCACATCTAAATTACTGATTTCCTAATTAAATCCCACTGTTCTGATCAAAATTCTACAGTGACTGAGATGCTGCTGTTATGTTTATTTGCAGATGGGGGTTTGCTCTACACATTTGGAGATGGCAGACACGGCAAACTGGGCCTCGGAGACGAGAACTTTACCAACCAGTTCAAACCAACTCTGTGTCCACGCTTCCTCAAGTACAACGTCCAGGCAGTAGGTGTTTTTACTTTATATTCAATTAATTTGCTTATATGTTAAAAAGAAAACACATGGTATGTATTACATTTTGTGACGGATAAAGAAAATCCCTACAAATGGTGACCTATATTTTTTCTACACGTGTCCAGGCCGTGTGCGGCGGCTGTCACATGGTGGTGTTGGCTCAGCCGAGGGATCAGACCTGCAGCGATGTGACTCTGGAGGAGGACGACGTGACGGAGGTTTACCTGGAGAGGCCGTACGTGGAGCTGCTGGGGGACACGGGCGACTCCTCCACCCTGCAGAGGAGCCTCTCTGCTCGGGTTCGCCGGAGGGAGAGGGTGAGGGCACGGAGGCAGGATCCATTCCGTAGATAAAACAAGTTATTATTCCAAAAGCAGTGCTGATGCTGGACAAACAGGATTCTAGTTACCCTAATTTTGATACAAGGCAGAATATATCTTTTTACGTATATTACCATGTGACTCCTGCTTACTCAAATGCTCTTCCGACGTTTCCCCCGTAGGAGAGATCTCCAGAACAGTTTGGTACCATGTTCCGCACTCTGCCCGCCATGACACCCGGCTACCTCCAGCCGCCGCTTCCCGTCTCCAGCCACACCATTCCGCCCAGACTGCCTCCGCCCGAGCTCACCCACAGAAAGGTGCTCAACGGCGCTCACCGACACGGGAGCACAGGGTCAAACCTCCAGGGTACCTACCTCACCGCCACCTCCTAATCCTGCATCTCATAACTATAAAAGATTAGAATTAAATTCTTGACACTCGGGGAGAATCAGGAAAACATCCGGCGTGATAATTGGACCTTTACACTAACACGGCATCCTTTTTTTCCTGTCACGTCAGGGCAGACAGAGGGCGATACAGACAGCCTCGTGGAGAGCCTGACCGACACCGACAGCGTTAAAGGTCTGGGAGAAACCACAGACTTCCTCAACATGGTGAGAAAGGAGTTGATCCCCGTAGCTGTTCTGTATGTTCCGTTGATTATTTTCAATAATTTCTGCTCTTTTCCTTCCTCCTGATAGACGCATGTGATGAAGATGGACCCCAGTGATAAAACACTCACTCTGTCTCCAGTCCAGAAGGTAACTCACACACTTTTTATAATATATATAAAATCATCCACCTTTATCAGCATATCACAGACACTGCTTTGACTTCTCACTTCTTCAGTTTTTTTCTTGCTCATTAATATCTGATTTCCTGTCTCTTGATTTATCTGCATGTCTCTTTCTCTCTCTCTCTCTAATGCATGCCTCTTTTTCCATCCTCTTTTTGCTTTCTCGTGCTGGGGGATAGAGGAAGGGTAAGCATGGTAAGACCACTGCAGGACAGAAAGAGAACCTAACGAAGAAGAGAAACCTCTCGAAGCAGAGCAGTTTCTCTTCGACTCCCCCATCTCGTAGGAGCGAGACTGTCTCTCCTTGCCAGGCGTTGCCCTCAGAGCTCTTGAGGAGCCGCAGTGCTTCACAGAGACAGAAGACAGCAAACCCGAATAAAGAGAATGTGATGGGGGAGCTGGAGAGGAAACCCAGTAAAAACAAACCCCTGAATGTAGGGGATAAGGGGAAGGCAGCATCTAAGCAGCGACCCAGGTCAGCGCAGGGTGAAAGCAAGATGATAGAGGTTGGCAGGAAGCAGGTTCCAGAGTCGAAACAAAGTCCAGTACCAAAAGAGACAGCTCCAGGTGTTGGCTCTGTGGCCAAAGGTAAACAAGCGCAGCCGAAACCTTTAACAAGCAAACCGATAATCGTGCAGAGTCATCAAGCGGGAGTTGGTTTGCAGAGTAAACGCAGACTTAAGGACTCGTCTGGATTTCACCTGAGTGACGCCATGGAAGAGGAAAGCACGAAAAGCGTTCAACTGGTTTCCGGGACGAAAGGGCGCCCCAAAGCTAAAGAGGTCCCCGACTTGTCCAAAAAATCTAAGAATGAGAAAAACAAAAAAGAGGCTCAGTCAGAGTCGCCAGGTCTCGGTCTGCTCGCTGCGACCGCCTCACTCGCAGCCGGAGCAGTGTTAGCACATGAGGTGGCGTCCAGAAGCCAGTTTAGCTCGCTGTCATCATCTGAGAGCAGCCATGGTGTCCTGAAAGACAATTCCAGGAAATCAAGAAGTGATCAATCTGCCGATTTGAGCCACAAATCCGCGGTCAGCGTCAACATTATACCCGTGTCTGAGAGTCCTGAGGAGAGGACGAGTCAGGACGAGAAGGGGACGAGCCAGGATGAAAGTAAGGAGGGGAGCGACGAGCAGACAAACTCTGCAACAGTCAAACAGGAGGAGGAGGGGGATGAAGATGAGAAGGGGCAGAGAACGAGTGCAGACATAAGTGAAGAAGAGGAGGAAGAGAGCCAGAGTATCGAGAAAGTCACAGCAGTTGAAGAAGATGAAGAAGACAGTGACACTCTTCAACCCGAAGATGAATCGGAAACAAGCAGGGATGAGGCGGAAGACGAGAGTGCTGCTGAGGAAGAGGAGGAGGAAGAGGCAGGAGGGAGTGAAAGTGAAGATGAGACTGAAGAGAAAGACAGCAAAGGAGTTGATGTAGAGGATGAAGAGGAAGACGAGGAAGCCTCAAGTCAGGAGACAGAGAGCAGGGGAGGAGAGAGTGAAAACGAGGAGGAGGAAGGTGAAGCAGAAGAAGAGGGGGATTTAGAAAGCGAGGTTGAAGAAGAAGAGGAGGATGAAAGTGAATCTTTAAAGTCATCAGAAGACAGAGAAGAGAGTGAGGTAGAGAGTGCGAGTGAGGGAGAGAGTGCGAGTGAGGGAGAGAGTGAGGATGAGGGAGAAGAGGAGGAGGATGAGGGGGAAAAGGAGAGTAGTGCCGAGGAGGAAGAGGAGGAGAGTAGTGAGGAAGAAGAGAGCGAAAATGAGGCAGAAAGTGACAAAGACAATGACGAAGAGGAAGATGGTGATAGTGAGGAGGAAGAGGAAGAGAGTGCTGAGGAAGAGACGGAGGAGGAGGCAAAAGAGAGTGAGGAGGAGGAGGAGGAGGAGGAAGAAGAAGAAGAAGAGGAGGAGGAAGAGGAAGAGGAAAAAGAGAGTGAGGAGGAGGAGGAGGAGGAAGAAGAGGAAGAAGAAAAAGACAGTGAAGAGGAGGAGGAGGAAGAAGAAGAGGAGGGGGAAGAAAAAGAGGATGAGGCTGATAGTGAAGAGGAGGAGGAGGAGGAGGAGGAAGAGGTCAAAAAAGTCAAAAGTGCAAAATCTACAAGTAAACCCAGGTCAGGGGGCAAAGGTGATGCAGCGGGGGAGGAGGAGGAGTTTTGGGGCGATGTTCTACCTCAGTACCTCAACCTGAAATAACCCGGAGCTTTAAACTCATCATTTTATTTTTAATCAACCTGTCAATTATTTTTTCAAATTAATGTTCATTAGAAATGTACAATAGAAAATATGATCCATCCTTCATCTTAAGACCTGGCCCAGTGGAGAAAATCTGTAGTTTTAATCCCGAGTTATTATAATACAGCCCTTAGTGTAATATAAGTGTTGTAAAGTTGTGTTTTATCAAATGGCATTAGTAGTATTTCAAGTATTTCAGAAAACACAGAAAAGCTTGATGAAGTCAGTATCAATCCATCAAAGTACTACAAGGCTGCAGCCACTGACAAGTATTTTCTTTATTAATTGATAAATTGGTTGATGTTGAATCTATAAAATGCCAGAAATAAGTTATTCCATTATTCCAAGAAATTTGGATTTTAGAAATCTTCAAAATTTTCTTGCTTTAAATTTTTTTGCCAATAAGCTTTCTATCAATTGCCTAAAAGTTGTATCATCTAGTAATTTCAGCTCAAGTCCTGAAATGGTTTGTTGGTGCCGGGGGAAGTGAAACTGACATTCGTCATTAGGGGCCCGAGAACACATTTCTTCCCCAGGAAACTTCCAGATAATAATAAAAAAATGAATCTGCTTTAGAGCTGGTGCATGAGGCGTTTAGAGTTTGAGTCCGAGCGTCGCCACATCCCTGGGCTTCCTGCTGCTGGTGTCACTTCTCACACACTGTGCCTTTCTTCTGACCTTTCTTTCTATTAAATCATCTCATTCATTTCTTTAAAAAAATGCATTTCTATCTCTGTCTTTGAAAGTGATCAAATGTGTCTTGTGAATGCTTTGTTTACTTGTCTTTGGAAGCATTTTGTTTTTGTCTGTTATATTTGATTCAGTCCCTGAAGCGGTGATTCTTCACACACGGTGCCTTAATCTTTGGCTAAGAAAAAGATTTTACACATACACGCAAAACAATCCCTCTTCTTTATTTGTCTCTTTTTCATTCATTTCTGTCTTTTGTAATAAATGTCTGTTTCATTTGCTTTAAGTGGTTTTTTTGCTTTGGTTTTGTATTAATTTCCAAAATAAATGGAGATGCAAGGGAATGAAAATTAGGTGAGAGGTTGTAAGAACACAACTGAAACACAAACTCAGATTCCAGAGGTTTTATTTCTACTGATTGTAGATTCACCCCAAAGTCAGAAACATATTCACAGAGTTGAGGGAAGAAATTGAGATTCCAAAAATAGTTTTGTTTTAATTAAAATAATCGGGCTTCAATCTTTTTCTGATATCATGATATTGTATTTGGTTCTGCTCTTATCTCAAATTCCTCTGGCTCAACAATCCACTAAACTAAAAAGTACAATTGGAATGTGAGGACTTATCAGGTTTAGGGTTCGTTATTTTTATTGCTTCATATTTTTTTTTCTATTCTATTTTTTATGGAATGGGTTAGGGTTAGGGTTAGAGTTCAGACCCCAGTAATGTTCCGTTTACGACATAAAGCAGAAAAGCAGTAAATCCTCATTACAGAGAAATTCAAATCAGATTATTTTACCAATAAATAATTGATCTGAGAAATCAATGCACTCATTTGTCATTTGATGCTTAATCTCTCTATTAACCTGTGTGTGTGTTTGATTGGCTGGTTTCAGGAGGAGGTGGGGCTTGTTTTCTTCTACCTCTCACGTCATTGTCCCTGTGTTTATAATCCCAACTGTAATCCCTTCCCATCATCCCCTGATGTAGTCCGGATTATCAGAGCTGCTTGTCATCTTATTTTTCTTTATTCAGCACTGCAGGAGTTTTAATTTACTGCATAAACAACATGTAGATCAAGATTTTCGACCCCGCTCCTCCACCCTTGATTAAACAATGTAGATAAAGCTGCCCAGCATTTGTCTCCACTTGTAGATCTGGGAAAATATAGCATCAGGTGGTTATTATAGTTAAAAATGCCACAACACTAGATATTAAAGAGATTTTATTGCGGTGAGCTTTGATTCCCGTCCTCATGTCCTCAATTCTCTTACTCTTGGTAGGATTTGACGAATCCATTCAAAACGTGGAGCAAAGGAGAGGAGGAGGAAGACGAGGAAGAAGAGGTGGACGAGGGAAATGTTCAAGATGAAGAGGTAGAGGAGGTAGAAGAGGAGGACGATACGTCGGCCGAGACAGAGGAGCAGTCGTCGCAGAGTTTGGAGGATCTGACGGAGAAGTCAGCCGAGGAGACTCAGAGTCCCGTAGGTTCACAGAATTATTAAATGAAAAGCATGATTCGTGATTATTGTCGGTGCTAACATGTAACATGTCCGTTCTTTACAGAAATCAGACAAGCTCATAGAAGAAGCTGTGCCTGATGGAGAGCAGAAAGGTGACTTTATTATAGTTTTCCACCTTTGAATAGCGTCTTCTGTTCCGTGGTTTTAGGATAAGTGTACATACATTTCTTTGAGATAACTGATGGGGTTAGGAGATAAGTGTTAATAGTTAAAGTTAAGTTTGACCTCTTGAAAAAACTGGAAATGCAGATGGTTGTAAAAACAGACTGTCAACTCTCCTCTCATCAGCAGCTCAAATCACTGAGGAGCCTGAAACCACCGGTGAAGAGAAGTCAGGCGACAGCACCAAACCGGCCAATGGGACGGCAGACAGCAACTCAAAGAGCCAATCGGGCTCCAACAAAAAGGTAGAAACAAGAAGTCGTCTGTGTTACGTCGGAGTTTACATAACACTTACATCACTGGAAATGTTGCATTACATTTTTAAAGAACGATTGCCTTATAGGAGAGATATTTATTACTTTGAAGTATAGTTTATATGGCAGAAGATTATTATATTTCCTAAAATACTCAGAACAACAGCATACTCCATACGTATAATGACAGCGAAGGTTACAAACATGATCCTAGACAGGTGAGTAAGTAAAGAGCAGGTTTAAGATGATTGTGGGTGTTTAAAAAATTCTATTCGGCTCCTGCAAGCAACCTTTTCATGCACATGTAAGGAATGTAAGGCAAGGAACTGTCACCACACTGCTCACTTTTGCAGTAAGGTTATTATTTCAAAAATGTTTGCACGAAAAGGGATCAATTCTGAACTGAACAAGGGAACGAAAGGAATGTGTTAAAGCCGAGGTAAGTCTAAACACATACGAGTTGTTAGCAGATTAACTTCCTCTCTCCTCCTCCTCCTCCTCTCAGCTCTCCATCTTCAGGCGCCTGTCCTTCTCCAGATCCAAGCAGGACCAAACCCCAGCAGAGGCACCAGTCAGCGGGGACACGGCCGAGCCTCCGTCCCCTGACATCGCCGGGAGCGGCAACCCAGGAACAAACCGAAGTGGAGCACAGCAGAAGTCGACGCCCTCCGGAGCCAGAGGGCCTCGCTCCGGTGCCTGCACAGTACTGTGATCCCCGGAGCCAAACTCTCAGGCGGCCTCCATTATCTTGTCAGACCAAAGAGTTAAAGCTTCATTAGTAGCAGCGAACTGTATTTTTCAAGCCCTCAGAGACGATGGAGTCCTGAGACACAGTGAGTGGTGCACAGTATCATGCAGTGAAGTGAAGCCACACCTCAAATTCACATCAGTAAAAAAAAAGGTGATGTCAATTTCTCTGCTTATCAGGAAGTTTGAGATTGAAGAGCAAATATTCCTCCCTCTGAAAATCTTATTTTTTTAAAGTTTTAATCTCTCACTTGTGTTCTCCAGGGTGTCATTACCCCGTGACACCACTGTGAGGCGTTGGATTCACAGAAGTAACGGTGGACTACCACTGACACAGCAAAAACTAGATTATCTCCTGATCTATGAATCAGAAATGCAGCAAATACTCTTATTTTTTTTCCCATCAAACGGCTTAGTTACAAAAACTATTTACTTTTTAATATTCTGTCGATTGGTTAATCAATTATAAATAACCAATAGTTTAAGCTCTATAAAAGCCATTGTAACTGCTGTGAATCCAAGTGACTGATTTCATACTGATACATGTGAAGCGTTACTTTAAAAGTTTGATTTTCTTTTTGCCTGTATCTGGAGCCACCAGCACACCTTCTCTCCGAGAGCAGCTTTAAAACCACTAAACTTTTAACCACTGTCCACAAGTGACCTACAGCTGAGCCTCCTCCACCAGTAAGACCAGTAGCGCCACGCTGCTGCTGGGAGGATATTAGCTTTTCATTTGTTCTTGTGTGGTACCTTTACTTCCCAGCAGCTGAACCTCAAAGTGTGTGCCTGCGTGTGTGTGTGTGTGTGTGTATGAGTTTTAAACTGTGAGGATGTAAATATTGTTATTTATTGCAAAATGGTCCTCGAGCACATTTGCACTTTTTGACGTGATGCATTTTCAAGAGTTTTATAATCTGATGTGTTGGTCTCATTTACAATTTTTGGAATTTTTGTGATACCATTAAAGCCTTTTCATACAAAGCTGAACACGAGTCATTATTTCTTTTGTTGTGAAAAGGACACAAAAAACAATATGCATGACGTATATATCCAGCAGCACTTTATAAAAATACTATAACAACATTCTGTTTGCACCATCGGGAAGTGAGAGATTGTGGGATATGTTTAATTTTGCTTTATGTTTTATTTTGAGGGGTTCTCATCAGAATATGACAAAGTAAAGTCAACTAGGAAAATAAATATCATCCACACTATATAAAAAAAGGAATAACTGGACTGAAGAAACTAAAATGCTTAATTCAGTCCCAGCCCAGCTTCACCGAATACCCTTAATTTGAAATTGGAAAGGAGATCCAATCACAACAAATGCATTTGAACAAAGTCCAATAGGACAAAAGCATTTTCCATTTTTTTCGTTAAGTTCCTTCCCTTTCTTTCTGAGTCACTTTCGTTTCTCCTTCTCGCTCCTCTACTCCTCCACGACCCTGAGCGTGGCGCTGCTCCTGGCCTTGCCCGTGGTAAACTTCACCGTCCCGCTCATGTCCGCGCTGGTGCTCCTCAGGGTGAGCTTGTGAACCGTGCCGTGGTTTTCCAGCCGGACGGCGGGGCCCGAGTGGAGGGGCTCCCCGTTCAGAGTCCAGATGGGGGGCTTGCTTATGGCCAAAGACACCTCGCACTGGAAGGTCGCCGGCTCGGGCTCGGTCACCTCCAGGTCCTCGAGCTCTTTGACCATCACGAGAGCCTGGGCTGCAGCGGCATGGAGGGAAACAGAGGGAAGTTTTATACAAACTATAAAACCAAAGGAGAGACATGATGCTTTGTTAGTTTCTTTCCTCTCGTGAAGGAAAATCATCTTTTATGTTTATATAATTTAGATGAAATACTATTGACGTCATAACGGGCTCCAAGAACTATAAAGCCACCCAAAATGTACTTTTTAAATTATTCCTTGGTTAATAATTCCGTTTCAATGAGGGCCTTGTCGTCCTATGAATTATTTTAGACATGACACGTACACCTGGACATTATGTCGGATTCAGTATTTACTAAATAAAACAACAATATCGAAGAACATTCGATCATCATCAGCGGTGAGTAGATAATGAGTGACTTTCCATTTTTGGGTGAACTACCCCTTTAAAGATACAGGGGTTTCTGACAGAGGCTGAGAAGAGGAGCAGCAGCCCTGGACCATAGGAGGAAGGTGATGTATCTTCTGGATATTAGATTAGATTAGATTGGATATCAAACCTTAAACTTAATTCCCATTCACACACGATCCCTCATCGTCTCACCTTCCACAAGCAGTTTGGCCTCGGACGTGTGCTCCCCGACCTTGACGCTGTAGGTGCCCTCGTCCTCCACGACCACCTGCTGGATCACCAGCTTGTGGGAGCAACCGTCCGCCAGGATCTCCACCCGGCCCCCGGCCACCAGCTCCTCCCGGCCCCTGAACCAGGAGGCTCCACAGCGGGGCGACGACACGGTGCACTCCAGGATCAAGCGATGTTTCTCCAGCGCCGTGCGATCCCGCAGGGGCTTGACGATGGTAACCGGAAGTTCTGCATCCACGCGAACGGGGCGGACATTTAAATGTATTTATAGATATGTATTCAACTTCTACTAACTTTAATGAGATAAATACAAACTTTAAAAAGCATCTCACCCTCCACTTCCAGGTAAGCGGTGGATTCAAGGGCTCTGGCTACAAACCGGATTTCACCGGCATCTTCGGCTGTGACGTTGCACATCAACAGGAAGTGTTTGGTCCCTGATGGAGGAAAAACAACATAACAAGAGCTTTGTTTAAGGTAAATTCAAGGTTCAACTTTTTATTTTAATGTAATTTGTCACCTATTAATATGCTATGATAATCTTTTTTTTTAGTTCCCTAGTTTGACCACTAGGGGTCCTGCTAGGGATTAGTTTTTTTATTAACAAACTTTATTGGTTCGAAAATGAGTTACAACAGTGATCTATAGGAAATCTGTATTTAATTGATCGGTAGGAAAATAGCATTTTGTTTGTAAGGGATCTATTGGATTTCATTTATTTGTTTTCTTGACAGGTCATTAAACAGCTAAATGACTGTAAAAGAGCCAGGGTTAGATCAACAGGCAAATTTTCATCTGACGTCCCTTGACAGTTTTTCAAATGGCAACCTACAATGAAAATACAACGCGCAGACTAATATTCAGAAAGGTGCAATGCACAACAATAAGCAACATCAAAACATATGAGACATATCACAGCAAGTAAAAACAGAGACAAACTGTAGCAAATAGGCAGTCAGGCGTCTAATGTGCACATATCTGATTACCAATGAGCAATTTTTCTTATTTTTTCGTATTTACTAAGTATTTATTTCTTGTATCTGCTTTGGCAACAGATTCCATTCTTTAGCTGATTTCAAAGAGAAGGCGGACTGACTAAGAGCAATTCCTCGAGTGGGAATTAATACAGTCCCCTCTCGTGACACCTCTGGTAACCTGACTGCCTGCTCTTTGCACAGCAAATGTCAAAGGTTACTATAATTAATCAGGTTTTCCAAATTTAAAAGTCTACGTGTATTTCAAATTTGACAGCTGTGAAAACAGATGATGGCTTAATTCGTATAGCAAATAAATATAAATAAATTCGGACCTTCTGTGCGGATCTTGATGGTGCTGGTGGGCCGGATCTTGTGGCCGTCCTTGTACCACTCTCCCGTCACGTCGACCAGAGAAACTTCGCACATGAACACAGCATTCTGGTCCTCCTTGATGTAAATATCCTCCAGCTCCTGCACTATCTCCAACTCATGCGCTGTCAGATGAAGATCAGGGACACAGAAAGATGTCAAACTCATCTCCTTTTTAACCACTAGATGGAGGCAGAGCACACACTCAGCTCCAGGTAAATTACAGGCTGCACAACTCATTGTGAACATCAATGTTTCAAAGGGTTTGGTAATATCTCCCCAGACAGTTACCATAAACCTCCAGCGAACAGGAAGTAGTAATTTCCCCCGCATCACACGTGTAGGTGCCAGAGTCCGCACAGGAGCACTGCAGGATCTGACAGAACCGCTTCCGGCCCATGGGGTAGATCCGACAGTTCTTCCCTGGCTTCAGCTCTGCCCCATTCTGATGCACAGGAGACAAAAGATACAAGTATTCCTTGTGAGTTTAAAACCTGTTATATCCAATTTGTACTTTTTTTAATACAATCAAGTTTGTGTTACCTTGAGCCATCGGACTTCAACGTTTTGCCGGGAGAATTCACACTCGAGAGTGGCGGGCAATTCCTCCTCCACACGGACATCGGCCAGCGCTCTCAAGATGGACACCGGCGTCTCTGTCAGTGCGAAGTAACAGTGTGAATCAACAGATCTAAAAAGTAATCAGTCAGTTGTGGTTATTTTTACTCTGTCCACACCTTTGATCGTGAGCCTGGCAGTGCTGCGCGCCCCCTCAGCGGAGAAAGCGATGGTGCCCGTGTCCTCCAGGGTGAGGTTGGACAGGGTGAGGCTGTGGACGAGCCCGTTGGTGCTCACGCGCCACTGGTTGTTTGGTTTCACGCGAATGCCGTCCTTCTGCCAGATCCCCTCCACGTCCGCGTGGGAGAGCTCCACCTCGAAGGAGGCGGTCTCTCGCTCAAAGGTCTCTTGGTCGGCTAGGACTTTACGGATCACAATTTTACGGGCTGGATTGGAAAAAAATGATATCAGGATTTAATTACAGCATCTGGATCATGAATCCTGTAGAATCTAGACAATGCAACTGTTGGGCAAATCTTTATGAGGAATTAAAAACTTAAGTCATGCTGCTCCTGCTGCAATGAATACTCTGATTCAAGGACAACAAAGGATGGTTCAAATATAGACCTGGCTCAGTCTATCACATTACATCAACACCACCTACAGTAGCTCCATGGTGTCATTTATTGCACTATTGTATAACCTTTTCACACGTAGAGGTCCTGCTCTTTTTAGTATCTGGGACATAGTGTGAATAGCACACTACAATATGTTCTGCTGCTGCCCAGAACTCAATCTGCGTCGGATGAGATCCCAGTTGCAAAGTGGTAAACTGTACTCCTGAGCTCCCACTTACGTTCCACATTGAGCTTGACCTGCGTGCGGTCGTGCAGGGTCTCGCAGCGGTAGGTTCCCCGGTCCGACAGATTCAGGTTGCATATGATCAGACTGCGTTTGCAGCCGTTCTGGGCGAGCGTGTGCCGGGGACCGGGCTGTATGACCACCCCCTGCCTCATCCACTGGACCTCGCCCGTCTCCAGGCTGATCTCCGTTTCCAAGGTGGCGTTGCCCAACTCCTCTGCCATGACAGCCTCCATTCTCTTCGTAAACATGACCTGAGCCTCTGAAGACAAAGACGAGAGACAGATATCAAAGTTATGATGAACTGCTGATCATTCTCCAAACCATCTTCACCATTTTCTCTTTCTCCTTCGCTCATTTAATCCTCTTACCCTGAACTTTGAGGCTGGCTTTGCTCATTTGTCCCTCAGCCTCTGCTGAAATCCTTGAACAGTCCAACATCTGGCACTTCTTAATCACCAAGGTGTGGCAAAGGCCGTTCCGGGTCGCCTGGAAACGATCGCCCAGCCCGATCGCCTCGTTGTCCATGAGCCACGCCAACTGGACATCCTCGGGGGAAACCACGCACTTGAAGGTGGCATCTTCTCCCTCCAGCACGGTGGTGTTGTGGAGCTCTGTGAGGAACTCCACCACTCGAGGCACTGAAGAGACGCAACAAAGTTCATCAACCTGCTAACGCTCGTAAGAAACGACGGAAAATCTGAGTCCGCTCATACTCACTCTCTACTCTGAGCGACGCCACGGTCCGGTCATCTCTGGACTCACAGATGTACTCCCCAGTATCCTCTCTGGTTAATCGGTGGATGGTCAAGCTTCGCTCCACGCCGTCGGCCCGAATAGAGAACCTCCTGCTCGGAACCACCTCCACTCCATTCTTCAGCCACTGCACGTCTGCTTTTGGCTTGCACACCTCACAGCGAAGGGTCACCATACCATCAGCGTGAGCCACGGTGTCCTGGAGTGGCCTCACAAACCTGATTCTCATTTCTGCAACGCAACAAAATATAGATATTACTTTGCAGTAAACTCTGAGGTGTTTGATGTCCACTGACAAAAATAAACTAAAGTCCTAACCTTTGACCAGCAGGCTGAAGTGGATCTGATCCGTGTTGACGTCGCATGTGTACTCGCCCGCATCAGAGCGCCTCAAAGGCTCAATGGTGAGGGTGCGTTTGTGGCCCTCCACGAGTGCTCGGACGCGTTCACCTTCGACAGGCTCCCAGTGTCTCAGCCAACGCACTTGAGCGTTCTCCTTGGACACGTAACTCGTCAGGGTCACGCTCTCGGCTTCGTACGCCGTCACCACAATGTCCTCCTCCTTGTTCACGAACGTCACCGGTTGTTCTTTGACGTAGAAGAGAAACAAAGAAAATATGAGTCGACTTTTTAAAATCTGATTGTTCGTAGACCCTACACCATGCGTCTGTACCTTGAATCCTGACGACACTGGTCATCTTGTCCCCCACAGCGTCGCACATGTACTTTCCAGAATCTGAGGGCTGCACATTTGAGATGATGATTTTCCTCAGAGTCCCGTAGCTCTCGATGTTGGTACGTGGGTCACAGGCAAGCAGCCGGTCGTTGCAGTACCACTGGACGGGGGCATTGGCCCGCGACACCTCACAGGCCAGGATCAGATCGTCACCTGCCACCATCTCCTGGTAGTCGGGGTCAATTGAATTTCCTACAATGGTCACTGGAGGCTCTACAAATGGGGAAGACAGGTTATTTGCCCAAGTGGGAACCTTTTTTCCTCTCAACATTAAATCTTTTGAAGGGATCTTACCTTCAACTGTGACGTGGAAGCCGATGTTGTCATCTCCAACATCCAGGAAGTACTCTCCGCAGTCCCTGAGCTCAGCGTTGAGGATGACCAGCGAGCGGAAAGCGCCTTCCTCTTCTTCACAGAACCTTTCATCATCCTCAATCCGACTGCCGTCCTTGTACCATTTGGCGACGGCGTTGACTCTGGAGAGTTCACACTCCAGCACAATGTCGTCAGAAATCAGGGATTTTAGATCTGTCTTTATCTCAGATTTTCTTAAGATCATCACCGGAGGCTCTGAGGATGCAGAAATAAAATGATGACACTGAAAATGATATATAAAAAAAAAATCTCTGAAGTAATCGTTTGCCTCTTACCTGAAACTTTGATGTGGAAATCAATTTGATCATCAACAGCGTCGCAGGTGTATTTTCCAGAATCCTGCGGGATGGGAGCGTGGATGGTCAGTCGACGGATGAGCCCGTCCTCGGCCATGGTGATGTTACTGCTCTCCTCTACTTCTTTGCCATCCAGCCACCACCTGACTTCTGCATTTGGCCGGGATACGTTGATCTCCATCACAATCGGTTTACCGGCGAAACTCTCCAGTTCGTCAGGTGTGTTCTCGGGACGAGTGAGTGTCACGAGTTGCTCTAAATATAAAAGGAAAGAGACATAAATGACAGAAATGCTATTGAAATTCTATACATTCCGTGTAAGTGGCTAAATAATCCCATTAAAGTCCTCATTCTTACCTGTAATAGTAACCAGGAACGCCACAGAGTCATCTTCAGTGTCACATATGTACTCCCCTGTGTCCTCCACTGTGGTCATTGGAATAACAAGCCGGCGTTTAGCTCCGTCTGCCTCAAGGATCAAGTCAGGGCCCTCATCGACCTCTAGGCCGTCTCTGTACCACCGGACAGGGGCATCGGACTGCGAGATCTCACAGCTGAGCTCCAGCCTCTCGGAGGCCAAATGGCTCAGTTCCACCTCTGGCTGAGTTGGAAAGACGATTCTGATGAGCGGCTCTGAACAGGAAGAAAAATAAAAATAACTTAATTTGACCAGTTCATCTTATAAACGTGATTTTTAATAGGAATATCGCAGAAGCAAGAGCAATCAAACCTGTGACAATAAGCTGAAAGAAAACAGAGTCTCCGTCTGTTTTGCACACGTACTCCCCGCCATCTTCTACCGATCCACAGAGGACGGTCAGCCTCCTGTACGGACCTTCGGTGAGCAGGTGGATGTTGCTGCTCTCCTCCACCTCCTGGCCATCCTTGAACCACTGCACCTTACCGCCAGAGCGGGACAGTTCACACTGCAGGTGGATCTCCTCTGAGATGTAGCTCTCCATCACCACATCGTCCTTAGGTTCCACGATCATCACCGGAGGCTCTGTGAAGCATTGTCAGGTCAGTTCGTGTTTGTATTACAGTTGATTTTAAGTCTCTTCTACAGGAGTCAGACATGTCCCAGTACCTCTGACATTGACGGTGAACTCCATGCTGTTGTCTCCTGCCTGGCAGGTGTAGCTGCCAGCGTCCGAGGTTTCTGCAGAGCGGATTATTAACCTCCTCACCGTTCCTTCTGTCTGCAGAGTGATGTTGTCGCCAGGCACGATCTCATGGCCGTCCTTATACCTGCGACACAGATTTGACAAAAATACAATTGTGTCAATTTACAGGTTTAATAGAAACAAAAGTAATTTTGTCCAATCTTGGAGTAATTGATATACAGATGGAGCTAGAAACGAACCAAAGTGAACAAAAATACAAAAACTCTGATTTATCTCACTTTATAAGATATCCCTTTTGATTAAAAGCAGAATTTGAAATATTTCTCCGGCATGTCTCCGGCAGGACTTTACCACTTGACGTCTGCATCCTCCCTGGAGACGTGGCAGAGCAGCACCACGGGGTCCAGTTCCATGCTGCTCTTATGGAGCTCCTCCTGTGGAACCAGCCCAAACTGTACAGGAGGACCTGAACAGACGGGAGCAGCGAGGGAAGGATGTCAACAGCCGAAACCCAAGCTACCAGAAGGGTGAACTTGTTAATCAAATGTCTCTTACCTGCAACGTCCACGTTGAATTTGATGACGTCCGCTGAAGTCTCACATGTGTAAACTCCAGAGTGACCCGCGTCAGCCGATTGGATCACAATCCTCCTCATGTTCCCATCCGATTGGACGGTGAGGCCGTCGGCCGGCTCAAGCTCCTCGCCATCTTTGAACCAGGATACCTTCGCCGAGGGGTGGGAGACCTCACAGTAGAGAACAATAGCATCGCCACTCTCCACCGTCTTACTGCTGTCTGATTCTGACAGAGGGCTGAATTTGATCACAGCAGCTGCAAACAAGTGAAAATAAACATTAAACAAACTCCCAAAACATTATTCGACTTTTGGCAAGATGAACCGATTTGAACACGTACGTTTGACCTTGAGCACGGCCGAATCGCGGACTCCGTTGGCTATGAACGTGACCTCGGCTGTGTCCTCCGTCGTGTGGGGGTCATGGATAACCAACGAGTGCTGTGTTTGGGACTGTTGTATGGAGTACCGCCCGCCGTGCTGCAGTTGGGCGCTGTTCAGGAACCAGGTTCCAACCATGGAGGCGGAGAGTTCGATGGAGAAGCGCGCGTCTTCGCCCTCCACAACCTCACAGCCTTGGAGGCGACTGTGAATTTTGGGCCCAGGAACTAAGAACAATGGAAAAAGCGAAAACAGGAGAAGTTGATAAGAATTATGTGGGTTCACGCTGATCACATCTAGCATGAAGATAAATGTTTTCAAGACAGCCTTTGCTTGAAACTGCACAATTACATCTAAATTGTGTACTTACAACTAAATTAAGTTTTATGTGTTTGCAACGTTATTCTCACCCGTCACTGTCATGGAACTATTGGCATATATTCAGTATATTTAATGTCTTTCTCTTCAGGTTAACATTGACACACACACAATAACGCATATGTACTTTTCCTCACCCAGGTGGACGGCTTTGGGAAACTCCACGTGACCACTCCGCCCGTACTTGTTGATGCAGCAGACTCGGAAGCGGTAGTCGCCCTCACACGGCACGCTGTCGCCGCCGACCTCGGTCGAGGTGGCGGACTCCGAGCTGAAGCACTTCTGCCACTCCTGGGAGCCAACCTCTTGTCTCTCAAGCACAAAGATGGAGCGGGTGGACGTCTGGCTGTTGGGGGCAGGAACCCAGGTGAGAAGGGCGCTGTTGGGTCGATCTACGTCCATCTGGACGCCCCCCGGGCCGATAGGGGGACAGTGTCTGGAGGCTAAAGGACAGAGAGGAGGAGGATGAGAGGCCACCTGTCATATTCTTTAGGGCAGAGGTCTTCAACAGGGGGTCCGTGACCCCTAGGGGGTCCGCGGAGGTACTGCAGGGGGGTCACGAAATGTTTGGTTGATTAGAATTTTTTAAATGTAAAAAAAAAAAAAAAGACTTATTTTCTAACCAATTTTTTTTCACAAATTTAAATGTCTTTAAATACACATTAACATGCATCCGACATATTGAGAGGCTGATTTGACTCTCTGCCTGACAGCCTCCATCCGTCCAAGATTAGATAAGTTGTGTGCTACTCATCAGAGATGGCTTGAGGATTCACTATCTCTTCTACATGTATGTTTAGAATTAAAACATGAATCTGTGAATTACTTTAATAGCTCAGTGTTGTATGCAAGATGTATGTTTATAAATGGCAGTGGCATGGCCACCCTGTACCTAGCACATGTTTAAATTAAAAACATGACTATATGAGCCTGTGTTATATTTGAATAGCTTAGTATTGAATGCACAATAACAGGGTAGCTATGTTTATATATGGCACTAGGCCCAGCTTAATATAAAAGACAATTTTATACAATTTATATAGTAGGGGGTCCCTGCTCCATCTCTCCACCAGTTTTGGGGTGCTTGGCCTGAAAAACGTGGAAGACCCCTGCTTTAGGGAATCTGTTCAAGTCTAGCTTCAGATTTTAGGAACTAAAGCTCATAGTTTTGTGTTGTTTTCGTGTTGTCTCCTAAAAGTACCTTTGACCTTGAGGCGTGAAGACGTCTTGGATCCCCCGGTGACAAACGTCACCACCCCTGAGTCGTGGTGGGCCACGTTGACAAAGACCAGGATGTGAGTTCTGCCAAAAGTCTTGATGATTGTCTGGTGGGTCTCGTGCAGCTTCAGGCCGTCTTTGAACCAGTGGACCTCCAACTCGTCCTCCTCCACCTCCACGCAGAACGCTGCATTCTCGCCCTCGAGGACCTCCATCTTCCGAGGAAGTTTACGAACAATAGTACCTGTGAGTAGTCAAAATGTTAGATTTATTGACTGTAGATGCAGTAGATGAAATACTGTGATTCTGTATTCGGCACATCGTACCTTTAACTGACAGCTCCGCGATGGTCTTCGCTCCGTCAGGCCTCTCACACAGATACACGCCGTCATCGTCTGTCCCGACGTCGTGGATGGTGAGTCTCCTTCTGCTTCCCTTCTGCTCCATCCCGTATTTACTGCTGGGCATCAGCCGCTGGTCCTCCAGGTACCAGGCGGCGGGGAGCGACTCGTCGGGCATCTCGCACTCCAGCACGGCAACGTCCCGCTCCCTCACCTCCACGTCTTTTAACGGATGCCTGAAGCGGACAGTGTGGCCTGGAGAACAAGGGAAATGGGCAATGATGGAAGATTCCTTTACATGTCTCAGTTTACTGTATCGTTTTAAACACAAACAGTATAACTACAACTCAGCCATGCTTTAAATACTAAATATTTCTAGATTATACAACAGCTGTAGTATATTTGATAATATAAGTGATCCTTTAAGTTAATTTAATTAATAAACAGACAGAAAGTTAAAGGTTTTCCTAAATCTTAAATACTGGACCTTTCATTATGTAGTTAATAGTGGTAGTAATTATAAAAAACTAATTTCGAGCAAGCTGTCCACACTCAAAAATACAATTACTGTTTGTGAGGTTATTTTTATTCCAAGCTTCTCATGTCTCTCTCGTCACCACTAAATAATTACAAAGCAGTTCTCATTTGCCTCGACGTCGCTCTGTATTACCGCCATATTAACGACTGACACGTTGACCCCGGGTCTAAACGGACGCTTGTGACAGAGGCAGCTGGCACAGGGACAGGACCCGTGTGACCCTGAGAATTATCTGCCCATTACCAAGGGATCAGGACAAAATGATTAGCTGCTTTAAGAGGTGATGCCGTACATTTCCACGATACCGGGGAAGCAATTAGCCACGACAAAGGCTAATGTGACCGAGTTTTATGTGTGTGTGGCTGGAGACGAGCATCAGTGATGCATTGAAGCTTCATTGGTTGTTATTTTGAAAGGTTTGCAAGTGATGCTGGTGCAGAATCTCTTGAATTGTTTGTCTTTGCTCTTTTGCTTGTTTGGAAAAATGAAGACTATGATTTAATATCAGTTTCTCATCCATTCATCAATCTGTTTGTATTGTGGACACTGATATAATCCATTTTAAAAGCAGGTTTATGCATGTCGAAGTATCTCCTACCTTTGACGGACAGGTGAACGGCACTGAGGGTGTTTCCCAGAGCGTTCGATGCTGCGCAAACATACAGCCCTGTGTCCGGCTCTTTGCAGTACAGAACCTTCAGCGTGTAGTACCCCTCCCTGTCCTCAAATATCAGGTGGCGCCTCCCGGGCTCCAGGGGAACGCCGTTTTTCTTCCAGATGATCTCGGGTTTTGGCTTCCCCGTCACGAAGCACCGGAACTTGGCGTGTTTCCCCTCCGCCACGGCGAACTTCTTGACTGCAGCCGGGTTGACGGATGCCTCCTCTTTGAGCCTCGACAAACTGAGTCGCCCGCCTCTTTGCTTTGGCGACCACTGGCTGTTAGTTTGACCACCTGATGACCTTTTGCTTTCCTCCCGCTCTGGTACGGGCTCCACCAGAAGGATGGCGCCGGCCAAGGCCTCGCCCTGGCAGTTGACGGCCCTGCAGGTGTAGACGCCTTTGTCTGGCATGCGCGTCCTATAGACCTTGAGCTGGAACCAGCCGCCGTCTTGGCTGCACACGCTAAAGTGTGAACTCTCGAAGATGTCGTGCAGCTTCTTCCCGTCTTTCTCCCAGATCACCTCTGGTACGGGAGTGCCCCAGATTTTGCAGGAGAAGGCAGCATCTTCTCCTCTGTCCACGCGCAGGGAGAGGGGCTTGATGAGGAATCGAGGCTTCTCATCAGATTCTTCTCTCTTTTCACCAAACTTGCCATTACACTTGTGTTCTCCATTTATCTCTGCTCCGTTTTCTCCCCTGTGTTCACCATTTTGC
The DNA here is from genome assembly GCF_947347685.1 of Pleuronectes platessa. Lineage (NCBI taxonomy): Eukaryota > Metazoa > Chordata > Actinopteri > Pleuronectiformes > Pleuronectidae > Pleuronectes > Pleuronectes platessa. The sequence continues at coordinate 7,199,086 of NC_070649.1, forward strand.
ACTTCACAGTAGCCATTCAGGTGTCCTCCATTTTCTTGCTTCACGCCGTTGACCCCTAGCTGCCTCTGCCCCTCTTCCTGCTGCTGTGCTTCTCCTTCCACTTTGAGGGAAGCTGCCGCGTACGTGTCACCTATGTCATTTCTAGCCTTGCATATGTACTGGCCAGCATCCTGCGGGGTGACTCCGGTAATAGTCAGCAGGTAAGCTTTTCCCTCCTCGGCGAGCTTGTAGCGTCCCTCAGACAAGATCTGGACATTTTTACGCTCCCAGATCACGTCCGGACGAGGGTCGCCGCCGATTTGGCACCTCAGCGTGGCGTCAGTGCCGCACTGTGCCAGCACAGGGCGCGGGTAGCCCACAACACGAGGAGCACCTCCAAAAATATCCATGATAATGTCCCCTTGTTTCTGGTTCGGGTAAAGAAGTGTATTTAGTGATGGGTTATCCTGGTAAAGATGGTCTTGTCCGTGGTGAAGGAGCTGCGAGAAAGAGAAAATCGGAGAAAGGGAAATATGAAACTTTTGTAGACACAAATTGTTTATTTCTGTTTATAACTGACCCAAACTGACAGATTGTGAGAAATAGAAAGTGAGATATAACAAAAATATCTTGACGGTGCTTTAAATTTAAACATTTAACGACCGGGAACTTGGCCTGAATTTGTTTCAGCTTTTCAAAATACTCAGTGAGCAATGCTGAACCGATGTAAACATGTTGTGGTGGTTTAGTTCGGTGAGTTTTCAGAAAACGCACACCACTCTCGGTTGTCTCACAGCTGGTGCTGTAAGTCATTGAAGAGTGTATTTATAAAGTAGTCTGTCCAAAAAAAGACACCGGAGTCCATGTGTCCCACAGCACACAAACTGGGTAGTGACACACCTGAACTCACTAGCTGTGAATCCTTCCTGTTGGATTCTCCTTGTTTCTGGACTGTGTTGTTTTTGTTGTCACAATGTTGTCAAGTTTAGCAACAACCCACATCCTTTGTAATTCCTCTGACACTTATAACAGTCCATGATTCTAGCAGCTTTCGGTATCATTATGCAGTGCTGGTGTCTCTTCTCTAGGACGCACCAGGCTCACGCATCTGAAGTCCAGCCTCTTGCACAGTCGTGTGCTCATGTCTCGTCCAGAAAATAGTTCTCTGTGTAGCATGTCAGGTATTTCTTACGTCTCATTCTCAGTAAAGACGTGATACACCCTCTTTAAACACTCTGCCTGAATGTCTGATGCAATGTGACATGTACAGCGAGACAGGAAAAAAACATAATGCAGCAGAACGGATGTCACTGATTTAAGAAACTTACCACTGCTCTGGGTCAGCCTCCTCAAATCATCGTGTCTCTAATGTGATGATCCCTTCAAAATAAAGTCCTGAGAAAGTTCAGGCAGGCTTCAGTTAAGTCATGTGACCTTTGGCTCTTCTTGGAATTATTCTGTGACACGTAGAAATAGTGGATATTGGCGTCAGCTCTCCTCAGGGTTGGTTTGCTGTATTTGGACACAGCTCCTGGTCAACCCGAGTCAAAGCGAGGGAGAAAGAATCCGATCTTCCATTCACAATCCGAGGTCCATAGTCACAGGCCTCACGTCTTTGTTGGGTCCGGTCCGTGTGGCATTCGGGTGCAGGTGGCAGCGAGGGAAATGACCACAGTCCTTCAGTCAAGTGCTCGGCGTATGCGTCAGCTCTGACACTGTCATTGTCCCAACAGCTAAAGAGCAAGAGGGAGTTGGAATGGGGGGGCTGGGCGGCGTTAAATGCTTTCACAGCTGCTGCCACTGCAAGCCATCACCTAAAAATACCCAGCAGCTTCGATGACGGTCAGCCAGATAAAGTTAGGCCCTCCATTCACAGGCGGGGGTCCACTAAAGATAGAGGGAGGGAGGCCGCGATGGATCCCACAGCTCAATAGATATCCCGAGTTAATCCTCAGGAGAGAAAGGACGCCCCACCTGCCGGAGCTCCTTCAGTCATGAGTCACGTTGATCCATGAATAGGGTCAAACCGGTGTCACATCTGAAGTAGAAAATGATTTATCTACAGGGTTGAACCGAAAAAACATAGAGTCCACTCCAGTTAGAAAATGTGTTGTTAGGATTTGAGTATGCACAGGGTTTCCAAGGGGCCTTAAGGATTTAATAGTTAGAATTTTAGGCTTTAAAAAGTCACAAATAGGGGAAAATATTTCATACTAGGTCTTTAATACATTTCGGTAGCTCTTGATTATGTTAACGTTCATTTAACGCTACTTCCATCACTTAAGATCTACCACAGCAGTTTCATAAAAAGTCATCTGAATCTAAAATAATCTTAATCTTCTAGAAATTATCATAATAAGACTTTAAATACTGTAAACTAGGAACTGCAGGTCAAGTATTTATATTGATATTTTCAAAATAACTTTTCAAACCTATGTACAAGGTAATTTCACAATTAAGGACTGTTTCTATTCAGTTATAACGTGTCTGTCTCAGTCTAAGCTGACATTTATTGATAGTGCAGGTCTCAACATGGAGCTGCGTGATTTCACTGATTATAGATTAAGCCTTTATTAATCAGTGGAAGAAGCAGGACTCCTTGGACTGCGTCTGTGTTTAGGCTTTTAACTGTTCCCTCTCCGATTTGAATCAGGCGTTGACACTCGTTTCCTGCATTCCCAGACAATTGCTCCTCTCGGCTATCACCTCAAGTGGAGTGTTTCAGGATAGCACGCGCCGCTGATACACTCTCGCAAACTGTCGTCATGCTGGAGGTATTTGATCGTCAGTGCGGGTCACATATCCTTGATTCCCTACTGTGCCGGCTTAATGCGCTTGGCACAGCATCCAATGCATACCTAGACAGACTCTAAAACGTCTGAGGAGAAAGGGACATTTGAGTCATCTTTTGAGACAAACAAATCATGTCCAAGAAAAATGATGAAGTGTCAGTTAGCAATTTGCCAAATGCATAACAAAGGCGTTTGGAGGACTCGCACCGTGGCAGCGGCGCCATTTAAGGCCGCTGGTACCTCTGGCATCCTCATCCTCGCAGGCATCCCCACAGCTGTTAGGTACATGGAGTGCACCAGGAATAATCAAAAGCACAGTGCCGCTCTTTGTCCGGAGACTGGGTTTCAGTATAAAAAGCTTCGGAGGACAAGCTGGACATTATGGGAGGTTATTTGTCTTGTTTAATCATACTGTCTTTACACATACACTAGGCTAAACACCGCAAACTGATCCCAGGCTCATTAATCTAAGGATAGAAAACATATCCCTGGATCTAAACATGATTATTCTGCTTTACACTATCCCCACACTGACTTGAGGGACACTGTCTTTTTGATGCTAAAAGGTGCCCACGTGTTTGAGGAGTGGTTTACTTTGAGCAGCCGCTCCAGTGAATCTCTCAGGTCAAGGCTGTGCTTTTTAAACCAGCCGGATTGATGGAGTCGCCGAAGAGACGTCTGCTTGGGAACAAGGGAGATGTCTGTGAGGGCTGCCACTCATCCACGGGTTACAATGAGAGTGTCAAGAGCAGAGAAGGTGACGGTGGAGTGTGTCTGTGAAAACTGAAATGAAGAGCAAGTGATCGAGGCGCGTCCCCACATTCATCTGACATCATCTGAGCAGCTTTGCGGAGGTGTTGTGATCTCCATCAGCTAAAATCTTTGAGCTAAAAGCAATGTTGATGATATTCATGCTAAAAATTAAAGAAATGCCCCTTTAATATTGCAGTTAAATATATTTGTATCTACTAAAATAAATCTACTAAATATAAGTAGTATTTAAGAACCGGATTGTGGAGTTTTGGTGTCCAAACTGTTGCAGTCATGCACAACAACCAAGAAATGACTCTTCATGCTCTGTTTTCTTTATGATAAAGATAAATTATGAGGAATGAGGCACCAGTCGTCCTGCAGTGGCGGCAGGTCCGGTTCCAACCAGGCCCTTTGCTGCATGTCTTCCTCACTCCCCCTCCCCCTTTCACGCTTCTGCCGTCCTATGAATGAAGACACAAATAATAATAACAATAATAATAATCAAAAAAATACGCGGCAAAATGATGATTGAACTAAAATAAAATAAAAGGTTTTCAGTTCAATTTAAAGTGCCAAATCATAACATAATAAGGTCAAGACCTTAAACTTGTATAGAGAAACCAAATGTCCCAGAATTACCTGAAAATGTTTTAAAGAATAAAAAAATAATAAAAAATGTAATTAGAAATCCAAATGTTAAATGCTTAAAGTGTATGAACTGGATTTAAAGCACAGGCAGATGGCCAGTTCAGTTGTGTGTGTGTGTAGCTGTCTTGCATGATATTGTCCAATAGATGGTACTAGAGATTTATTTTTAGTCTGAGGACTCATTGGACTTGACACAAAATGAAAGTCAAGGTAAACTCTGTGGAGCAAAAACAACAATGGATCAACAGGGTTAATTCTTTAAGCCACATGACACTGACCGCCCTGAGGACGTCAGTAAAGTATTTTTATATTGTGTTTTTTTAGTATTGAAAATATCTGAGAGCCTGCGTCCAGATTTAGATTTCAATCATTTATTTGAGTCCGTTTTGGGTAAAAAGTCATTTGCTGAGTTTAATTTCTATAAAGATTCCAATGATCAACTCAGAAAACTGAATTCGAACTTGATGGAACTGAAAGCTTCAATAGCATTTGTCACTGAGATCTAATTAAGAGGGAAACTCTGGCTTTTTAAGCAGAAATTAGAAATCTATTGATGCGTTCTGGTCCCAGGAGGAGACGTGTACGACCCCAGAGACCAGAAAAAGCACGTATGACATGAACCTCCATCCTAAACGTGATCTGTTCTCCGAAAGAGAAGAGCGAATGAAACCGAGGATGATAAAAGGGAGTGCTATGACACAGAGAGATACACAGGGAGAGGAGAAAGAAGGTTCAAACCTTTTGGTCAGGTGACCTCTGAACCCTCCTCCTCTCTCTCTCTCCCTGCAACCTGCGAGCATGCTGGGAGCATCAACAAGGGATTCTGGGAAGGACAGGAGGAGGGCTTTAAAGTTTAATACAAACAACATCTGTGTGTGTGTGTGAGGCAGATAGAGGAGTGCAAGTATTCAGTCACTGCTTGTTACTATGATCAATAATATTGTATTTTTACCCCAGAGAGCTCTGATTCAACTTCAGATGCTAAATTATTTTTTTGAGTTAAACCGTTTCTTTAAAAGCAACTAGCATTATGATATTGCTGAATCAAAGATTACTCCCACATTTCTGGCCTCATTGGTGCCCTGCAGACCCCAAGAGGTTAATCCCAGATATACGATGTCCCATGCAAATGAACATGCAGTCGCTTTTTTGAGACTTCCCTGCCTTGACAGAGGGTAACTAAGGAAGTGTTGACAACAGAGATACAGAATAATGCAAGCAGCAGCAAGCTGTATTTACATTGTTGGCCTTAAGATGCTGAGACAGGAGATCTACAACCAGCACTTCTCATATTCCAGTCTCAAACTGACGCCCTGTGCTCCAGTCCAACATTTTCCATTCTGGGATGACATTTGTTTTAAAAAAAAATCGATTTCATGACAAACCCGTGCACAAAATAAAGAGGACTTTATTCCTCTGTTTACCTTTAATCAAAAGTTCCTCTCGAGGACAGAGCCCGGAGCGGAAGGGTTAAGATCTCAGAGCCGCACCAGCGCTCACTCTGAACCCTCCCTGTGTGTATCGTGTGTAAACTCCAACCTGTATTTAGTGTTTCTGCAGCACTCTGATCCTGGATCTGGCCTTTAAGTCCGCTCCATATTGTCCCTGTCTTAATTATTAGAGTCAGATGTTGCGTTGGATAAATATTTCATTAGTTTTCATGATGAGGAGCAGATGTGGAGAAACGGCTCCGGTGAGGCTGAGGATCACTAGAACTCCTCTCTAGCACTTTGAAGAAATGTGTGGATCCAGTTTGCATCTTGTGTGTTGGGTCCAGAGTTTGAGAACCCATAGTGCAAGAGAAGCTTCTCAAAAAATATGTAAAGTGTAGTAGTAGGAGTGTGGAGTAGCACAACATGTAAATAGACCCGGCGCACTGACAACAGCTCACTGACATTTAATGGCAGTTCTGTGAATAATGTGAAGTGTTGTCACTGGACTTCACGTAATGTACAAAGCGGCAGATGTAAACTGCACACACACACACACACACACACACACACACACTCACACAGACACACACGCACTCTGATGGACGTCTTGACAGATGTGGGGGGAGCAGGAGATGCCGTCACATCACTGGGTCGCCGCTGGCAAACATCTGCCGTACATGCTGACCCGTTACTCGGGCCGATCCGTCTCCTCCTGGCGGTTTCACGCGCTCTCTTCCTCTCTCTCGTTCTCACGCCGGCTCAGGACGAGGCCATTTTTTTTTCTGTGGATGTCACCAGATAAACATTTAGTCGTATGAGAGCTTTTAAGTTGATGATACTTTTGTAAATATGGCAGTTTTGGAAAGGAGAATTAGTGCCGGCTTGCCCCCCGGGGCGGCTTGTGTTCAATTCTATCCTCACCAAATGTCAATCTTGTGCTCGCAAGTGGCACAGACACAAACATACACATACACTCTCACACACACACACACTCTCGCACAGCTGCTCATTGTGAAGCCCGATGTGTTTGATTGACCTTAATTAACTGATGTCTCTAATTAGTGGCAGGTTTTCTAACAAGTGTGAGTGAAAGAGAGAGAGAGAGAGGATACTTGAGGGAAGGGTTGAGAGAGACGTCGCTGCTGCTGTGTGTGTGTGTGTGTGTGGGGGGGGGGGGTTACTCATGTTGTGGGGACCAACATAGACACAGTCACATTATGAGGACTTATTTTTTGTAATGGGGACATTGAGGTTAATTGTTTAAGTTCAAGTTTTAGTTATTGTTAAGGCAATTTGAATGCTCAGCTCAGAACTGATGGATGGTAGGTCAGACCTATCAGATACAGATGAGGGTTATTTAAGGCGCACATCCTGAAGCTGGAGTTGCTGTTTCCCCGGCAACCATTTTGAGAACGTGTGTGTGTGTGTGTGTGTGTGTGTGTGTGTGTTTGTGTGCCAGCACTTGAAAAAGTGTCCTCCACTTGAACCCTTCACAGACACTTTGGCCCCTGAGAGGGATAAACTCACTCTTCACACTTGCAAGCCTTTCATAAAGACTCATAACTCTTCCAGCTAAACAGTAATCACTGAGAGTCTCTGCGACTTTATCAAGATTTTGTCTGACATCAAATTCCGCTGCATCATTATTCATCGGGGGTTCTTTCTGATAGTCTGAACCGTTCCTGTCGGTTGTGATCTCTCGTGCTTAGCGGCGTTTTTTTTGCATAATTGAATCGTAAATAATAAATGGGATTTATACAGGCCACAATCATATCAATACAAACTTGTGTTGTTGTGGCAGGGATCCTGAATAATGGAGAGACTGTGGCTCGTGTTTGTATTGGGAGTGAGGTCAAGCTTTTCGTCTGTGGTGGCAAAGAAATAAATAAAAGCAGAAGCCACACTCTGCATGACAACATGAGCTTCATCCACCACCGTCTCTGCCAGCATGTCAAATATTGCTGTTGAAAATTTGCCGGCTGGGTCGAGACCCAAGCCAGGGAACAATTGATAGCTGCTGCTGGTAGTTTATCCACATCTTTGGATTCTGCCATGAGAATCAAGTTTGAGCCGTAATAGATCTAATAAACATCCAGTGGGGAGGCAGGAGGACGGTCTGGAGAAAGTTACTGTAAGTGGAAGGAACTATGTGTGTGGATATATCAGCAAAGTGGACAATGTACTCTGATAGTCGATTTAACACGGCAAACATTCGGCTTGGATAATTTGGGTTCAATCTCGTCTCGGCAGCCGAACACTGCAGATGATGGCGATTAATTCCTTTCATCATTTGAGGAATCTCATTAAGCTAGAGGACGTTTTCTCACACATTCATTCGATTTTCTCCTTCCAATCTTTTGATTTTCAACTTTCTATTCACATTCACCTCCTCTTCCCTCCGCGCTGTTTCATTAAAGATGAAGTCGGCCCACTTCTCCGGGAACTTGCAGCTCCGGCGAGGAGAGATAATGAGGGCGTGAAACTCTGGCTTCCCCTAGGCGATGGTGCACTCGCACACATTGTGCGTCGAAGTACATGCCGCACACACACACACACACCCAGCAGTGTCATCATCACTGCTGTTAGTGACACTCGAGGGAAAACGCACACACAAACACACACACTGATGAGGTGTGGTACAGATGCTGCCGAGCTGAAAGTGTCCATTCAGCAGAAAACGATAGCGAGAAAGAGAGCGAGGACGTTTCGTTCGCCATGTTAGTGTTTTCCAGTTTGTAGAATTTAATAAATAAACGAGACAGACAGGAAGTGATCATCATTTTCTTCCCCTCGTCTGAGTTCGTCTAAAAACATCCCTCGCCACTCCTGCCATCCGATTGCCATGGTTACCTCAACACCTGCCACGTGCAGACGTTCGCACACACTCGTTCTAAATTTAGGAGCTTTGAGTCGCTCCCTCCTGCAGCAGCAGCTGATTCTCCGGCTTTTTAAAACAACATCCTGAATATAAACAACCTGAATTGCACCTGAACATTATGGTGCATTTGGTGATCAAAATAAAAGTAGCAGTAATCGTTTTTTTTTGGTATCTGTGGGGTAGATTAACCTTTATTCTGATATTATGAAATGAACCACTAACTTTGGTTCTCCCTTTTTTGTTCTTGGATTTTGAAAGTACGAATAGAGAGCCGCAAAGAGGTGTGGCTGCGGGGGAGTGATGAATGAAGTACTTTTAGTGATTGAACTTTCTCTAAGCCCTACTAAATATCTTAATCCCACATTACAAGAAAGCGTAGATTTGATAATGACAGGCACAAAATCCCTCTTCTGCGTTGACATAAAGATGAAGTGTATGGGATTACCTTCATGTCGGAGTTTCTGATCAGTCACTCTGACTTTAAAGCAGAGTTTTACAATAGCTGGGATGTGATCACTGTAATTATAGAACCGAGGCTGTATCTTATTTCATTAAGGGAAAACGTTTTAATTTAATGATAGTTTTTTACCATTACATGTTTTCTCCATCACAGGAGAAAGCTGCAGCTCAGTGCGGCAGGTTCAGGCGGGTCTTTTGCTGAAAATCTTTCTGGGAAATGTAGAGTTAGGGATTATTACATTCATTTTAGGTCAGATTCATAAGGCAGGTCAGAAAAGACACATGCACTGGGGTTGCCGGCCAGTAGAGTGCACACCACCGCCCAAGGCCCAACAGGTTCTATTAAAGTCAATCCGGTTGCACCAAGTTGCACACATTCATAGATACCAGTTCCCTAAATACATCAGATTTCACTCATTAGTCCCTGAAATATTGTCTTCCATCAAGTTCCAATAAAATCGGTTCTGTAGTTTTTGTGTAATCCTGCTGATAAAACAGCAATGGAAGCGTAACCTCCTTGTCAAAGGTAATCATGCCTCCATTTTTAGAATTTTCAACACATACTGCGTGAAAGCTGCTCTATTTAACTCTACAACAGTGGGTTTATCACTTCTGCAGGAGCGAGGTGATATGTCAGCCGTCGTCACCTATTTTCTCTCCCAGTTTATGAGCTGTTATCGCGTCTTCTCCTCCCGGGTTCACGGAGCATTCTGCAGGAATAGGAGAGCTATTACATCCCCACCGTTAATTACAAGATGATAATTGTTATGTAAACCGAGGCAGTTTGTAGATTCATCGCACACATGGATAACTTAATGGCAGAAAGTCAGAGCAGGGCATGACGCGTTATGTAATGTGAACCCAGCGCACACGTGGGCCGGATCGAGTAAGTAAGGCGAGAGGAGGGGGGGGGGGGGGATGCCTCATTTAGGGACAAGATTTGCATATATGATGATCGTGTATTAGTGTGTGTGTTGTCGGTGTGTGTGTGTGTGTGTAGCAGGCTGACAGCCAGACAGACGAATGGGAGGAGAGCATGGAGGGGATAAATCGATAGTAATAGTTAAGAGTTAGCGGTTAGCTCAGATAAAAAAAAAAAATGCAAAATGTCCAAGCGTCCTGCAAATCCTGCCATGATCAGATTGAATGAGTTTTCCAAATACGAGGCTTTTCCGAAAAAACGTCTGACCTGCCGCAGCCTGTAATCCACAAATATATTCCTGTTTGTTGATATTCAAGCTCGACGGAGGCGATTAGAGTAAATGCATGAGCTAAAATGAGCACATATGCCATATAGTGGATAGCTTTGCGATGGAGAATGTGTTTTAGTGTCTGGAAAACGTTTGTTTTTTAATCCAAACAATGCACTTATTGTTAATCAGCTAAATGATATGTAATGTTACAAAAAATGTAATGTAATCTGCAGCCAACAAAATGCATGACCGTCTAAATCCAGACCTTAATTCTGCACATATACAGGTGCACTTTCACGATTTCAGAGATAAATGATTCCAGAGTTTTTCTTTCACAAAGAACTCTATACCTGTACATTCACTGATATGAAGTAAATAAGAGCCTGTAGAGTAGCAGCCAATAAAAAAAGGCCTCTCCTAAATGTTTAATCAGACGTTTGATGGATGTTTTAGGAGAGTTTGATAGAATATGAATGACCTGATTTAACGGTAAACATCTTATTCTGTTGGAAAGTGTTACCTCGCTGCAAGTTAATGATAATCACCCCTTAGATCCAGGGAGCACAACAGAACAATTGCTAAAGTAAGTCGAGGATGAAGGCAGACGCTCGACATCTTGTTCTTAGTGTGTGAGTGTGTGTCTGTAAATGTGCGACTTGGTGTACTGCTGGGATGGCTATCTTGGTAGATGGGGTGTTGATGGTTGTCATGGCAACTAAGTGATGGGGTAAAGATAACAAGTGAGTATATGTGGTGTTTTCTTTCTTTCTTTTTGTGTTACAGTATCACCAGTGACACATACAATGATGTTCAAGAGTGTGTGTGTGTGTGTGTGGGGGGCGTTTTTTGTGTGTGTGTGTGTGTGTGTGTGTGTGTGTGTGTATTGACAGAATGAAAGAAGAAATTCAAAGCATGAGAAGGAGAGCAGATTAGGACATCATGAGCCTCAGTAAGACTGTTATTGATATTTTTGAAACAATCCGACAATCCTGTTGATCATGCGTGTGCCCATCTTTCCCTCTGTGTGTGTCTGTGTGTGTCTGTGTGTGTGTGTGTGCGTGTGTGCAGTGAAAACGTCCATCAGGACTGTCCTCTCTCATCCCTCCCCACCACAGTAAATCCATCTCTCTGGCTCCGCCGTCATTAAGAGGCTGAGATCGGTCCCTCAGGCCCCAGAGAGAAATCTGTGCTGCTTGTGTGTCTGTTTTTGTGTCTGTGTCCCTCATTCAAATCCATGCTCACTCCATATGATTTGTGTGTGGCCAGTTAGATGAGACAAGGCTGTTGCAGTAGGGCAGAAGAGAGGTCTAAATTCAGATTTCCCTTTTCCGTTTATGTGTATGTTTCCGTGTGTGTGTGTGTATTTGTGTGTGTGTGTGTGTGTGTGTGTGTGTGTGTGTGTGTGTGTGTGTGTGTGTGTGTGTGTGTGTGTGTGTGTGTGTGTGTGTGTGTGTGTGTGTGTGTGTGTGTGTGTGTGTGTGTGTGTGTGTGTGTGTGTGTGTATGTTCCAAGAATCCACCTGCTCTTCCCTTGTTAAGATCGGCCCCCCAGGGCCTCTTCAGCACAAATCCTCTCCTGGTTCACTTTGACTAGATATCAGGGAGAGGAGACGCCTCTCCTGCTGTCTGTTGCTCTGTCCCATCGTTTACAGTCTTTTACCTTCTCTACACTCTTAGCAGTCATTTAACATTTCTGTGAGGAGGGTCCTTTTTGCCTTGTACCGATGACTGTAAACAAAGATGCACTATAAACATAAACATCCTCACCCTGTGCAAAAGATGTCATTTGCCGAGTGTGTGCAGGAGTGCAGCCACAGGGTCAAGATCCCGCCCCAACCAGTCACCAGTTGAATTCAGCTGTCAATCAGGACATCTCATGTTTTTTTTTAAATATCCCATATCTCAAACAGGAATATTTAAACATACAACAATATTTGAGGAATTACCTAAAATGACAGAAATCATCTTTGATAAGGATTTATATACCATAAACGTTGCTTCTTTTTTTTTGTTGGCCTATGTCCCATCTGCTAACAAGGAGTGGGCGGGGTTTATTACACATGACGGGTGTTTGGATTGAGATGTTTGGGCTTTTGAGCCGTCGTGTCACTTACTGGGTTGTGTCAGTATCAAGTCCATATTTAAAACCATTTCCCAAGATATCTCACAAAATTTAGCCAGAAATCATGTTTTCCACCAACACTCACATTATAAACTAGTTAGATATATCTGATCAAATCTGCCTCCGACCTTTGACATCTCAGCTTTCAAAATATCTTATATTTGAATAAAAATATTTAAAGTGCTCCGTACGTCCTCTTTTCGGCCTTTTGTCACTGCCATCCCAAATTGACAGTAAGTAGCGAATGATCCGCGAGTCCGGGAACAAACCGACTCAGAGATAATTGCGGTCTGACTCTCTGAAATCACAGTGAGGGTCGGTCCGGACATTCCACAGCTTCCATTTCGCCGTCTCTCGAGCTGATTGTGTGGACAAGAAACTTTCTTTCGAGACGATTGGCTTGAAAGCAAAGGTCAGAGCAGAAAATAGCGGCGGCTCAAACCGAGATATCCCGTCATTCTGCTCGGATACTTAACGAACGCACACACACGCTCGCTCACTTTAACACAGACGCACACATTTCAAATCTACCTCGGGATTTATGGGTTATTTAGAGTTCGTGGATGCAGCTGAAAACACATGAGCCGTGATTATGCTTGTTCTCTCTTCATCACACACACAAACACACACATAGCACCACGCTGCCACACTTGTACAGTACATGGTGCATGAGACCCTGTTGCTAAGCAACACTGGCCTATGTCAAAGAGTCCCTGCATCAGGCTCTGGGAATGCAGTGTGTGTGTGTGTGTGTGTGTGAAGAGTATCATGCAGGGAACATGAGGACATGTGTGTGTGTGTGTGTGTGTGTGTGTGTGCGTGCGTGCGTGCGTGCGTGCGTGCGTGCGTGCGTGCGTGCGTGCGTGCGTGCGTGCGTGCGTGCGTGCGTGCGTGCGTGCGTGCGTGCGTGCGTGCGTGCGTGTGATTGTGTGGTTGCTCTATGGTTGTGTTCAGCGAGGTATAAGGAGATTTAATGTACAAGACGAGACACAACACAGTAAAAACATGCAGTATTCCCCCGAAAATAAATATTTTTAAGTACTATTATTTAAATTTCAGTAAATTGTATTCTTCAGTGACACTTAATTGGAGTTTATTGGTCCCGATGCAGTTAACGTAAGCTGAGTCTATGTTACCTTGTCCATACAGATGGTAGCCTCCATCTCGGCAAATTAAGATTTTATAGAATGGAGCTGGTGGATGCATCTAGTTTGAAAGAACCAGTTGTGCAATGTAACATTTCTGTTCACATTCGAGATACTCAAATTATAGATTGATAGAAGCAAAGTTGCAAAACAGCAATTGAAGCCAAGAGTCCACTAAAAGTCATGTACGACAGCAATGAGGTGCACAGATCAACAAGCACTGAGTCCATACAGCCTTTCATGCATTTGTCCCTCCAGCCCATATACGGTGAAGTGAGCAGGGCAGCGAGTCTCTGTGAGAGCTGGTGTCTGCAGCCGAGTCGAGTATCTGGGTGTGGAGCTGGTTTGGAAAGCAGAGCAGTCTCAGCGGGGAACACAGGGAGCTACAGGGAGCTACAGTATCCCCCCCCCCCCCCCCCCCCCCCCCGGGAAAAACCCTGATTCAGTCAACACGTTCACTACTTCAACCTTTGTATTCACACAGTATTCAAGTGACACTATTCTAGGTTGTGTATGAGTTCCTCATATTTAAAGATGGACAACATGTGCAGCCAAATCATCTTAATCGCCCCCTAGATCATAAGCTCCTCCATGTTAGCAGATGGGACAGGGACCAAACAAAAAAGGAAACGTCAAATAATTTCTGTCATTTTCAAGTGGTTCTTATCACACTGAGAAGTTGTGTTTATGTTTCTGATAAGCTCGTTTTTTTTAACTAGTTATTTGATGCTATAAAAAAGACAAAAGATGTGGGCATCCTTATCTGGGTTATGTTAGTTCCATTATTTGTACAACAGGAGGAAGTGGAGACGCAACATCCATCTTTATTTATGGTCTCCATTTAAATTACTGGCAGATACAGTCATTTTTTGTGATATACACTGATCAGCTACAACATGTTGCATTAGAAAAAATATGTCATGTTACACTCTGAGCATGCAGAATCAACCTATTCACAAATCCATAACATGAATAAGAGTTCCTGAACTGGTGCTTCTCGGTGTCCCTACACAGTGTCTCATGGATAACACACCCCAGCCACACACACCGAGCAGAGCACGACACTTTCTTTGTCTTCACACACACAGATCAGATGATAAGAGTTTCTGGTCCACAGAGATCAAACCCTCTCAGTTTCGGATTCTGTTCCTGTTTTCTTAAGCCTTTTGTTGAACTCCTGCCAGATGGTACACCCCCGAAGTCCGGCAGGATAATGGATAACAGTACAGATGAAATTGTAGATACAGATATGACCCCAGGTCAGCCAGATAGGGGTGAGGGGGGGGACATTGGAACGCTTGCTCTACTAGTTCTTAAATCCCTGCACCTTCCTTTGCCCGTTCGACCACTGCGATCGGAGAAAGTTTGGTTTCATTGTTTCGTTTCTCTGCCTGTTGCTCATTTGCATTTACTGAAAAATCAAATGCGACGGAACCATGGAAACAAGGCGCAGGGAGGTCGGACAGCTCAGGACTGTCCAAACATAACTTTGGCTTTTTGCCAGCATCTCTTTGCATTGAGCTTTTCTTTCTTCCGCCCCTTCATCTCTCTTTCTCATTCCTCTAATTGCGGCGGTAATCCTTTGCCAGATTAGAGGAATGTGCAGGGTTTGTGTGTGTGTGTGTGTGTGTGAGAGGTCTGAATGAACGATGCATAGATCTCTCAGAAATTTCTCGATTGCTGTCATCACACGGGCTGAATCCCGAAGGATCCAAATCCAATTTACTCTCCGCTGATGTCGATTCAAACAAGTAACGTGATCCAGCAGCTTGTGTTGTCGCCCTACTTGATTGTTTGATTTATCGGTCACATCTCTTGCTGACATCGTTGCTCATTCGTCTCTAAAATATACAAAAGCCTGAAATCCTCCCTGCTCCCGCTCTCATAGACGTTGGTCTGGTATGAACAGGGTTTCTGGCAAATGTCTGGATCTATAAATAGCAGCTCTGCCTCTTTCTCTCCAGTCTCTCTTCCTCCATCCCGCATCGTCTGACCCGCTTGTCCAGGCTTCAACTGCTGTTAATGGGTCAGAAGATTGGACCTGCCTCCAACAGTGACTCACTGGTCACTTGTTCTGAGCCGCCGATCCCCATCACACCGACTCACGGGTCAAGAGTTTTGACTCGCGTCCGACCAGAGTGAGTCATCTGTCGTTTTCACTGACCTGCCCACTGTGATCAGGCTAACTCACTGGTCACAAGGCTCAAGGGGTTTATCCCCGTGGTTTTCTTTTGTATGGCCCTGATTATACCCCACCCTCCGCTTCCCTCTGGTAAACAGGATGTGGGCCTATTGCCGCTCTCATTTCCTGTCCAGTGAGGCCAACGCCTGTGTTGTCCAGGGTTTTATTATGCCTCCAAACTGGCAACGGCCAATGGCAGGAGGCATCATGTTATCATATTGTCCGTCCGTCCATTCGTCCCATTCCTGCTAACACAACATGTCAATGCCTTGAGGGTTCTGTTTGACTCAAGGATGACCTGATTCGATTTTGGTTGCCTTGTGAGAGCAAAATCTCATTAGAATTAGTTCAATGGTCATTTTTATATAGTATTTATATACTACTATTAATCTTTTAGTTTAGGAAGCACATAGCAGTATCTTACTCCCTCCTCATCCTCATTTATGATGAAAATATGTCATGAAATAATCAAGAAACAAAATCAAGAAATATTGAAATCATGGCTATCCACTGTTTGTTTGTGTGTTTGTGTATGTGTGTATGTGTGTGTGTGTTACATCCCCGCAGCACAGCTCATGAAACATCCCATCTGCAGTGATTCATGTGTTACAGTCAGATACAAAAATGAATCTGACATATTCTCACAGCTTCTGCATTTTATGAAATGAATGGGGCGGTCGATATTATTCAAACTCTAATAGCACTTTCAGGATTTATATATATATATATATATATATATATATATATATATATATATATACACTCAAAACATTTCAGTAAGTGATATATTTCCTGTTTGCCCGGCACTCATTTGAATTTCCTCACTTTGACTCAAAAATGGAATCCTGGACTCAAGCCCAGTATTTTTTTTTTTTTTTTTCTGATTGTGAAACTCAAACATCCTCAATGTTGAAGGCCTAAAAATAAAATGTGGCTTTAGGGCTGAGGGAAAGATGCAAGAATTACTTCATTCGAGCGTTCACACACTGGAACCACAGATACTTCAAAAATACAGTCGGATCGGATTATACATAGACACTTGCCCTTTTCTCAGGGAGATTATTTAAGGCTTTGAGGGTGATATCATTATCTCGTGAGCACCTTTGAGACAAAATGCCACAACCTCCAACTCCGTCAGGGTTCTTTTAATGGCATTTTCAAGAAACTCATGGAGGCCTTTGCACTTAATTCTCAAAGTATCTTCCTTACACTTGATGATATCATCCTGCAGCCTGACTGCAAAGTTTAAGGGCACAACCTTTTTAGACCCGCCAAGTAGGTCGTCCTGTTATACTGCTTCTTTTGACTTGTCTGTGAAACACAACCGGGAGAATTAAGACTCCAAATGTGAGGCCAAAACATCCAGGAAACTGTCCCCAATCCAGTCTCCTCTGGTTTTTAGTTTCTGCTGAACAGGAGACTTTCTTTGGAACAAAACCCTGGAAAATGTCCAGCACATTCAGGTGAGGGGCGGCAGCTGGGTAGAGCGTGCAAGCAGCGGATATCACTTGTTTTTGTTCACAGCCTCCTACCAACAAAAGCTTATGAATATGATTGTCTTTTTTAATTGACACGTCTCCTTCTACATGTTCCTGCTTACTCTGGGATTATCCAGACCTTTTACTTTGGAGGCTGGCAGGAAAACGTCCATGAAGTGCAACTCGGAAAGCAGCTTAAAAAATTGCTGCATCTCAACCCCCTCTCAGATCTTTCTTCGAAATAATATCTCATAAGTGATAATGTTTAGACATGTTCGATTTGTGTGTGTGTGTGTGTGTGTGTGTGTGTGTGTGCGTGTGCGTGCGTGCGTGCGTGTGTGTGCGTGCGTGCGTGTGTGTGTGTGTGTGTGTGTGTATCCATTATGTCAAGAGCCAGCCTGTCACAGTGGTGTGATGGATTGCCACTCTAGTGCTATCTACTTGCTGTTTACTCGGATCATTATGAATACCCCCTTTCTCCCTCAACCCCTTGTGTGTGTGTGTGTGTGTGTGTGTGTGTGTGTGTGTGTGTGTGTGTGTGTGTGTGTGTGTGTGTGTGTGTGTGTGTGTGTGTGTGTGTGTGTGTGTGTGTGTGTGTGTGTGTGTGTGTGTGTGTGTGTGTGTGTGTGTGCAGGTGTGCGCTGTGTATATCCCATCATCATACCAGCCTAATCACAGATAGCCAGCCTGCTTCACACACACTCGAGGGCGCAACATGCCCGGATAACACGCACGTCACTATTACCTTGCACGTTGGGCTACAGGTCCGCTGAGCTGTTGCACGTTCAGGCTCGGCTCCCCTCAACCTCACGGGCGATTTCTTTTTACAGCAGGGGGAGCTAGTGTGAGAATGTGCCGAGGGATGTGGGGCGAGAAGGAAGGAGGAGGAGAACAGCAAATATTGATGTTTTACAGCCCACACCTAGTTAATCATCTAATTATGGGTTGAAAGCATAAACTGTTATTTGCGGGCATGCGGAACAAAGCTTAGAGGTTCTGCTAATTCCAACCTAACTTACCTATTTTATTCTATAGTGCAATAATGTTGGATGATTGCTTTGTCTTTCTAATTTGACCATAAAATATATAACTTGAGCATCAGTTTATTACAGTTAAGTGTAAAATTAGAGGGGAAATGGTCATTCGCATGGCCGAGCACCTGCCAGCTACAGTCAGGTCAGTGGACGTTTGGTCCAGCGGGAGGTGGTGTTGCTTTCGGACGGGTGAGGCTATGTTCTCCGTCTCTCTGCAGCTCGTGCAAAGACAGACGAGGGTCTGTGGCCATTTAACCATCAGTCAAGCCTGTTAGGAGTCTAAATATTAGTGTTGTCACGTGTGTGGGCAGAAGAGTGTGTGTGACCGTGTGTGTGTGTGGGGGGCTGACTTACAACTGCTTCGTCTTCATCACAGTTTTTGGAAATCATCAAACACTTTCTCTCTCTATCCCTTTTTCATGACATCTCCCCTTCCTCTCTTTCTCTGTCTCATACACGCACGCACACACAAACACCCTCTCCCTGTTTTCCCATGATTGTGTTGTCCACAGTTCACACAGATCTCGTTGTGTGCGTCTGTGATTGTGTGTGTGTGTGTGTGTGTGTGCACACTGGTAGTTTTCCACGAGGGACGGTTGCAAGGGCCCCAGGGGGAGGAGTCAGCAAAGGAATTCTGTGTGGGTGTGCTTGGTGTGTAAGTGTGTGTGTGTGTGTGTGTGTGTGTGTGCGTCAGGATGGTTATGATAATGAAGGGGAAGAGGGTAAAAGTGTGTGTGATGTGTGTGTGTGCGTGTGCGTGTACGTGTGCGTGAACTTGTATTGGGCAACGGCAGCGTTAAAGCAGAAAACTCAAAAAGACGAGGGGGGGGGGGGGATTGGGGGCTTTGAGTGTGTATGAGGAAATGAAGTGAATTCTTCTCTTCACTGTAAAACCTCAAGCACGTCTGTTCATAACTTTTCACTCCAGCAACGAGCAGAAAGTTTCCAGGAGTGAAAAGAAAGAGTCTGCGGAGGAGCAGAAAGAGGGCGAGAGAGATAAGGACGCAGGAAGGAGAGAGTGAGGGAGATGCGGACAGATACGGAGACAATGGAGTCGTTTGTTTTGAATTGCCGGTGTCCTTTTCAAGGACAAGCAGACATGCCACTACCGTCATGTGAGGAGACTCCTCCTCCTCCTCCTCCTCCTCCTGTGGCCCCTTCCTCTGTCTCTTCAACTCCTCCCTCTCCGACTTCCTCTTGTCTGTCCTCTGACTTTCTCCTCTGCTCTAAACTTTGTACCCAGAGGTGAATGGAAAAAGGTGAGGAAGGCCTTTAGCAAGAAAGCAGCTAAAGAAAACTTTAGAACAATATTTTCATTTATATTACTTATCTTTCAGTTGAATTTAGTCTATTTTTGCCACCTAATAAAGTACAAGCTTTTATTTAAATACAGAACACTGGGATTTCAAGGTTATTTAACCTGCAGCATTCAGGGTAGTGCAGGTGGTTGAGTTGTTTCAAGCTGTAACTGTTCAGCCAAACCTTTTAAAAATGCGAAAAATCGAAATACATATTCAGGTAATGTGTAGAAAATGAAACAAGGACATCAAGCATATGTCTTGGGTCTTGGGTTTGCATATCTCACTCATATGTCACAATACTAATAAAGAAGAAGCCACAGGTGCAGCTTCTTCTCTCTTCTGATGCATCCTTCCCTTCAAATGTTCAGCCGGTCTATAAAGTTACAGCTAACCCAGCGACCTTTGACCCAGTTAGCGCGCACACTATCTGCCGGGGAAGTGAAAAACAGCTTATGGTTGTGATAGCAGTCACCAGCAGGGCGTTTATTCTGCAAAGCCTCCCTCAGTGCGTGTGTAATGTACCGCGGCTCAGACTCGGCTGACATGAATGCCGCGCGGTGGAGGAACGCTGACGGGGATGAAGTGACGCATTGATGAGATATGTTGTGTGTCAAAACACGGTGGTACATCAGTGTCGTGTTGACTTCTGCTCTTGTTTAAGGGGTTTTGATGTCCTAATTGAGTGCTTGGATTTGAACATAAATTCAACTTTTGCACGCACACACTTGCGGCCGTCTTGAGCGTCAGGCAAAATCTAATCTTTGGTTTTAAAGGCGTCGATTATATGTCGTTTTGTTTTGGTAGGTGCAGCCAAAAATGAATGAGCGGCAGCGTGTTTACGATTTACGGCGAGTCCTAATGACAACCTGCTGCGCAGAGTAAACCCAGGGCTGTGGATGTTGACTTTTTGATAGAGGAGGAAAGAGTTCCGAGCGCAGACAATTATGCAACGCCTTTGTCTTATCGGGAGGTCACAAGGTCACGACTGTGGCGCTCTGCAATGTTTGATACTCATCTCAACACTCGCATGAATCAAGCTCACTCCCATGCAAACAGATGGAGGAGTGCACAACAAAGTGTATCGCTGTATGAAAACAACTTTGCATGGACATTTTTTTTTCTTTCTTTAATCTTTGCCCCTGTCACTCCCAACACATCACGAGTGCGATTGACCTTTCTTTGCAGTGATCTTCTTCTATTCCTTGACTCACTAGATCCTTCATTTATTACTATTATTTAACTTGAATATTAAAGAAATGTCGATTCTACACCCCCACACAGACAAGATGGCAGCACCCATATCAGCGATATTTTGGCTCCACCCTGACGTTCCGCATCCCGTAGCAAAGCTTCTACGGTGGCTAAAAACGAAGTGGCAGAGGCTGAACTGGAGCTATGTTCGCGGGAGCTGCGGGGGGGGGTTATTGACCTTTGGCTCTCGGCCTGGATTCCGATGTTAATCCTCAGTTCAACACGATTTCTCTCTCTCTAGCCAGAATCCTCCAGACGTACAGAAACCCATACTCACATTATTCACTTCTTGTGTGCATCTCATATCTGCATCCATAGTGGGGTTAACACAGTGCAGCATACATGCATGGGTGCATAAGAGAAGGAGTGAGCAGAGACAGTGACTCTTTGTTGCCATCGCCAAAGGTTTTGGGTGAGTCGGGCTGCAAGTGGCTACAGTGACTCTTTATCCTCTCAATCCCTCTCTCACTAGTTTCCTGTGTCACCATTCGCCTTTACTGCTTACTGATGAAGAACATAAAACCATGAACTCACCCGCCCAGATCTGAGAAGGTGCTTCTGAGCTCCTGCTATTTATTTATTTGTATCATGGGTCATTTACAGTAACAATGCTTCATCCGGGATTGTCCCCCTCCCTGCCCCGGTGTCTCTTAAAGGCAGGCCGTCCTGAGCAGGGGTTTCATACTCTCCTTTGGCAAAGAGACGCACTGTTCCATTCCAGAGTTATAATTAAACGCCGGCAGCCGAACCTGTTTCTTTCCACCGCAAGACGTAGCCTGCCCAATGCACAGTTGCTCTCTCGAGGGTTTCCTAAACATGAAATTATTAGGATTCCCATTAAGAGCCTTCCAGGATGAGATGATTCACTTTTGTGTTTTTGTGCGACTTATGTCCTGAGCGCTGCAGGAATCCTTATTTGCATCCGACCATATTTAAGACCTTTCACCTCCTTTATTCGGCAACTTCATTTGGAAAACACATCAATCACAATAATTAGAATAACAAAAGTGCCTCTCTCACCTGGTCTTTCTCCCTTTCTCCTCCTCCCTTCAGCTCTTTCTCACTCCTCTAATTGCAGATGTAATCCTTGGCCAGATTAAGGGATGTGCAGGATCTGTGTGTTTGTGTATGTGGTCTGAATGAACGATGCATAGATCTCTTAGCGTTTACTCAAACCTCCTCGTCAGCCAACAGGTTGAAACGGACGGATTCAATCTCTTAATCCAGTTTATTTAAACACATCTGATGTTTATTGAAACAAGGAACTGAACCGAAGCAGTTTCTCCGTGACTTTGTTCATGATAGTTAGAGATTAAGGAAACTCTATTGAACTTTATTAACTTTATTGATTGGAGTAATTTCCCTGGGCAGCATTTTAGCTCATTGTGGAATCCACTTTCATTGTGTATCATTGAGACATAACGCCCCGGGTGTTATTTATTAACTTTGTGATTATTTCCTTTACTTTTTGGACATTTTGAGTCTCTTTTGGGTTCATTTAGTGTCTTTTTGTTGCTGTTTTCCTCTTTGTAGTAATGTCTGAGTCTCTTTGGGGTAATTTTGTGTCTTTTTGTATCTTGTCTGTCTTCGCAGCCCTCTCTTTCCTCTGAGTAAAACACTTGTTTGTCTTACAACAGAGCTCAAAGAGACCTTGGGTTAATAAGTTAAATAGTTCTTTTTTTATAG
Source organism: Pleuronectes platessa (assembly GCF_947347685.1). Taxonomy (NCBI): domain Eukaryota; kingdom Metazoa; phylum Chordata; class Actinopteri; order Pleuronectiformes; family Pleuronectidae; genus Pleuronectes; species Pleuronectes platessa. The sequence continues at coordinate 7,221,419 of NC_070649.1, forward strand.
CGTCTTTTAGTACAAAAATAACATTGTGCAAACCTGTGAGAGTTTAAATCCGAGTCAGAGAAAGTTGAACTTTGGTCGTCCAGTGAACCTCCGGAATATTGTATAATTTGGCTCCACTAAATATGCATGAAATCATCATCGGTTTAGCTGTGGAAATGTCCATTAGGCCACTTACTGACATTACCCACTAACTAACGGCACCATTAAGGGTGAGAAGGAAAGTCTCTTCCATTCTGACTCCTGATGGTTCCTCATTTTTATCTCACACTTTGCAGAGGATCATCTCGTCTCACAGTCTTGTTATTAGTCAATTGGAAGTGAAAGAACATTTGGCTTTATTTCTCGACAGCTGAAGGAGTGCTCTGTTTGCCCCGCACCAGCCTGGGAAAGCGTTTCCTGTTTTCTCCTTGTGTCTTCACTTTTATCTGTGTTTTTCCCTCCAGGAGAAGGAGGTCCGACCCCGACACAAACAGCCCCAGTTAGCAGACGAGTGAGAAGACTGGGAATGAATGAGTCACACGTCAGGTAGCAACGCTGCCTCTTTTCTCCTCCATCTGTGGTTTGTCTTTGCACAAAATGGGTTGTGTGAGGCCTCATATTAGGTTTTCACGCTCTCTTTATCGCCATCTGCACCCAAAACAAACACAAATATAGAACGAGTTTGCATTTTGAAACTAAATGAGAACTGAGCTCGATGCTGAAGGCAAAGAGTCAGTAGTAAAATTCCACTTCTGCTCCTTTTCTTTCAGACTTGAGACGCGCACCTAAGTTGGGAATTTCCAGCCTGTGTGTGAAATTTTTTCTTTTTTGGGTGAGAAGAAAACGTCTTTTTCATTTTCTGGACCCTGCGGCTCAGTAGAAAACTCTGCTGGCAGTTGCACGGCTAGAATTAAGCTTGTGTGTAGCAACAACACCAGTGTGTGCGTCAGAGCCGATGCTGTCATGGGAATCGTAGGTGCCACCAGCCATTGCTTTGAAATTTGGGGCAGCAGTGGCATTAACCGGGACTCGCTCCAGAACACTGCTTGCTTCCAAGCTTTATTCTCAGGGAAACAATCCTGGCTCAGGTCTACTGCTTTTCCATCCTGTTGGGTTTGACGCACCCAGATAATACAGGTTGGGATTTATAATATGGGAAGGTCTGTAGCCCGGGATTGTGAAGTTTAGCAGCTCTGGATATACTCTCCTCCTCCTGCATCTCAGCACCGGGAAAAGAGTGAGATGTGGAGGATTGATATCCGATTTTTAGAAGAAGCAAATCAGTGTGGAGGGGCGAATGCGTGGGATAGTGTCCCGTGAATAAAAAGGCATTTTCCAGTGTGACCGGTCGTGTAAGTGCAGAGAAAAGACCTCCCTGTCTAATTCTATCTTTAGAACGTAGATCGACTGGCCAATCGAAACCTTCCCCACAACGGTCGCACTGCCACTACCTACAAGTGGATCAAAACATTACGTGGCCCAAGTTATCCTGTGTTGTAAGAACCTCCAGGGAAAAATCCATAAATGGGATAAATAACAATATTTCAAAAAAAGATCAAACCCAAAAGAGTAAAAAATAAGAATGCGTTGTCACTCTAGCAACTGAAAGTCACAGGTTTCGTAGTTGAGATATCTTGTGATGGCCGCTGGTGGAGACAGAAGCTCTTTGTCTGCGGAGGCTCCTCTGAAGGAGGAGGCTCCAGGCAAGTTTTCTCCTCACATGAACTCAGGCATTAACTGCAACGCTAAAGCAGCTCAACACACTTAATGTCCGAAGTCACGTTTGTTGCAGTTTCGCCGCAGCCGTTCTCAGACATGAACCTGACCAGAAAATTGAGCTCGGACATTTTCTGCAGCTGGAAAATGTCCGGAACATTGGCTTCTGCCCTCGAGTCTTGGTGTCTTTCCAAGTTGACACCTTCTTTGGTGCTTTGTATGACTCCTCTTTTCAATCCTGAGATATTTGTGTTCTTCTAGTTTCACATCCCTGGGAATTTTCCTCTTTTCTTTCTCACATGGGCTCACTCCGCCTTTTTTTTTTAAGTGATGTTGGCAGGATAAGTTCTGGAAAGTGTCCGGAGCAAATGTTCACAGAAATGTTCGGAGATCAGTGCTGATCTGAAGGCAGCTCTTGGAATAACTATTAAAAGTTCTTAGCAATCAGTTATCCAGCATCTCTGTGATTGAAATGTTCCCATGGCCAATGCAAAAACTGTTTGTTTTATTCCGGCTGCCGCTTTGTTCGTCTGTCAATCATTGCTGCACTTCCGTCAAGTCGTAAAAAAAAAACCCAATTAAAACACAAAAGAACAAAAACACATTTTGAAAGGCCTCCATGTCCCACTCGGTCCAAAGTTCCTGGCAGGTTGAAAACTACAAGGGCAAGCTGCAGAGGAGTCAACCATTTACCCAAGTGCCTTTTTATAGACTTTTAAACTCTCCAAAGGAGACTCAAACTTCCATTCACCAAAGTCTCCTGCAACAATAAGGAGGAAATTTGGATTATTTTTATGCAGGCGAAATTGTCTCTGCAGTGGAACAGTATACAATCAATGCAAAAAGTGAGATAAATAAAAGGGTTAATATCCCTTTATTTCATTCAGAGGACTTTGAGATATCTTCTTTTGAGATCTCTCCCTCCGCCCTGATTCGAATAAAAGTGAAAGGACGAGATATGTCAAAGCCTCGATTCCCACACGACCCGAAGCTTTCACCACGGGAGCTGAGTCAGAACATGTCTTTTTCTGATTTGCATAAACACCTAAGTGGCCATTGAACAATCGGTCCCCTGCGTCGGTCGCTACTAAGCTGTTTGCTCTAATAATATCACTATGACCGCCTGCACTCTTTACTACAGCCACATTCCAAAGGCCATGTTATATGTCGTCAGTTGTCAAACTGTTTATACGTGGCAGAGCATTGTTTGGGGTTAAACAAGAACCTACACTACGTTAATTACACTGAAACCCCCATCAGAAACTCTGGGTGCCACTTAGGCTCAATAGTGGTTTTGCGTTTTTTTTTTTTTCACTGAACACCGCTCCTGCGTGGGAGGTCGACTTCCCAAAGACGGTTCAAGACCGAATCCTTTGCGAACGAGAAAGCGTAAACAGATATTCTCAGAGTGTGTGTGTGTGTGTTGTGTTTCTGTTTGTGTCTGCGAATGCGTTTGAATAGAGGGTGTTGCCCTGTGCTGTTGTGGGGCTTCAGAGAAAGGTACCGGAAGTATGTGTTGACAGCCGCCGCGCAGATACACATCTATAGCTGCTGCCCAGATGTGTGGAGAAGCACGTGGGTTTCAGCCGATTATTACCACCAGTTGCTTCACCGCGAAACCAATTTCCGTCGGGTTTCTGTCGTGAGCCGCGACGATTACGTGCGTGTCAACTGTAAACACGGCAGTCTGGGTGAAAAGAGAAAATAGGTTTTATCTTATTTTTGGGTTGGACTGTCCCCCCGAGGCTTTTCCCAGCCGCTCTCTCTGTCTCTTACATCACCCGCCTCCTTCTCCTTGAATCCGTAAAATGTTTCCTGAATAGAATCGGAGCAAATTGAATTCACGACGCTGCTGCCTCCGGCGGCTCGGCAGGTCCCGATGGCCTGGTTTTTTCACCGTCACGTTTTCTACCTTCCCCCAACCTTCCTTCACTCTTCATCCTCACATCAGTGTCCCCCCCCCCCCCCCCCCCCCGCCTCCCTGCATGGTCTAGTGACTATAAACAGTTGCGAGTTTACTACAAACACATCCAGCCAGCCAGCTAGCCAGCCCACAAGGACAGTCCCTCCTCCCGCTCCCTGTGGGTTTCAATGAACAGGAAAGGCACTCCTTGGTTTCATGAGGGACTTCAGGGTCATGGATGTCCTTCGGTGTGTAGAGCTGTGATACAGGTGGCCGCCATGGATGTGGGATGACATTGTGAGCGGTGGGACTGGGTCACACGAGCCGTTTGACCTCTTGCACAAACACATACAACGTCAAATTGGGCACATTTCGTCTTCAAGGACATTGTCTGACTCCGTCCCCAACTATATGGGCTCTAACTTTTTAATTGGGCAAACACTTCCTGCAACACCAATTAAATAAGTATTTGTATCCATGCCAGGGCTCAGCAGCAACTGAACTTTGCCCGAGCTCAGACCTGAAACCCAAATCTAACCTGCACGCTCAAGAGGCCCGGCACACATGGGGCCTGAAATCGGATTTTTCATGTTTTCCCCGGACGATTAATGTGTATTAATCAAACAGGAGTTGCGAGAAGTGGGGGCCAATGACCTCTTTAAGCTCATTCATTGTTAGAGCAGGATGATGCAAAAAAAAACACTGCGGTTTAGCGTTGTGTAAGACATTCCAGCGCCGCTCTTTTGACATTACCCGAGGTGAAATCTCTTTTAAAATCGATAACACCGTGTTTTTCTTTCGGTCATTTTCAGTTCAGTAGACGCTTTGACCTCAGACAGAGAGGATTCCTCCCTTTGCATTCCTCTGGCACACACACTCTTTTTTAACGTCTCTGCCTCGTTCGCACTTTGTTATTCAAATGCCTGCAGCTCGTTCGCAGCTTTTGGCAAACAAGTCACCTGCAGAACTGGACTTTCACCTTTCCAGCTTTATCTCTATTTGTCATTGCCTCTTCCGCCGTCCTGACCCATTTTTTGTGTGTTTTCCATTCCTGCACGGAGAGGAAGCACACGCACAGGGATTCACTTGTCTGATCCGAACCACCTGTTGCGTGTGAAGTTAAAGACTTAAGCGTGAAACAAGGGTGAAAGTGGTTAGAGAAAAAAAAGAAAAAAGAAACAGGGAAGTTGAGACAAGACCTACCCCTCCCCTTTCTGTCACACTCCTCCTCCGGTATTACCTCCCTCCCCCAGGAGGGCCCCCCCTCCCAACCCCCAGCATCACTACTACTCACCCGTCCAGTTTCACCCCCCACCCCTGTCTCTCTCTCCCTCTCTCGCTCTCTCCCAAACTCCTCCTCTCAGGGCAGGTGAGCCAGTTGAGGATATAAAGGTAATCTGCTGGGAGGCAACCTATCTTCACTGCACTGGGGAGTGCGGAAGACACAGGACGCAGCTGGGCTGAGAGAGAGAGAGAGAGAGAGAGAGAGTGTGTGAGTGAGAGAGAGAGAGAGGCGGAGTAGGAAAGTTGCAATTTAAAAAGACAATTGGACAATTGACGGCTCTCAGACTTGAGTTGCAACCATGGGGCTGGGAGTAAGTACTACAGCTTTGTCACATGTTTTCCTCTGCTAGTCAGAGTCGTTATGTTTTTTTGCCTGCTTATGAGTTTCCCACAGCTCGGAGCTGAGGGCTGAGGGTTTGGTCACAAGCTCTTGGTTAAGCTTGGCAGGAGAGCTGTGGATTGCCCCAAGTACTTTGTACCTCAGCTTCGAAATTCCAGGAAACCTGTTGAATTCTTTGCTCACAATCCTAGAATGTTTTACGACATGTTTGACGCTGGCGCGGCCAAAGAGAAAGCTTCAGGGCAGGCTTCCCCTCGTGCGCGCAGTCTTCTCCAGGAACTCATTTTGTCTCACTTTCTTCACTGCAGAAAGGGAAAGATGAGTACAAACTGGCGGCCACCTCAGACGAAGGGGCCAAAAAGGCCAAGAAGGGCGGCAAGAAGGACAAGAAGGATATGGACGAGCTGAAGAAAGAAGTCGACCTGGTGAGTGCACACAACAAAACTGGATTTGATCTTGGTGGGAGGTTTTAAACCGAAAGCAGCAGGTTCTAGATTCACGGCTTTACCATTCTGCTTGCTCTCACACTCACATAACTCAGGCTCAGTTAATGCTGTGGGTCACTGTATGCCACTGCCATTGGTCACAGCAATGACACGGTCGCAACGGACACAGACCTCAGCTTTGACCTCACGGCGAGTCACATGAGATGGTGCTGCCCGCCCTGCATTTCCTAAAGATTGCTGCTTGCATCAGTGCATGTGCAGTCACATGTTATTAAGGAGTTCAGAGCTGTACTTAACGTTTAAATCACGCTGAGCTAGACTGGCTCTCAGCGCTGAAATGTGGGGTCAGAGGTTCTCTTGTCATCATATGAGAAAACTCACGATCTAGAGATTTTTCTGCAGCCGTGTATTTTCCCCCGATGCTTAGTTTAATTGGAAGAGCAAGTTTATTTCTATTTCGAGGCACAATCAGACTTTGCTCGACCGGATGCACCAGACGTTTGCAGAGCATGAAGAAGTTTTACAGACAGTTTTTTTCGGTCGGTTTGACGTGTCACATGCAGATATGTGGTTAACAAGTTTCCACTGGAGTCAGCATTTTTGTCTCAGTGTGATCACAAGGTCATTTCCCAAGGTCAGCGAGGCCCTTGCTTCATCCTCAAGTCAGCGAAAAAGGGCCGACGAATACTTCCACACCAGAACTCTATGTTGAAATGTGCATGTGCTATTTTAAACAGAGCAAAAACATTTATTTAAAGGTTCCTAGTGTAGCTTAAGGCCTTCCTTGTGGGGAGAAGTTTGTCGTACGACCTCTAAAGTGTCCTTTCAAAAGACAGGGCGCCCGTAAACCTCAGTAGGATCGTGTCCTTGACAAGGTCAGATCCCAAGGAGCCAGAGTCGGTTCTCACATTCAAATCCAACCTCTAACAAAACTTTAATAAACAAGTCCTGATCAAATGTACAACTATTTGATTTGATAATTTAAAAACAATTCGAAATATTCGTAATATGTGATTTTTTTTTTCCCGACTCAGTCACTTTCACAAGGTCACTCGCTTTTCACGGATGCTGTTAGTCTGATTTAACTTTTTTTTAAATCTACAATCACAGTACAGTAGCAGTTCCATTCGGCCCCGGCAGCCATTTTTGTAATTACTTTCCGCCCAATGTCACTCCGCCGGTCACAGAGAGCTGCGGGTTATTAGGTAATAAAACTCCCATCTAGTTGACGTATTAATGATTATTGTCCTGCCTATGTCTCAACTCGCTCTCAAAGTCCTGCCGCCGCCGAAGGACATCTCAATGCCATAGCAACCGTATCACCTGTCTGCCATAACCTCGCCAACTTAGCATATCATTGACGGCAATTAACAGCAGGCGCTGTCTTTAATGTGGCCCCCCCCCCCCCCGCTGTCCTAAGTGCAACGTACATATTCAGGAAGTTTGACTTTGGGAGGGACCAAAAGGGTCAAGAGGGATTTACTGTCCTGCGTTCAACGTCCACAGGTTTGACCTGTGGTTAAAGGATAATAACCGATAGTCAAACAGTAGCGTAGGTGGGTCTCTATGGAGCCAGCGAAGCAGACATGTTAATCATTATTGCACCATCACAGTTGTATCATCCTACTATTACCCGAGGCCTCAAAGTCCACTGTAAGACAATAGAAACTCTTTCCATAGCGACGTGAAGCAATGGGGCCCAAGTCCAAACGTTTCATTCCACTGATTTACGTCTGGAATATCATATCTTAGACTCTGGGTCCAGGAGAGTGTGGTCTTCCTAAGGTGGCGGAGAGTCGCGCCTAGTGCAGGAAATTCCTGTTCCGACTTCAAAAGAATGGAAGACCTGACGTCTATGCGTGGCACATTTGGCCCGGGAACGCTGGGCTATCTTTGTTACAATGCAAAACTGTGTCAGGCTGGAGCTGTGAAGTTACACCCATGTTCTGCACTGGCTGTAAATAGTGCATAGAAACGCAAAGGGATTCAATTCACCCGCTAATAGCCGAGGACTTTGCATTTTCAACAGTCTGACTTCACACAGTATCTATGTATAAACACAGTGGAGGATGGGACATTAAACTTAAATAGGGTCGGAGTGAACTTGTACTTGATAGCGAGATCTAATGGGACACTGTGAACTGATACTTTATGTGTTTATACATTCCCTCATTCATTTAGACAGTCACTATTTTCTAATATCAGCAAGTAGCCATGACTCACAAGATAAAACTGTCAAGTCTTCACCACAGAAACCAGTGGGGGCTTATTTAACTAAAGATTTCACTACAATACTTTTGTTGTTCCACACTTTAAAAAAAAAGGAGGGTGGGAGTCAGATATTATCATCAGCAGATCATCCAAATGATATTGGATGAATGTTCTCACTCACCGGCTGTGGGCGTTATTCAGAAAAGTCTGTGTAGGCACAGGGATGTGTCAGATTCTCTCCTCTTCTTCACATGCAGATCCATGTTCCCCCGCTCTTTCAGTTCAAAACAAAAGAGATGTTTCTACTGGGGTGGAAAAGAAAAGAAAACCACTCCAAATTGACCATTTAGGAGATTAAAAAAATCCTCCATTTAATGACACCGATGTTGATGCAACCTCCACTCCTGTAAAGCAAACACCGGTGTGTCAGTAGGTGGGCATTGATTGTGCTGTTTGCTCACAGCAAACCGACTGCTTGGATGAGTCCATGCGACGGCTGGCGTCGGCCGAGCCTGTTGTGTTTGGGTCCCAGACTAGTTTCACTCAAACGTCTGTTTGGCTGATCTGGAAGCAGCGCTCAATAATAATCCTGATCAGACGGCGGATTTCTGTCATGTCATCTCTATTTCCCCCTGGGTCCGACATGACGGGGCATGTTTGAAACCTCGAAGGAGATAATGCGTGTGGTTCTAAAATTACTTTGGGATTAGTATTAATTGTCTCTCTCTCCTTCTCTCTCTCTCCGTAGGATGATCACAAGTTAACCTTCGATGAACTTCACAGGAAATATGGAACTGATCTAACCCGGGTGAGCAATCTGCATATGTGTATATTTGTTTTTGATCCTGTGTGTGTGCGTGTATGTGAGAGCCCGTCATTGTGACTCACTGGAGTTATTGTTCTATCTGCTGTGGATGATGTCACACAGGGAGATAATCCCCAAAGGTGACAAGGGGAATATCTTTGTGTATCAGTCAACGAATATAAACAGATCTTTTTGTAAAATATAAGCTATATTTACCTATTTTCTATATTATTAATTCTGTAAAATAAAAGATGTCTGTGAAAAGCTCATATCAACTGATTTGTATCACTCGTCTCTCAAAGCCATCTGCCTCCCCACCAGCACAATTTCTCAGAAATGTGTTTTTGGTCCTTACTATGCAGCAAAATGACATTTAAAAGTGTTAATATGTATCAAACAAAGTAAATTCAGTCGCTTCAGTCACAAAATGTTCCCTTCATGCTTCGTGCCCAGTCTTCATCAAGGACGCACACACACACACAGTCCCGTCACACAACCCCACAGCGGCCAAAAGCTTGACTGATTCTGATTATCTGCTGAAATCTGACCCGTATGAGTATGCCCCCGCCCCCCCCTCGTAAAAAACAAAGGCTGCATTCAAACAGAGCACAGGTCTGAGAGGCGATACCAGCGAGAAAAACCCACTTTTCCACTTCTGCTACCGTTCCAAAAGAGAAACATGGCCTTGACCTTGTTGGTGTACACGCTGTTCGCTGATTGCCGAACCGTCCTGTCTCCCAGTGCTATCACAGGCTTTGTTTCCTACTGTGTCATTAAACAGAGGAGGCTGGAAACATTTCTCTTTTTGGTGGATGTGGTTTATTTTGTCTAACCCACGTCCTCCTGAGGCCTGAGCGCTGAACTCGTTCACAGCGACTGCAGGAAACCTGCCGCTCAGCTTTGTCCCTCTCCCACTAAACAAGTTCCAAGGCCAAAACTGGATTTTCAGGTTTCTCCTCAGTTTACACAGGCAACACGTGCGCCAGGGGGATGCAGTTACTGATATCCCCACTCGGTATATACCTCAGAGGCCGGTGTTAGTCAGCATGCACAGCTTAACGTTTTCCTTTTCCGGTCTCTTTTTTTAGGGTCTTTCCTGCATCAGAGCAAAAGAGATCCTGCTCCGCGACGGCCCCAACGCCCTCACGCCTCCTCCCACCACGCCAGAATGGGTTAAATTCTGTAAACAGGTAAAAGTCGCGAATATAAGCCAAGCAAAACATAGAAGATATGACGAATGTTCAGATTCTTTGTTGAAGCTCAAACCGGAAAATGTGCAAAACGTTAAATGTTATTTTATCTCCTTGGTTTCCAGCTGTTCGGTGGTTTCTCCATGCTGCTGTGGATCGGCGCCATGCTCTGCTTCCTCGCTTACGGCATCCAGGCCGCCTCAGAAGACGAACCCATGAACGACAACGTAAGGAAGCTCTCGCCGGTGATGTGTTCAAATCTCTTCTCGTCCCTCCACAGATGAACTAACAACCTTTTGCTCCCTCCCTGCAGTTGTACCTGGGTGTTGTGCTCTCCGCTGTCGTCATCATCACCGGCTGCTTCTCCTACTACCAAGAGGCCAAGAGCTCCAAGATCATGGACTCCTTTAAGAACCTGGTCCCACAGGTGAGTTTTTATACTGGCCAGCTAATTTTGCTGAGATATTTTCCCACAATCCTTTTTTTTTTTCTTCTTCTGTGATTACAAAGAAAACCTAAAAACACATATTTTACCTTTGGTGGTGTAGCAAGCCCTGGTCATCCGCGATGGTGAGAAGCAAAGCATCAACGCCGAGGAGGTGGTGGTCGGGGATTTGGTGGAGGTGAAAGGCGGCGACCGGATTCCCGCTGATCTGCGAATCGTCAGCGCCCACGGCTGCAAGGTGTGAACATGTGATGGAAAATAAAGCATTTACTCTCAAATGGATTTTAATGCGATTTATTCTAATTTTCTATCTTCAGGCATTTTTTCTTGTGTCTTCTTCACAGACTGTCTTCAAAATATCTCATTCTTGTATTATTGTGCCTCCAGGTGGATAACTCCTCTCTGACTGGTGAATCGGAGCCACAGACCCGTACTCCTGACTTCTCCAACGACAACCCGCTGGAAACAAGGAACATTGCTTTCTTCTCCACCAACTGTGTTGAAGGTACACAACTTTTGTTGACGTCAATATCACAGCGATGAAAGGGATTTATTAACAGTTTTAAGGTGGTGACATGTTTCCCAAACTATAGAGAACAGTTGCAAAAGCTCTCTCAGATTTCTCGTGTCTAACTTCTAAAATGTCTTTGTAGGTACCGCCAAAGGAATCGTCATCAACACCGGAGACCATACCGTCATGGGACGTATCGCAACCCTGGCTTCAAGTCTGGATGGCGGCAAAACACCCATCGCTAAGGAGATCGAGCACTTCATCCACATCATCACCGGCGTGGCTGTCTTCCTCGGTGTTTCCTTCTTCGTCCTCTCCCTCATCCTCGGGTATGGCTGGCTGGAGGCCGTCATCTTCCTCATCGGTATCATCGTCGCCAACGTGCCAGAAGGTCTCTTGGCCACCGTCACTGTGAGTCCTGCTGTTTCTTGGCTATTAAACGGATCCAAAAGGTGACTCAGCTCCTCGACTAACCCGAGCAATCCCTTCTCTAGGTGTGTCTGACCCTGACTGCGAAGCGTATGGCCAAGAAGAACTGCCTGGTGAAGAACCTGGAAGCCGTCGAGACCCTGGGCTCCACCTCCACCATCTGCTCCGACAAAACCGGCACCCTGACCCAGAACAGGATGACCGTGGCCCACATGTGGTTCGACAACCAGATCCACGAGGCCGACACCACGGAGAACCAGAGCGGCGCCTCCTTCGACAGGAGCTCGGCCACCTGGGCCGCCCTCGCCAGAATCGCCGGACTCTGCAACCGCGCCGTCTTCCTGGCCGAGCAGGGCAGCGTTCCCATCCTGAAGGTGAGATATATTGATCGGATCTTCCCAGTTGCCAAACACGCTCTGGTTCTGCCAGTTCATTAACTTGGGCTCTCGGTATAACACCATGTCTTAGTCCAGGTTGTAAACAAGTGAGGAGTTTGCCCTCGTTCCTCATGGAATATTTTCTCTTTCTTAAAACATCATGTTGCAATGAACACTGTTGCTAGGTGAAACATGAACTGCAGGGAGTGTGTGGGAGGTGTCTTGGCATCGTGGATTGGCAGGGAAGTTTTGGCATCTGACAAAAAAATACAAACGCGGACAAACAGCTCCACAAATCTTTATAAAAAGCTCTCAAATTAATTAAAGCCCTTTTATGAAATATAAAGGAAGTGGCCCGACAGACCCATTGATTTATTTCTTAATGAGTACTGGCAAATATATTTCTGTTTCAGTCGAGGGGAGAAATAAATTAGGCGTTCTGAGCTTTTTTTTATTCAACTAAAAAGGATCCTCTTGAGGAGTGGAGTTGCTTATCTAACAGTTTTTCCCTCAATCGACAGAGAGATGTGGCCGGTGACGCCTCAGAAGCTGCCTTGCTCAAGTGTATCGAACTGTGCTGCGGATCCGTCGGCGGCATGAGAGACAAATACAACAAGGTCTCTGAGATCCCCTTCAACTCCACCAACAAGTACCAGGTGAGCAGGCCACGCGGTTCCCACTGCAGGTGAAACAACAACTGAAAGTAAAAAAGAGAAATTCGAATTAAACCTTCTTCTTGTCCCGCAGCTTTCCATCCACAAGAACAACACTCCCGGAGAGACCAACCACCTGCTGGTGATGAAAGGCGCCCCGGAGAGGATTCTGGACCGCTGCTCCACCATCATGATCCAAGGCAAGGAGCAGGATCTGGACGACGAGATGAAGGACGCTTTCCAGAACGCTTACGTGGAGCTTGGAGGACTCGGAGAGAGAGTTCTGGGTAAGACACCGCTCCATTCTAAAGCTGTATCCGTCCATCTCTGATGAGTTAAACAGATGTGCTAACCCGTTTTCTTCCTGTTGCCTTCTCCAGGTTTCTGCCACTACAGCCTGTCCGATGACCAGTTCCCAGACGGCTTTGCATTCGACACCGAGGAAGTGAACTTCCCCACTGAGAAGCTGTGCTTCATCGGCCTCATGTCCATGATCGATCCTCCACGTGCCGCCGTGCCTGACGCCGTCGGCAAATGCAGGAGCGCCGGAATCAAGGTGTGAATCCGTCTCCATTCGACTGTCAAGCACAGCAAAGAAGAAATGGTTTTCTTAAGTTTACAAAATGTTTTCTCTTCCCTCCACCTCCCATCAGGTTATCATGGTAACAGGTGACCATCCAATCACAGCCAAGGCTATTGCTAAAGGTGTGGGTATCATTTCTGAAGGCAACGAGACCGTTGAGGACATCGCTGCCCGCCTGAACGTCCCCGTGTCAGAGGTCAACCCCAGGTGTGTGCTCTCGTCCAGTTTCACGACATCTTCCCTGTACATGTGGCACAGCCGGCAATTTTCCACCCGATTGCCAGAGCCAATCATGCAAGATTCAATCAGAGATGGCTAACAAGGCCCTGCAGACGATTCAGCCAAAAAGGCTTTCACTGTTAATGCACTGCAGACAAATTAATCTAGTTAGAGCTCTGAGCTTGTGACTTTACTGTTCCTACCCAAGCAACTTCAGTCTGTGTGTTCGGATCCCTTTTAAACTTTGAAAAGATCACACATCGTCATGCAGGGAATTAGGGCCCGAGGACTGACACTGTTTGTAATTGATGAGAGATGTCCCCCGTCTGGAAAGTGTAAACAAAAGCCTGTATCATGGCCGTGTTAAATCATCAATCATGACTTGTTTTCTGCAGGTCATGCTTTCTGCTGAGGATGCGTTAATTTTCCTTTTAATGTCCTGTGGAATTTCCTGTTTTCTCACGTAACCCCATTCCCCTTGATTTTCTTTTTCCTCTCAGAGAAAGGATGTTGTCCTAACCCCTTGCTTTGATTCCCCCCCCCTCCCCAGGGATGCCAAGGCCTGCGTGGTGCACGGCGGCGAGCTGAAAGACATGACCGAGGAGCACCTCGACGATATCCTGAAGTACCACACTGAGATCGTCTTTGCCAGAACCTCGCCTCAGCAGAAGCTGATTATTGTGGAGGGTTGCCAGAGACAGGTATTGAAGACGCAGGGATCAAAAGCTTTCAGAAATGTCTTGTGTTGTTTTCCTGAAATGTGGGACCAACGCTGGTTTCTCTTCTCCGCAGGGCGCCATCGTGGCCGTGACAGGTGATGGTGTGAACGACTCTCCTGCGCTGAAGAAGGCCGACATCGGCGTCGCCATGGGCATCGCTGGTTCTGACGTCTCCAAGCAGGCCGCGGACATGATCCTGCTGGACGACAACTTTGCCTCCATCGTTACCGGCGTGGAAGAAGGTAAGACCGACACAACAGCATCACCGGCTCAATCTTTTTTATCTCTTCCCTCCCGATATTAATCTTCTAAATTACGTCCTCAGGTCGTCTGATCTTCGACAACTTGAAGAAGTCCATCGCCTACACCCTGACCAGTAACATCCCCGAGATCTCACCCTTCCTCCTCTTCATCATCGCCAACATCCCTCTGCCCCTGGGAACCGTCACCATCCTCTGTATCGACCTGGGAACCGACATGGTGAGGTCTTTGACCGGGCACACAGCTGATCATCTCGTGACTTGACAACATGAGGTCTTCATTTTGTATTTCCCCCTCGTCTCCCAGGTCCCTGCCATCTCCCTGGCTTATGAAGAAGCTGAGAGTGACATCATGAAGAGACAGCCCCGAAACCCCAAAACGGACAAACTGGTGAACGAGAGGCTCATCAGCATCGCCTACGGACAGATCGGTAAGAAAACCTAATGATACTTCCTTTCAATGAGAGTCGGGTAATAAATCCACCTTTTACCGCTGCTGTGCACTGCTTCTTCCTGCAGAGGGCGACAAAGCGCGACAATCTGTGTATTTTCGCGTCAACAATACTAGAATTTCGTATCTTTTGGAAGCACAAAGTTAAACATTGCTCGTCTCCTCTGTTAGGTATGATGCAGGCCACAGCTGGCTTCTTCACATATTTCGTCATCCTGGCTGAAAACGGTTTCCTCCCCATGGACCTGTTGGGGATCCGAATGGACTGGGACGACAAATACGTAAACGACCTGGAAGACAGCTACGGACAGCAATGGGTCAGTACTGGTTCATGGGCAGTCATGTTTCCGTGTCTTTGGACTTCGAGGGAGGAGGCAGGGCGGCAAAGTAACTTTCCTTTCTGTAAACGCAGACGTACGAGCGCAGAAAGATCGTAGAGTTCACCTGCCACACGGCGTTCTTCGCCAGTATCGTGGTCGTCCAGTGGGCCGATCTGATCATCTGCAAGACCAGGAGGAACTCCATCATTCAACAAGGAATGAGGTACGGACACACGGCAACCTAAAATACCTACCTATCATCAAAATCACAAATCTCATTTAAAGAAACTTCCCAAAAAGGAAATTTAAATGTACAGACAGGGATTTAATTATTTTGTTTTGCTTCCACAGGAATCGCATCCTCATCTTTGGGCTGTTTGAGGAAACCGCTCTGGCAGCTTTCCTGTCATACTGCCCGGGCATGGACGTTGCCCTGAGAATGTATCCCCTCAAGTGAGTAAAAACTCTCATCAAGTATATCCATACTGCTGATTTTCATTCATAAAAATCCGCCACTTCCCGGGTCCTTTAAACTACGTTGTTGCATATTTTAGATTTTCAGGATCGCTGCTTTTATTTGAACATGTGTAGAGATGATATCAGGGTAGTTTAACACAGGTAAAATAAACCAATAAGAATAGATTAGAAAAGAGGACTGCTGCTTTCTCGATTTGTTTTGTTTTTGTACACTTTCGAACACAGGATCCATCCACGGCCCAGCTCGGCCTCATTTTGCCACCGACGAGCTTCTGAATTAAATCCCAAAGCTTAATGTTCTTCTCCCAAAGCCTTTTATGTGCTCTAAGTGAAACTTCAGTTGATTGAATGACATTAAACTCTCCGTACCTGTATTACTCACTAACTCTCATACAGGCCTGGAGGAGGACTCTCGTACTTTTTGTCAGATTAAAAGTTGTGACTCACTCTCTCTCTTTCTCCATCTACTTTAGGCCATGCTGGTGGTTCTGTGCCTTCCCCTACTCCCTCCTCATCTTCCTGTACGATGAAGCCAGAAGATATATACTCAGACGCAACCCAGGCGGTAAGAACTCCACTCACAGTTTTTACTTTTGTTTCACGCATGTTTCTTTTATCTTCCGTTGAAGCAAACAGATGAAAACAGGATTGTTTAATGTTGTAGGGAAGTGGAAATACAGGTGTAAACACATTTAACATGAGCACTGTTGGTTCCCCCGTGTCTATGTGCGTGCGTGTATGTGTGTGTGTTACTAGCACAAATTCCCTACTCCACACACACACACACACCAGTGAACTTTGACTGACGGCAGGGCCCAGTGGGATTGGAACCCCCAACCTTGCCATTGTTCATGCCTCATTCCACCCACAGAGTTGAGCAGAACCTGCATGTAGGGCTGGCTCTGATACAGCAGTGTGTGTGTGTGTGTGTGTGTGTATGTGTGTGTGTATCTGCTTCATCTGAGCCCCACAGCACAGATCAGTGAACACCTCATTGCCTATCCATGGTGAATAATGTGTTACAGTCAGACACAGAAAACAAGCTCAACTGCCAGTTTTCAAACAGCTCCTGTGTTTTTACGAAACTGATTTTACACTTTACAGTTTCAGGCTTTAAATTTGAGTCAAAACAAAATATGATCAAGTGATATTCTCCTCCTTTTTGAGGCCCCAAAACTATTTATTTTGAACCCTGTGCTCATTGAATTTCCTCACTTCGACTCAAGCCCAGTATTTTTCTTTGCCCTAAAAATAAAATGTAGCTTTAGGGCCGAAGAAAAGCTGCAAAATCTCATTATTTAAGCATCCTCACACTGGAACCACAGTGATTCCTCATAGATTGAATGGATGTTGTGTACATTTAACGATACAGGAGCCAACACATTGATGTTTTCCTCTGGGAGATTATTATAAGGCCTCAAGGATGATATCATCCTCTCATGAGAAAAGTGACTCGCTCACGCTCTCCAATCTGCTCGATTTCTTGGAACGGCCTCCAGGCAGCATGAGGGATGATATCACCCCCCGGCAGCCTGAGTGCAAAGTTGAAGACTTTTGGGGATTTAGAGCCCGAATGTGACGTAAGACTTCCCAACAACTAACTGTCCCTAACTCTGTCCCCTTTGGTTTTTCTAGGTTGGGTTGAACAGGAGACATACTACTGAGGCGACACGACACATTCAAGAAAGGAGCAGTCAGTGTTTCAGCTTTATTTACTGCCGTGTTACATACATGTCTGGCGTGGTCGGACTCCGAAAATGAAACAACAACACCAAACACTGATAATTTAATATCTTAATGTATTTCATTCGCAATAAAACATTTCTGTACCATTGTACACTGAGGCTGCTTGGACGTTTCTTTTTCTTCACGCAAACACTTTTGCGTGTGGATTTCTCTGACACACACATTGTGGGGCAAAAACAGGGTTTGAAGAAAGGAGGGGGGGGGGGGGCCTTAATGCAGGACGCTGTTTCAAGGTTTAGCCGATGCAGCGTGTACCTGCGAGTCAGGTCCGGTGACCCGTGCGGTGGGATTATCCACCTCAGCGGTTTCTAAACTTCGGGCTTGCGGGTCCTTGGTCAATAAACGGAAAAGTCAAATCGAAGCTGTGTTGGATTTTCTGTGTTTACATGAGATTAACGATTCATTTCAGTGTTATCTGTTATCTGGTACATTAGATTGGGAAGCATGGATAAGCATGTCAGACCAGTGTGTGTGTGTGTGTGTGTGAATGTGTGTGTGTCCATTATCTCAAGAGCCAGTCTGCCACAGTGGTGTTTGCGATGGATCGCTCCGTTGACCACTAATGCAAAGAGGCCCTCAGTGAAAATGAACTACTCTAGTGCTGTGTACTTGGTGTTTACCCAGATCATCAATTTCCCCTTCTAGCTCAACTCCTCCTAATGTGTGTGTGTGTTTGTGTGTGTTTGCGTGCACGATATCCCATCTCTACACCAACCAGGTCACAGATTGACGGCTTCACAAAGTAACACTCCTATCGACCCTAAAGCGTGGATGTTCTCAGGGAGGATGAATGAATGTTTCAATCAGCCAATCAGGGTTCCTCCTCAATCCGCCCTCACTTCCAGTGTCTCTCTCAGCAGCAGAGCGAGCCGGTGTAACCAACCCAGTAGGTGGCCACTCGCCATTAGACCGAAACCAAGAAGCAGGAGAAGCTATTAGATATCGAGGGACAATACAGTAGACGGCGGTGATGCACCTTGACTTTAGTGGCCAGCCGCCAACAAACCGAGCACATGAGAGGAGCCAGTGTAGGCGGCGGTGAAGGGGAGAAAGAACGAGGGTGATGGATGGCGAGAAAAGTCAATCGATGTGATGAACAAGAGGGAGAAGAGCAGGGCAACAACACACATTGGCGTTTCCAAGACGTAATTAATCCTCGTGCTGCGGTTCGGACGCGTAACCTGTTGCTTGTTGATCATTTTCTGATGAGCTGTAACCCCGATGAAGCAATCTAGACCATGAATGGAGATGGGGAGGGAGACAGTGGGAGATGGAAGGAGAGATAGAGACCTACACTATCATGCCTTCATCCTTCGTTCACAAGCAGGGCCCCTGAACGTGCCTGTTGCTATGGCAACTCGTTTGAGAGCCCACTCTCTCTCCTCTCTCTCTCTCTCTCTAACATCTAAATAAAATCTGGGCTATTTTTAGAGCAACACTGGCAACACGCGAGCCACACGGACGGCACAGAAATGGGACGTGAATGCACTCGGCAAAACAATAACAATAATACAGTGTATTGACCGTGTGTGTGTGCATGCACCTGCACGTGCACACGTACAGTACGAGCACATGCACGTGATAAAACCCGTGCACAACTTCAGGGCTCGCTGCTGTGCGTCCATCTGTTTGTGAGGTGCACCTGTGGTTCTTTGTTTGTTTACTCCTGATTATGCTTATTCTTTGTGTTTTAATCCAGTGTGTGTGTGTGTGTGTGTGTGTGTGATAGTTTTAAAAAAAGCCTAAAGATGAACTCCTGGCCAGTGAAACCTCCCCGCCGCTGGGATCTATCTCAGGTTTATCTTGTCAGTTGCTGCAGAGTGCTCTTCAAGCCGCCCCGATAAGGTCTATTAGAATACACAGGGAGGAAGACAGTGACTGACAGAGTGAGGATACAATAGCGCTCCAATGGCGGGCTCACTCTGCCAACCCGGGTCTACTTCATGCTTGAAGAGGCACCTTTCAACACACGATCTATCACAGGCGGCTGATTGAGCTGTTTAATGTGCGGTCGGGGGCGCGGTAAAGGGAATTTGTTGCATTTTGGAGAAAACTATGAGAAACGTACTTATAAATTTTGCAGACGTCCTCATCTGCGCACACACGCATGAAGACGTGTTTTCAGATTTCAGGCTGAGGTCCGGGGATGACAGACTTAATCTCTCATTTGTGTTGCAGGATGAAAAAGGGTTTAAGAGCTCCTGGAACAGATGCAAACAGGCGTGAGGGCAGGGAAGCAACTCGCAACGTGATACTCAAGGGGGTCTCCTCCGCGTGGAAGCATGGGTGCAGTGGGGGGGTCAGGGGTCAGCGAGCATTGGTTCTGGAGCTGCATGGTAGGGACAGGGAAATACGGTGGAGCAATAAGCAGAGGCTCCGCTAGTCAGGGGGAGAAGGGGGGAATACTTTGAGGGGGCCCCAGAGCTTAAGGGGGGGCCCACACGTGCTGTGGAATTCCAAGCAGCACTTCTTACCTACTTGGTTTTGCATCGTAAAAACGGTAAACAGTTGCTGCAGAGACCTAAACAACATGGTGGACGTGGTGATGCCAAAGGCTGTCTCACGTGAATCTATTCGTGCAGCTCTGCATTTAGAGGGTTCAGAAGTTCGGCCGTCCGCTTTCACCACACAACAACCTTGTCAAAGCAGCAGGGGGGGGGAAGGAGGTGTCTGCGTACCCAGCTGTTAACTGTGTGTGTGTTTAGATTTGGGGCGTGTGTGTGTCTGTGTGTGGGGGGTGGGGGGTGTTGGGCCTCTTTTCAGAGAACAACAGCGAGGCTGGAGATACACTTGTGTTTGTGTGTCCTCGATGGCTGCCTCTTGTATTGTGCCCTCTAGAGGTGGCGTACAGTAACACAGGTTCCACACACGTGTTTTTGATGCTTTTGTTTTTTTTAGAATATAGGACAAGATGTTGAATATCCCTTATACGTTTGAAGATCTTCTGCACAATTTAAGTTACCAACCAGCAGTAGTTAGCGGCCACCTGCGGATGTTGGGGACGTTACATCAGTTGTGCATCTTAGCGTCAGCAAGTTTTTTTTTGCCTTGTAATCATTGATACAGGCCGGTCTTGAGGGTAAGCTGAGGCTAAAGCTTTTAGGGCTAAGGCTTTTAAAAAACAGATATAAGATATACAATGGGGGCAGATTTTGTCACCTTTGTACATGGCAACTTTTCATATTTGTGTGTTTGTTTGTATAGTGGCTGAAAGAGCTCAAAGCACTGCATATAACGAAAACACGTGCAAATAGTTTAAAAAACTGACGCAAATTAAGAAAACAACTTCATCGATTTGACAACACGCGCGCCGCAAAAAAAGTCACAACACCTGCAAACACAGGCACGAGCTGCAAAAGAAATGGCAAAAGTGAATGTGTTTTCTGTATTTGCACGTGTTGTCAAATTGATGAAGTTGTTTTTTTCTCAATTTGCACGTGTTTCTTGTCTATTCATTTTGCAGTGCGTTGAGCTCTCTCACTTGTTTCCCCTGTATTGATTTATTCATATCAAATAGTTATCGGTGGACAAGGCTGATGTTTGATTTGTTTTCCAATCAGTGTGTGTGTGTCTGTGTGTGTGTGTTGAAAGAAAAGAAGGAGGGATGGGGGGGGGAGAAGGAAAAACGTCCAATAATGGCAGACGCCCCGCCCCCCTCCGTGGCGTTACCATGGCGAACGGCGTCGACGTCACAATGGAAGGAACGCCGTCTATAAGTATCGGAGGATCTGCGGCGGCTCGCGAGCTCGGATGTGTGTTCCTGAGGAGTGACACGTGCTGGGGAAGAAAAACAAAAATCTATAAAACTTACAAAAAAAAAACAACACACAACAACATCAGCAGCGGGCACATCCTTTCTAGAGTTTTAATGGTTTTTACTGTGCAACATTTTTAAGGTGGATTTCTTTTTTTTCTTTCTCAATTTTTACTGGGGAGAATTAAACCGACAACCGGGCAGCCATGGGGAGAGGAGTGAGTATCAATGTTTGTGCGTCTGTGTGGTTTTCTTTATTTTTGATTTTAAACTTCGCCATTCAAACAAGTGGTTTCTCTGAATCCGGGTCGGCGGTGTGGGATGTTGAACTGTCACATGTGTTTGAAAGAAAAAGAAAAAGTCCATTTCTCTCAAAATGCCCCGAAAAAGAAACTACTACTTCCGTGTTTGCGAACCCCGCGAGCCCGAAGACCCCCTGTTTAATTCCATGTGTCCGTTATGTCTCGCGGGGGAAGAAGAAGAAGAAGAAGAAGAAGACGAAGAAGTTGGTATTTTCCGTGGCTCGCGGTCCGGTTACATAACGGGATGTTCTCAAACATCCGGGACTGTCAAAGTTTCTCTGTGTAATGAAAGTAAAAACCCGGTTTAAAGTGTGTGTGTGTGGGGGGAGAACAGCGGGTCGAAGCCCGGCGCGGTGGTTACTTCACGGACTCCACTCGACCACTTTAAATGGAGCCAAACATGCGTGGGAATTTCCAGCATCTGTGCTACTAACATGCAGCAGCTTTTTCTTCTTCTTCCTCTCCCATTTGAGTAGTTTCCAAGCCCAGCTGTGAATTCTGGGTAGAAGAGATGTGTTTAAAGCACAACCCCCTCCTCACCCATCCTCCTCCTCCTCCTCTCTCACAGGGAGATTTGATCTGTGACCAATCGTGTTAAACTTATCTGAAGTGGCATCTACGCACCTTTTTTTTTTTTGGCACAAAAAGAAAAAAGTGTGGCTGCTTTTCAGGCTCGTGCACTTTTTATTTTCGATGCAGCGACTGCATGTGGTGTTGCACTTGCAGGAATCAAGCGCAGGACTGATTCTTTGAGCCGTGCATTACCCTCAAGCCTGGGTTTCATGTCATAAAATGGATAATTGAATTCAAATCAATTGGAGGGGGGGGGCGGAGACGCTCTTAAACGTTGGGATTTAAGCTTGAGCAGGAAGATGTGTCTGTTTCTGTGGTTTCAATCTTCAGGTCATTTTATTTCCGAGTTTCGAACCCGTGATTTGGCCCTGAGGCGTCCTCTGAACGTGATCCCATCATAAGAAGACGCAGCCCAGATGCACCAGCAGCTCTTATTGCTCCTCGGCCACACGGCTGTTATTCTCCCCAGACCTGCCTGAGAGGCGTGAAATCGAACCCCTGAAATATTAGGAGTCGCCACACCCTGCCAAGCTGCGCATTAGAAAAAACCAACTCATTATAGATTCAGCCTGCGAGGGATGGAGAGATGGACGGTGGGGCGAGAAAAAGGTGGAACGAGAGATCTGGCGGGAGATGTGAGGCGGAGTGGCTCATTCACTCTCGCTTCCTTCCTTCCTCCCTTCCTTCTTCTCCATGACGATCACTTAGGATTCAGAAAATCTTTCCTCTTGGCTGCTCCTGCTGCCCCCCCCCCCCCTTTCTTCCTCCCATACGTGATGAAAGCCATGCCCTGCCCCCATCCACCTCCCCACTGTGTCTCCCCTCCTCTCCTGGTGTAAGGAAGGAGGAGGAGGAGGAGGAGAGTGAGGATGAGAAGTTGTTTTGTTGTAATGGAGAAGAATCAGGGCACTGGAGTGAGAGCACACAGGTATGAGAGCCCCCCCCCCCCCCGTGTTTTGAACACTCGCATCTTAACATGAGATCACTGCCTTCGCTGCCCTTTTCCAGTTTTCCCATCACGTACGCTGCACATTGCAAACGAACAGACAGAAGGCAAGTGAGCAGAGAGGAGGAAGAGGAGGGATTGATTGCGTGAAAGAGGGAGGTAGAGAGAGAGAGAGAGGGGGGGGGGGGGGGGGTTATTGAGGAGAGCCAAGAGGCACCACTACCCGCATTGCCCCAGACGTGATTTAGAGGACGGAGGTTGGGGTGCGGCCGAAAAACTGCAACATTTCAGCCCCTCGGTTATTTCATTCACTTGAATGAACGATCCACTGCAAAACCGCCATCATGTTTACTTTCCTCTGAAAAAGGCAGCAGGCAACTTAGAACGCCAAATGACTTGTTGATCCTCGCTCGTCCGAGCCCCCGGGGTCCTCACCGACTGCTTGACTGTGCAGCGAGGCAGAGCAGGGGTTCAGTGACAGCTGGGAAACTCGCAGGAGGCCGACGCAGGCGATCCAGCTAAATATTTCATAATCTTACCTCACTCAATACTTCCTCCTCTACTTGGGTGAATTGTAAGGATGACAGCGACTTAAGAATCCATATTTCATCGCGAAAACTCTGCCTTCAGATATTTGGAGAAGGGAAAGGACGAGGGAAAGCGTCGCCCGGTTAAAAAAAAAAGCATTCGTGTCAGTGTCACCAACAATATGTCTGCAACTAGAGCAGCACTTAGTGGAGTGCATGCATCCGCCAAGGCCTGAAACCCCCTTCAATTGAATCCAGCAGCACCAAATTGCCCACATTCAAAAGATATAAGCCATCAAGATGAATTCATTATTTAAATGCCCAATCTCTCAAAGTTGAGTTCTTTTGTGTTAATCCGTGCAGTCGTTTCTGCAACTATGAAAGCACAACCTATAATGTAATACAAATCTCCATACATGAGACCTGTGCATTGTTAAAAATATTAAAATCAGGGGCGTCTTGCTTGCAGAACATTGAAATAAACAATGTAGTGGTTGATAAAACTTCAAGTTTAGGTTTATTCATTCGCACAAAGACTTGGTTCTAATTAAATTAATGCATTAGTTCTTCTTGCACACTTTAGATGTTAAATTGAAGGAGTCAATCAGTGCAACTTCAGGCGTAAGTTGACAGATCTGCAGATGCTCATTAAGCCAGTGTGCAAACGTATAAATCATGTGTGTGCGGTTCAAACAGAGCTGTAAAGGCTGCTTGCTGAACGGATGGTGTATGAATCTAGGCCAGCCTCACTGCGCTTGGAGCCGTCACACTCGACCCACAGACATGGAGAGGCATGTTGTTTCGAGCAGCTCTGATTGGAGGAAATCATATTCCCCAAGTGAGGAAGTGTCAGTTCAGTGGCACCACTCGCACCCAAATTTATTTTTCAACACCGCTCTCCCCGGCCCCCCCGGCCACTTTTTCATCCCTCTGCCAGAGGGGCTCCCCGGCTCCACCTTCACCTCCATGCTTCACAGTCGGTTTCCCCCTCGTCCTCTGTGTTTGTACCTGTTTTCCGTCCCCCCCCGTCCCTCTCCCTCGCTCCTTCTCCGAGGATTTAACATTCTTTCCACTCGGCAGTCATTGTGTATTACCCGGGGCTTTTGTCACACGCCCCCCCCCCCCTCGTCTGTGACAGAACACAGCGTACTCCCTCCCTCCCTCCTCGCATACTCACTCCATCTCTGACTCTCTCTTCTGTAACAACCCCCCCCCCCCCCGGCCTGGTCGTTGCTGGACCTTGTTTCATCTATCTTTTCTTTCAGCTGCTCTTTTCCTTCCTTCATCTCTTCCCTCCCTCCTCCAGTTCTCTCACATGCCAGCTCGCTCCCTCCTCGCCTCTGTTTGGCCAAGCAGCTTGAGCCGCTCGGTTTTGTTTTCTGTGGCAGCTCTTTGAACTGTTCGCTGCGAGCCTGTTGCTCGGCCGGAGTGGAACATTCGCATTAGAAATAACAAACTCCGGAGCGCACTGTTCCCCCGCCTGTGTCCGTGCATCGCCTACGTGAAGGAATATGGTGTTTTTCCATGACATGTCATAATCCGGGGCCTCAGCGCCGCGGCCTGGTCACTGGGCACTTTGTGTCATGGGATTACGACGACGTGAAAAGACAGGAAGTTTGGACATTTCAGGCAAAGTGACCCCCCTCAGCTCCCCCCCCTCCTGCCCCCTCGAGGAAATGATGCAACCTGTAGCCATGGTGTATTGGCGAGTTAAAGGAGCAGAGGAGTGGCTAAGGCCTGAGAGTAAAAAAAAAGAAAAAAAAGGAGCCATTGATTTATTGGTTCATTCATTCTGGGCCAGAGGAACTCCTGGTTGCCTGTTCTGCTCTTAAGATACTTGCTTTTTCCCACATTTGACAATGTAAAGAGTCCTTTTATACCAATCAAAAGGGATAAATATGGGATAAATAAAGATTTATGCATGCCCCTTAATTTAATCACCTTGATAAGTAAGGAATTAGATAAGCGGATAATCCTGAAAAAGATCAAAAAAAAGTTTTTGAATTAGATTCCTCAGCCAAGGCACAACAGTCCCCTCATGAAACCACATTTAAATCCAACAGACAGGGGTGAAAACATAACCACCTTGGCAGAGAGGATTGTGGCTAAATGGAAGTTTATATTTATGTTAATAACTTAAACACAATAACCTTTTCAAAATATTACAAATACTTTAAAGATTAAAACCAAAAATAGTACATAAAAAGTGCTCTCGGAACTTTTTAGATATTAAACAGAGTCTGGATGTGTTGTGTGAGACTCGTCCCTAAGGATGCCCCGAGCCCTTTGGTGAAGTTGTACTTCATAAGTTGAGGGAAAGCGATGGAGTGATAATTCACCATTTGTCTGACGGTGGCAGTATGTGAAGTTCTCATTTCGCCGGTGCCGGGCGGGTCGGCGAACTGCCCGCAAAGTCTCCAACAAGGACAGGCATTGATTCGTGTATTCGCTCATTCATCCGCTCATCCATTCACTTTTGTTCTGCTCTGGTGGCGGGGGGGGGGGAGCTGAAAGTTGCACTGGACGTGGAGGGAGAGTTAAACATGGCCCCCAGTGTAAATTAACACACTTTTTCTATTCACCGTCTGAACAGAACAGAGGGATGGTTGGGAATAAATGAAAGAGGAGGGAGACAGAGAAGGGGGGGATGGGCCACCACCACACGTGATCGCCCATTCACATATCTCAGGAGGTGCTGTAATAGTCGCCGGTAGCAACCGGGCAAAGTTCCAGGACTGTGTGAGAGTGTGTGTGTGTGTGTGTGTGTCGCCACAGTTGAATGAGCGGCTTGTGTGTCTGGCTCCTCAGAGGAATTAATTTCTTCCTGTAAAAAGTGTGTTCTTAGTAAAATATGCAGCCACTTGACCGAGCGCTATCTTCTGCTACATGTGAGCCTCCAGGACGTGGTTCTCTCAGGGGAACGGGGGGGGGGGGGGGGGGGGGAGGCGTGCTCAGACATTCTTGGTTAAGTTCCTTTTCATTCATCGTTTTCCTCACTCGCCTCCTCAAACTCTTCAGATGACTCATGACCAGCGTGGGGCCTCATTCACACGTAAAAACACAGCTAAAAGAGGAAAAATGAAACATGATGTCATCAACTGAAGGACTTTAGTGTGTAATCTGCACTAAGAATGTGTTCCAGTGACAGCTGAGGTCTGCTTTCTGAGGTCTGGATGGTGTAGAAGAGTTATTTTGTACATTTATTTTGTGATATTCCCCCAAAATCTTCTTAAAGAGTGAAGCAAATATGGCGTTGGTCGGCGTCCCTGGCATAGAAAGTCGCCCTCCTGCCCCGTGGTCTTAAGAGTCACATGAAAAGATTTGAGTGTTTTGTTTGTGTTTTTGATGCAGATTTAATGGGAGCCGCACAAAGGGCCATTGTTCCACGTTCAGTCGGCTCCTGTGTGTTCGTGTGTGCGACTTCTGTCATCTCTGTGCTCTAGAGCATCAATTTCGGTTGTGCGTCTCTTCAACTCATCTCTTGTCCCTTTTGTTCTGTCAGTATATCAGTCTCCCATCGCACTCTCCCATCCCAGCATCCCCGGTGCTGTTTGGGTGTTGTTGACAACCTTGAAAGTTTCGTATTTATTTTCTAGTGTTGTGTGGGAGAACAACGTCTTTTCTTGGAAAAACAAGACTCTTTTAATGCAAACTTTCAACTCATAGACTGTATAAAAAGATGAACGACATGACAGCTCAACAAAAGTGAAGCCAAAATGTCTTGATCACCACCTGGTGGCTGGCTGCAGTATCTATGCTGTACCTATAGGTAATAGCTGCAATAGTTAGTTATCGCTGAAGTCAAAGTGCTGTAGATGCTAGAGGAAAAGTCTCAGGGTCACCGAACTTGTAGGACGATATTGTCAGTGAGCCGCAAAGATCTGTACAAACTTTCACAGTTTTTGAGATTCTTTAATGCGTGATAGCAAAAAAAAAGTACAAGTATAAGTAGAGAAGTATATTACACTGAACCATTTGCAGATTGTCTGCTGCAAGAGCCTCCTGTAAAATATTGGCCATCATCAGATCTTTGAACTCTGACAGCTTTTCTACAGTACTGGGCATGAAAAGCCTCGCTGAAGCATCTCGCGTGATGATTAGTATCCAGGCTTTGAGCTGTGCTGCACTGTTGCCAAATCAACATCCCAATATGTGGGCTATGATGTCCTGTACAAGATGGTGTCCATGTTATTAATACTATAAACCAGAGCTGTGGCCCGAGAGCTCAAAAATGCCAAACATGAAAATCTAAATCGCGCTTTCAGGCCTTCTCCATACACCCAGGAAAAAAACGTGGTTTGAAATATATTAATGGTTTTATTTTTGCCTTGAATTGAAACTGAAACACATCAAAGTGTGAAACGGATCATAAACTCCCTGCAGGCTGCAAAAATCTTTAAATTCCCTCTCAAAACACTGAAGACATGTCTTCATAGACACTGTGTGTGTGATGGGTAGTTGAGATGTTGGTGCACCATCAGAGGTTACAGACACCTCTTGTAATATAAGAGAGTTTCTCAGTTTCTGGCAGCAGATACAGACGGCGGCCACAGACGTTAATCAAAGTGATCAGAGTTGTCAGTCAAGTGCCATGTGCCGTGCTGCCATAAAAAACTTAACAAGGAAGTGGTTTGGGCGGGGGTGCCCTTATTTCTGTGCAGCGTGCCGAAGACGGGGGAGCTGACAAAATCCCCGACAGGCCTCGCTACAGCTCATCTGAGGACGAGATGGTCTCCCCCGACTTTGTTTGTTGTCGTCTCATTAGCTAAGAGTGAAACTATCTTTTTCTTTTAACGGGGAATTTCCCTTGAAGGCCTCGTGCACAAAATCAGCAAGTGCAAAAAAACTGAGCGAGAGAAATGTCGAGTAACTTTAGAAGTCGGTTTTAATTGCACCCAGAAAGATGTTAATATCTCGACAGAACAGTTTTTGTTGTCTGATGAGCTGCATATTGGTGTTGGACTGACATGCCAAGATGCTAATGCCGAAAACCAGCCAATCCAAAGCTGTGATGGAGCGAACAGAGCTGGTGGTAGACAGCGTGAGGCCACGCTTTGAGACTGCTCATCCCGGTAACTTGACTTTTCCTGTTTGCTCCGTCTTTTGAAGGGAAATGGCACAAGCAGATGCGGGGGGGGGGGGGGGGGGCGACTGTGGCGTCTTGACGTGCGTGGAAGCAGCTGAATGTTTAAATATCAGCTCCCCCCTCGGAGTCTGCTTGTCGGGGACGACGTGCTCTGAACATTTCCACTCTGGCATTTCGGTGGAGCACTCCAACTATCATGTGTTTGGATCGTGCAGATAAACAGGCTTTATTGGTCGCTACGCAAACACTTCAGGTCACCAAAGAGCTCGAAGGTGAACCCGTTCATTTCCCTCTAGCTCGGTTTGATCGCTGCTATGTGCCTGAATTTGCATTATCATCATAGACGACAAATAAAAATGGCAAATATTCACATTTTAGAAGCTGGAACTGGAGGATTCTAAGCAGCTTTCTTTTAGACAATTTTATCCTTTTATTTTGATTGCTCTACTGTAATTCTAAACACAATGATAAGAAACAACACATTAAATAAGCAAATATATAAAGGAGGCTCAAATAATCCTCTAGTTCCATTCGCATGTCTGTTGGATGCAGCGTCTGTCCCACTTTCAGGCCCTGGACCACTGTCTGTGAATTATTGGCCTGAGCCAGATGGCCCCTGTGGGCCCTTGGGGTTCGAGAGGCCGGAGTGATCAAGGACCAGACTCCGTGTTTTCCCAGCTTTACCAACCAGGGGGCTGGAGCAACAATAACAACATGTGCCGGGATCACACACTCTGCTCTGGTGGCTCCCTGGGAAACTTTGGAAAAAGTTGAATGCGACAGAAAAACTATATTAGTTAGCATATTTCCATGACAGGGGCCACGTCCACGACGCCCATATTTGGTCTTGTCGGTGCAGCGGAGCCAAAATATCGCCGCCTGAAGAGTTTCTTTCAAAATGGCTGCTGCACACTGTGCCGTCGCATGCAGACAAATGGCTCATTAGTAGTCACTGGGCAGCCTCCCTCCCTGCTAACATGCTAACACCTCTAAACCCTCTACAGTGTTGAATTATAGATGAGCCTTAACTGCTAATCAATGCTGGCTTGAAGCGCCAGGATCTCGTGTTACCTACCTGAAACACACACAGGTTTGGCTGTCCCTCTGTGATTCACACACACACACACACACACACACACACACACACACACACACACACACACACACACACACACACACACACACACACACACACACTCACACACTAAGAGGCCTACACATGTTTCTAAGTTCAGTGATGCTGCACATAAGGGCGACAGCCAAAAACACATGTAGGTCACATCTGGATGTTGATCATTGATTGGCTGCTGTTTGCTCTCGGAGTGGGCAACTAAATATATGACAACCTAAATATTTACTATGATATTGTAAATTAAACTCAATCACATTTAAAGCAAAAAATCCTGCAAGCGAAAAAAATTTTATGAGATCCATTACAGTGAGATATCAAAGGGAGGAGCTATATTGGCTATATTTAAAACTGTTAAGTATCAGTATCCTAATGGAGTGCGATCCTATATTCTTCCTATACAAATTCAGCTTGTCAGATTGATTAAATGGTTCATCAAAGTTTATGTTGATCGTTTAAAATGCTCAGTGTTGAGGTATGTAGTTCATATACCAGTTGTATGCTGGTGCTCGTGGTCCCTCACCTGTTGCACGACAAAGTACAAGGACGAGTTATGGATAGTACTCTGATATCCTCCCATGACACAGCACCCACTGTTGCTAAATTGTTGCGAGTATTCGTCTTTTTAAATTTCACCTCAGCCGCCCTGCCTCTCTCCCCTCCTCTCTCCTTTCTCCGCTCCCTTTATCTATCTCGCCCTATCTCTGCCACTCCGTCTCCCACACCCTCTGGCTTACAGCCGTCTGGAAGACACTATCTGTGCCCGGGCCTTTTGTTGCTCTGTCGGCTAGAGCGGCTGCTGATAATGAGAAGCGGGGGGGATGTCTGTGGAGGAGACGGCGGAAAGAAAGAGAGGACGGGTTGTGCCAAAGTGACGGGGCATGAAGAGAGGGAGACGAGTCGCACAAATACAGGACACTTCTGGCCCTGAAGTCTGTTTGATCATTTTTAATTGCGTATACCAGGACTTAGACAATCTCCCTTTAATTAAAGAGTTTCTTGCCTAAAGTGAGAAAATTTGTGTCACAGTCTGAAAACCGACAAACAGTCCCCCAGTGTGATAACCATTGAATGACTCCGCTCTGGGGGTTGGCGGAGGTATTTAATTGGTTAGGTTTAGGAAAAGCTGGTGACTGAATGGAGCTTTGTGTATTTAAAGCAGAGACGGTTGCGTTTAAACAAGTGAAATTTGTGTCATGCAGCAGCCTAATTGAATTCCCAAAAAGTTGCTTATCTCTCAACCAACCAAAAACACCACAACTCCTGCTCCTCCCTCGATGCAGTTGCTCAAAGTGAAGCTTTTGAGTCTTCTGCTGATAAAGGAAAAACCTGCGACAAGTGATAATCATGGCTTCGATAAAAAACATGTTGCGATTCTGCAGTTTCTACATATAAAATCTAAAACATGTGAAACAAGATGTCTGATTGATGGAAGAGTTTTCAAAAAGTACAGAATCCTTTCAAGAAGTTAGCATATTCTGAAAAAGTGGTTTCCCCATGGAGCTCTGTTTGCAGAGGCAGATGGCAGCTCTGACGATAAAGCCTCAATGAAAAAAACTTTATATTCACTCTAGATATTTTGAGCCTAACTCTGTGTGACGAGTTAAGAGGCACTTCTGTTCTCTTCTCTTCTGTTAAAGTTTTGCGGTGTCCTCAGGTTTAGAAGTTCATATCTGGTTCTAAGTGCTTTAACCCACAAGGAAACTTAGAAAAGATGTAGGATGATAAAATGTCGTCTGGCACTTGGATTCATCAGCACAAGTCAGTGTCCCCCCCCCCCCCCCCCCCCCCCCGCTTCTTCAAATATGGTTACTTCTAGTTCAAAAGAAAGGCTGTGTGTATTGTGGCTTTGATAAAATACGTTAACAGGTAAATGTTATCCGACCCATCAGGTTACTGTGTATGATGACCTGTTGTACTTAAAGTGGCTCATCACTGAATCAGAAAACCAGACTTAGCTTGAAGAGGAAGACGTTTGGATTCTCATTATTTTCCCCTTTATTCTCCCTCCATCGTGTTTCCAGGAAGGACGTGAGCAGTATGAGCTGGCTGCGACCTCGGAGCAGTGCAGCAAGAAGAAAGCGAAGGGGAAGAAGAAAGAGAAGGACATGGACGAGCTGAAGAAGGAAGTGGATATGGTGAGACACTCGGATTGACTTCTTTCAACTGTCTGCCTCTGTTGCTTTTAACTCTCTCACCTCTTTCCTCATGCATTGGCCAGAATTCTGTTTTATAATTTATTTACATTAATAAATCCATTTGATTTCTGTATCCATTACTTTACTTTACTTCATACTTCTGTCTTAAAACTGTCCGCCTAAAATTTCCATTACTTTTAATTTCTCTCCTTTTCTTACCATCTCAAAGATGTCTTCTCTTTTCTTTCTTTTTCTGTCGCTCTCTTCCTCCCTCCCTCATGTCTTTTCTTGGCTCCTTATCCATCCATACAACCTCTCCCCTTAACTGTGAACGGCTCCCTGCCATTGTTCCACCTCTACCTTGTGAGAGGTAGTCATTTTGAAACGAAAGGTCAGCAGACAATCCACTATAAATGTCACTGGACTTTGGCGTATTGAACACACACACATAGACACACACTCACACAGTCACACACTCACACACTGGACTGATGCCATCGTCTCTTCTCTGTGTCCCTCCAGGATGATCACAAGCTGACCCTGGATGAGCTCAGTCGCAAATATGCAACGGACCTCAACAACGTGAGTGAGATGAGATGATATGTGTGTGTGTGTTTTTTAAATGGGTCAAACACTAAGAAGGTGTCACACCGAAATGCAATTTTGGCAGCGAGATCGTCCCCCTCTCCAAACTCCGGCATCGTAATGTCGTTTTGAAAAGAAGATATCCATCAAATTGTCTGCATTTATCACCGAGATCAAATAAATATCAAATAGCTGAGGGGAAGAGCCGCTGGGGACGTGATCAGCCCTCCCTCGGTTTATTAAAAAAAGATTGTCTATCCTGGAAGGAGAAGGAGGAGGGGAAATATTGAAGGGAAAAGGAGATGAATGTAGAGAAAGAAAGGTGGGATAGAGATGGATGATTTATAAATATCCAAATTTCCTTAAATCACGTCGTGTTCAGAATCGTTATTGAGCATAAGATGTTGAATTTCTGAATTTGAAGCCTTGTTCCTGTTGTATGCCGTCTTTGTGCTCAGCTAAGCTAAAATGGCTGCTGCCTGTAGCTTAATATTTACTGAACAGATATAATAGTTGAATAGGATTCGACTCTCTGGTGTATTTCCCCAAATTTCAAGCTGTACACATCTTCTTATTCTTATTAGGTACACAGAACATGAGGATGAATAAATGAATGAAAAATGGAATAATAGGGAAAAAAGCAAAATAAATCTCAAAAGGAAACTGCATCTCTTGAATTCAATGCTGGTGCAGATACAAATATTGAGGGGCGGCGTGAAATGAGAGCTGATTACAAGTGGTCACCTCAGAAGCCTCCTGATGAAAGGTGTGAACGGAGCGACCGGAGAGATGATCGGGGCTCAAAACAGCCCTACACCCCCCCACCCCCCCACTTACCTTTAATCACAGACTCCAGCTCGCCACCCCGCTCCCCTCATGCAAATGCACTCCTGGTCATACTGGAAAGATCAAGGAGAATGCTTAATGAGTACCTCTAAACTGGGGTCTCTGAGCTCTGCGTGCGCTTGCATGCAGCATTTGTAAATAATTTATTAGCCTGCACCCCCCCCCCCCCCCCCCCCCCCCCCCCCCGCCTGCCCTGATTTCATATGAATCTGTTCGCCTCGTCTTGGCCTTAACCTTCCTCCTTCCACCGGTTTTATTTTTCCTACCTGCTGATGAAGGAGACTGAGGCTGTTGATTCTGTGTTGCTAGACAACGCAGCATCACCTGCAGCTCCCCTCGGACTTAAATATGTGTCAGGGAGTGTGTGTCAGGGAGTGTGTGTCAGGGAGTGTGTGTCAGGGAGTGTGTGTCAGGGAGTGTGTGTCAGGGAGTGTGTGTCAGGGAGTGTGTGTCTACATGTGCAGTTGGCTGGCAAACAAACAGGGCTGTGCTTCAACCGGTATTTAGAATTAGAAGTAGTTGATCGCGTGCTACGTTTTGTGAATTTGAATCTGTGTGTTCTCGTCACATCAGGGTTTGACCAATGCAAAGGCTGCTGAGAATCTGGCCCGTGACGGCCCCAACGCCCTCACCCCCCCTCCCACCACCCCCGAGTGGGTCAAATTCTGCAAACAGGTACCATCCTCACTGGTGATATCACCACCTTCTGGGGGGTTTAGATGTAACCACATTCTCCTCATATTGAAGCTGCATAGTTTTCAGATGTGAAAAGGTCCCTTCTGCTCTGTCTTCATCCAGATGTTCGGCGGGTTCTCCATGCTTCTGTGGACTGGGGCCGTCCTCTGTTTCCTGGCCTATGGTATCCAGGCTGCAATGGAGGATGAGCCGGCCAATGATAATGTAAGAAGGCCCTGGAAATAGTTGCATGATGTCTTAATGTGCCAGTATGGTGCATGGTGTTATCTTAATCTGGACCTTTTTGTAAATGAATGTGTGTTTGTCTGTTCACAGTTGTACCTGGGTGTTGTGCTCTCTGCTGTCGTCATCATCACTGGCTGCTTCTCCTACTACCAAGAGGCCAAGAGCTCCAAGATCATGGACTCCTTTAAGAACCTGGTGCCACAGGTAACCCCTTATCCCGCAGTTTAAACCTTTTCATTCATTGATTGTCTTTTGGTTTCATCAAAGCCTCCAGGCATTGTTCTAAGAGTCCAAAGAAATTAGCAAAACCAGAGATATCACTGTTGAACTCTTCTGAAACCACTTTGAATCAGAATTTTGGTGTTTGTCTTAAAATTTATTTTCATTGTTGTAAAAACATTGGGATTCTCCTCAGGGAATGGACGAGACTGTAGATGAAACGCCCAGAAAATCAATCCACAGGCCCCTCGTTCTCCCTTTTCTTACAAAAAGTGTCCGTCTCCATCCCATCTTGTCTTTTAGCAAGCCCTGGTCGTCCGTGACGGTGAGAAGAAGAGCCTCAACGCCGAGGAGGTGGTCGTTGGCGACTTAGTGGAGGTGAAGGGTGGTGACAGGATCCCCGCCGACCTCCGAATCATCTCTGCCAGCGGCTGCAAGGTGGGTAGCTCGGGAGACGAGTTGTTTTTCTTCTCTCTTAGGATCCACATTTACGCAATTTAGCTTAAAATCCGCAACTCCATCAAACATTCCAGCGGTTGAACCTCTTTGTGTGTGCTTCCTTTTAAAGAGACCACGTTATTCAAGTACTACTTCTGTTGTCTTTAATGTTGCTTTCAAATCTTTTGTTAATATTTAATTACAAGACAGTGACACTTCACTTATTGTGGTGAAAAAGGTTGTGTCTGTGATCCCTTTTTGTTTCCTGACAACTGCAGGAAAAAAAAGGATTGACGATGGAGGAGAATGTTTTGTTTACCTCCTCCAGCGATGGATTTCTTGGCAGCTGTCTTCCTGTCTTATTCTCCTTTTTGTTTTTGATCATAAATCAAAGTGTCTGTCTCATTCCTCAGGTGGATAACTCCTCTCTGACTGGTGAATCCGAGCCCCAAACTCGTACTCCTGACTTCTCCAACGAGAACCCGCTGGAGACCAGGAACGTTGCTTTCTTCTCCACCAACTGTGTCGAAGGTATGACGGCGGCCCCTTTCAGAGACAGACATTTTGTATGTAGTTCAGATGGATATCAGTGAATCAGAGATGTCATCAAATCCTTCCTCGCCCCAGGAACTGCTCGTGGTGTTGTGATCAGCACCGGAGATCGTACCGTGATGGGCCGCATCGCCACGCTCGCCTCCGGACTCGAAGTCGGACGCACACCCATCTCCATCGAGATCGAGCACTTCATCCACATCATCACCGGCGTGGCTGTCTTCCTTGGCGTGTCATTCTTCGTCCTCTCCCTCATCCTCGGATACAGCTGGCTGGAGGCCGTCATCTTCCTCATCGGTATCATCGTCGCCAACGTGCCAGAAGGTCTCTTGGCCACCGTCACTGTGAGTCCTGCTGTTTCTTGGCTATTAAACGGATCCAAAAGGTGACTCAGCTCCTCGACTAACCCGAGCAATCCCTCCTCTAGGTGTGTCTGACCCTGACCGCGAAGCGCATGGCCAAGAAGAACTGCCTGGTGAAGAACCTGGAAGCCGTCGAGACCCTGGGCTCCACCTCCACCATCTGCTCCGACAAAACCGGCACCCTGACCCAGAACAGGATGACCGTGGCCCACATGTGGTTCGACAACCAGATCCACGAGGCCGACACCACGGAGAACCAGAGCGGCGCCTCCTTCGACAGGAGCTCGGCCACCTGGGTCGCCCTCGCCAGAATCGCCGGGCTCTGCAACCGCGCCGTCTTCCTGGCCGAGCAGGGCAGCGTTGCCATCCTGAAGGTTTGTCAATGCTCTCAACATTACCCTCCTCTTCCTCTGCTCACTTCAATAAATGACACCAAACATCAAGAGAACCTTCAGTAACAAACTGACCATCTGGTTAACTGCCTGTGAAGCTGTTCGACTTATGTAACTGAGTAGATATTTTTAAATAAATAAATATTCAAACACTGACCTATTTTTTCTGTTTGGGAGCCGTTTGGCTTCAGTGCAGCTGGAAAACAACAAATTCTCCTCAGTGATTGTGTAGTTGTAATTTTATAAAGATGTTTACAGCCCGCACCAACAGGCCTGTTTTCCAGCTTCCTCTCTCCCTGGAGTATAGCCTGTTTCAATCACATGATTATTCTTAACACCGCCCACACACACCCACACACACACACACACAAACACACACAAACAAACCCTGTCCTTGGTTTTCACCACATGTTGATAACCTGTTTAGGTGTGTGTGTGTATGTGTGTGTGTGTACATGCATGTACTGTATCTGTCTGCTAATCACCTGTATATGTCTGGCTGCCATTGCGGCTCTAATTACCAGTCCTTCTCTCCCACGGCTCATTATTCTTTCCCCCTCAGTCACTGGTTCAGGACTAACAATCGCTGTTTATCAAGTCCACTGATTTGCTATGGAAGGAAAATAAAGAAAATTGGCCTTGACATTTTTTTTTTCAAGGCCAGCTTCCCAAAATAATCTCCCTTACTTTGTATGTTTTTGAATTGCAAATGGATGCGAAACAGTGTGTAGTGTGGCGACTAGGACAGATTATTTGCATTAAAGGACCACGATGGTCAATGGAGACGTTGAAGTCTTTTCAGTCTTTGTTACTGAGGCTCACAGTTTCAATTGAGCGTGTGATCGATGTTCTCCTGTCTCCGTCCACCAGAGAGATGTGGCCGGCGACGCCTCTGAGTCGGCCCTGCTCAAATGTATCGAGCTGTGCTGCGGCTCCGTTTCGGAAATGAGGAATAAAAACCCCAAAGTCTCCGAGATCCCGTTCAACTCCACCAACAAATACCAGGTATGAAGTTGTCATTCTTCCCCTAACATTCATCTTCTCCTTCAAATTTCGATATTTAAAAGCACGGATGCTGACGCCGTCCTGTTGCATCCGTCCTGTGTGCCCGTAGCTTTCCATTCATACGCACTTAACCGAATCTGAGGGAGAGTCCAAGCACCTGCTGGTGATGAAAGGAGCCCCGGAGAGGATTCTGGACCGCTGCTCCACCATCATGCTGCAGGGCAAAGAGCAGCCTCTGGACGACGAGTTGAAAGACGCCTTCCAGAACGCATACCTGGAACTGGGAGGTCTGGGAGAGAGAGTGCTGGGTAAGCATGCAGGGATCTACTATTTAAAGATTTTGCGTAAAAGTCAAATTCAATATTATCGCCACGATTCCCGTCGTCTTT
The DNA here is from genome assembly GCF_947347685.1 of Pleuronectes platessa. Taxonomy (NCBI): domain Eukaryota; kingdom Metazoa; phylum Chordata; class Actinopteri; order Pleuronectiformes; family Pleuronectidae; genus Pleuronectes; species Pleuronectes platessa. The sequence continues at coordinate 7,258,647 of NC_070649.1, forward strand.
GACTCGTTGTAATGTTCCTGCTCCGGCCAGGCTTCTGCCATTTCAACCTCCCTGACGACCAGTTCCCAGAGGGCTTTGCCTTTGAAACTGAGGAAGTGAACTTCCCCACGGAGAACCTGTGCTTCATCGGCCTCATGTCCATGATCGACCCCCCACGCGCCGCCGTGCCTGACGCTGTCGGCAAATGCAGGAGCGCCGGAATCAAGGTGTGTCAAAAAGCCACATTTTACTTTTGCGCCAGTTGTCCATGGATGTGTATTTTGACGGCATCACTGACATGTGTGGATTCCTTAAACTCATCCGCACACCCGTCCCTCCTCTTAGGTAATCATGGTAACAGGTGATCATCCAATCACAGCCAAGGCCATTGCTAAGGGGGTGGGAATCATCTCTGAAGGCAACGAGACCGTCGAGGACATCGCTGCTCGTCTGAACATCCCAGTCAATGAAGTCAACCCAAGGTATGGACAACACTGAGAAAACCATGTTAGAATATCACTGGGTTCATTTTTTTAAATACAGTTTCCAAGTGGGTCTGTGTGTGAACGCGTTTGAGTGACCTAACGGCCGTGTGCTCCCTCCAGAGACGCCAAGGCCTGCGTGGTCCACGGCGGAGACCTGAAGGACCTGGCCCCGGAGCAGCTCGACGACATCCTGAAGTACCACACGGAGATCGTCTTCGCCAGGACGTCCCCGCAGCAGAAACTCATCATCGTGGAGGGCTGCCAGAGACAGGTGTGTGTCCCAGGTGGTCAGGTTCCGTTTTGAATCAAAGGAGCATTAAAGAGTATTTTTATTCAGCTGTTTATTTACCTGAGGGGGTGTGAAATATTCTTAAAGCAAATATTTAAAACAGTCATGTCCACGAAAGCTGGCATTTATTTTAATCTGCAGAATGACACAGCAGCTTGACAAATTAGATTTTTAATTTATTTTTTCTTTTCTTTTTCTTTTATCCTTTTCGAAACCCTATTAAAACAATTGACTCAGTAATGTAGTGTGACTTTTATTAGACAGACGCAAAATCTGTCTTGTCATTTCTCTTACAAGCAGATTTCAAACAAAATATCCATTGTATCATTTCATGGCAAACCACCAGTCAATATATATACACAAATACAATTGCAACAAGTAAAAGCAGCATCCTCACATTTCCTCTCTTCTCCGCAGGGCGCCATCGTGGCCGTGACAGGTGATGGTGTGAACGACTCTCCTGCACTGAAGAAGGCCGACATCGGCGTCGCCATGGGCATCGCTGGGTCTGACGTCTCCAAGCAGGCCGCGGACATGATCCTGCTGGACGACAACTTTGCCTCCATCGTTACCGGCGTGGAAGAAGGTAAGACCGACACAACAGCATCACCGGCTCAATCTTTTTTTTATCCCTTCCTTCCCAATATTCATTTTTTAAATTACTCCGTCAGGTCGTCTGATCTTCGACAACTTGAAGAAGTCCATCGCCTACACCCTGACCAGTAACATCCCCGAGATCACGCCCTTCCTCTTCTTCATCATCGCCAACATCCCTCTGCCCCTGGGAACCGTCACCATCCTCTGTATCGACCTGGGAACCGACATGGTGAGCTCTTTGACCAGGCACACAGCTGATCATCTTTTTACTTGACAGCACAAAGCCTTTATTTATTTAATATTTTGTTATTTCCCCCCTCGTCTCCCAGGTCCCTGCCATCTCCCTGGCTTACGAAGCCGCTGAGAGCGACATCATGAAGAGACAGCCCAGAAACCCCAAAACGGACAAACTGGTGAATGAGAGGCTCATCAGCATCGCCTACGGACAGATCGGTAAGCTCCCTGCCGAAATCAGTTTCTCCTGAAAAGGCAGCTCAGTGTCTGGGTGGTCCGGAGATAACCCAAAGAGTGGCATGCACCAGGAATAGTCTTGCTCTGAGAGAGACCTAGAGTGTGTGTGTTTGTGTTTGTTTGTGTTGTGACGATAAAGCACCGCCTCTGGCTTTTGATTTCCCCTCTACGGTAATGACGCCAAAAATACTCCGTCACCCTCCTGAACTTCCCTTTTAAGAGCAAAATACAGGCAAAAAACCTTTGTTGAGATATTTGTATTTTTACTGCAAAGATTTGAACCCACCTGCACTTTTCTTTCCAAATATGATCCTATTATGCATTTTATGATTTATTCCTCTCATAAATTTAAAGACTAATTGGATTGGGCCTCTAATTTCCTCAGAAGACGACCTAATCTAATTTATTTGTTTACTCATCCGGGGACAAATGATTTAGTCCCTAAAGAAAATTCCCCCCGAATTGAATTAATCCGATTCACATTCATCTTATTTGCACGAGGCCACTTAATCGTTTATTGATCTGAGCTTCAATCTCAAATTCTAAAGCGAACGAATCAACCTTATTTGTTCTTAAAGCGTGAAACTGAAATTTTAGGTTAGGTTAGTTTAGGTTATAAAAATATTAGATGCAGCCTGGTCATGCTGTCACATACCCTTCCTGCAGGTATGATCCAGGCGCTGGCGGGCTTCTTCACCTACTTTGTGATTCTGGCTGAAAACGGCTTCCTGCCCTCCACCCTGGTTGGCATCCGAGTCTCCTGGGACAATAAATACTGCAACGACCTGGAGGACAGCTACGGCCAGCAGTGGGTCAGTGACATTTCTTGCGTGGACCTCGAGTAAAGGTTAAGATTCAGCCGTCGAACACCTGGTTTAAATGATTTTTGTATCCCTCCCCCCCCACCCCCCTGTCAGACTTATGAGCAGAGGAAGATCGTGGAGTTCACCTGCCACACGGCGTTCTTCGTCAGCATCGTCATCGTGCAGTGGGCCGACGTGATCGTGTGTAAGACCAGGAGGAACTCGGTCTTCCAGCAAGGCATGAGGTGAGTTCCAGTCCGAGCTGTGGCTGGTTATTTTTTGGGGGCTAAATCACACCTCTGCTACTGAAACAGCCGCCTGTGTGACTGTCCCGCCTCCTTATTTCACAGTGCGCGCGCTGTTGAGCTTTTCTCAGAGGAACTCCAGTTCACCTCTATGTTTATTTCAGGCTATAAACAAGACGATCTGTTTTGAAAAGGCATTGCAGACTGCGGTTTGCCTCGGCCCCCCGGCTCAGCGCTGGTTGCAATTTGAAATCCTGGCACCGAGCGGTTAAAATCCAGCTATTTTCAGGTTTGATTTTCTCCAAAAACAGAGTCTTGATTGTTCCTACTTGTGTGTCTCAGGAACAAGATCCTGATCTTCGGGCTCTTTGAGGAAACCGCCCTGGCTGCGTTCCTCTCCTATTGCCCCGGCATGGACGTCGCCCTCAGAATGTATCCTCTCAAGTGAGTAAAACACGAAAACCCTGCCAGTTGTGCGCAGCTAGCTGAATCTGCCCGTGTCCCTGGATCTGTTTCTCATGGACTTGTCTTGTGTGTGTTTTCCAGGCCCAGCTGGTGGTTCTGCGCCTTGCCCTACTCCCTGCTCATCTTTGTCTATGATGAAATCCGTAAGCTGATCCTCAGACGCAGCCCAGGAGGTGAGCACAGGATCCGCGACTTTATTATCTTTCCTACCTCTCGTCCTTCTGCACATTTGGTCGAAAAATCTGTCTTCCTCCAGTGTCTTTACACGGTTTTACAGATTTATCATTAAAAACTGTCCAATCTATGCAGGAATTGCCTCTAAATCCCGTGCGTTTGTTTTCCTCCCTTGTGTGTCCAGGTTGGGTGGAAAGGGAGACCTACTATTAAAGACCCGTCCGTCCAGTCATCTCGCATCTTCTCGTCCACTCCCGTCTTTGCATGAATATTGTCTTGCTGCTCGGATTAAAATGTAACTTCTGTGGGGAAAAAAATTAAAATTGGAATGTGTTTTTATATTAGGGAATGCTTGATACTACTATTAGACAAATACTGAGATGGAACATGCTGATGATGATGCCGATTATGATGTTGAAAAATGATAATGCTAATAATGAAATGAACATTGACATGACTATGCGTGCCTTGTTTCTGAAACAGGACCAATTTTATACATGTTTTTAACAGTTATAAACGTTCAATAAAAATGCGCTCGAGTCAGGTCCCACACACGTGTCCTGCTCATTTGTCCTGTGTGAGTGTGACGCCGAGAAGACGCAGCATCCCTGGATTGGTGTGTGTACAATAAATGACAATGCTTAATGAATTCTACACACAATCATTTTGTCTCTTTTATTGGCTTTTTAACGTAAATCTCTTGAATTTGATGTGTTCAGGTGCAAACAGAATATTTAACCTTATTCCTCAAGCTTTTCCCTCATTTATTAAAGTAAATATACAATTTTTAACGAGAAAGGCACTCTGTAATTAGCGGCACTATTTTTCTTTAATAAAAATGAATCTCGTTAAATATTATGTATTATATTTAGGTACGAGTCCAAGAATAAAAACAGTCCCCATTTGTAACCACTTTTAGATTAACTAGATTCAAATTAATCTTGCAATTTGATCAAAGTGGGGAAAATGGATCCTTTCCCAAATTTAATGGGTTCCTTCTTTACCAAGTTTTGTGGTAATCTAAAACAAACGCAGACAACTAACTAATGCTTTATATTCAAGTATATAAGGAGTTTATGGTTTCAAAATAAAGCAACTCTTCTTCCAGCCGTGACTTTGGAAAAACAAGACGATAGATTAGCTGTCTTCAGTCTTCAGTGCTTGATGTTTCCCCTCTGGTTAACAACAGTGATAAACGCCACAATAACGCAGCCTTTCAGCTCAGTGTTGTGGTTGGGAGATGGAGGGGGGGCGTTAATTAGATTAGACCATAATTAGATTTAGAAGAAAATCCATGCTTATTCCTAATCAATAAATCTTACACAAATACACAGTATTATGGACCCGTGTCTTCATTTTTATTCAATGATTTGTCTCCATTGGTAGATTAAGGCTTTTCTGCCAGTACCTGACAATCTGATTTATTTCCTTAAAACAACATGGCGACATTCTGTTTATTTGGTTTATAAATAGAAATGTATTACACAATGAAGACAGAAATGGTGAGTTTCCCCTGATACATTTGGAGTCTTTATCTCCCTCTAACCTGTGGCAGCTGACATTAGGAGCATGCTGCCAGCTCGGCAAAGGTCGAACCACAGGGTCAGATTGTGCGCAGGTCTTATCAGGCAGCGGCTTCCAGCTGCCAGTTGATATAACTCGTGCCCTAGCTCCAGTGTGTGCTCAAGTGAAATGAAAATGACATTTAAATAATATAATGGCTGTGATTTTTTATATTCAGCAACACTATTTATATTAACCTCCGCCAAGGCCCAACCACCCCCCTGTGGATCTACACTTAAATTAATGAGATCCGTATTTTATTTATGTTGTGTTCGGGTCCAACTCCAAGGAAAAAGGCTTTTGGGTTCATTTTTTAACATTAAGCCTCCCAGTGATAGGCTGAAGCTTAAAGTTTCCCAAATTATTATATTCTTCTCGACTGTTATGACATGAACTTTGCACATGAACTTTGCAGAAGAGGTTCTCAGAGCTGCAGGGGCCACGTCGCATCGTGGGTGTTGCGGTTCACCGAAGAATAACTGGGACGTCTAATCCAGCGTCCATTATTCTCAAAGCCGGGAGTTTGGAGCAGCTACTGTTTGGGGTCTCTGTCCCCCCACTCGGTGCCTGCTGCTGAGAGTTGACATACATAAACACACACAGAGGAGACTGTTAAGACTCAAGGAAAGTGGAGGCTCAGCGGGCTCCTACCTTTTGAATCAACAGTTTGAGATAAGGGGAACTTGTCAGACACTTATAACTGCTGTAAGACCATTAACAGGTAAAAACGGGCCCAGTTCAGAAAGTCCATTTTGCTTAGGAACCTTCCAAACTAAGAAGTATTTCAGCATCTGCCATAATAAGAGCTGTCTAGTTCTCTAAATGATAAGTAAAGGAGCTTCAATGCTTTCTAACTTATCTCCTTTAGAGTAGGAAAGATCATATACATACAGTATATCCTCCTGTTTGCCTGGACACACCCACATTAATTAAAAAACTGCTGTTTTATTCTCAAGACATGATCCAGAACTGATTTCTTCTAGTGAACAACAAGCTGATTGAACTTATACTTCACAACATCTTCATCACAACTAAACACTAAAGTTATTTGAATCTCCTGATTGTGGAATGGACACAGTCATTTATTTCCTACACGCATATTCCTCACATTGTTATATATTTCCAACATTTCAGTCCGTTTTTTTTCCCCTTTTCAATTAAATCTATGTTGTTATTAATGTCTGTGAATAAGTGATGATTGAATGTTCAGTACTGTACATTTTGTGCGTACCATCTGTTACAAATATAGTTGTTGTAAGTCCTTTCCTAACTCCTCACGTCGTCTCCTTCCCGTCTTTCCTTGACCCCTTGACGTTTTCCATCAGGGTCAAGGAATAGTGGTTAGGAAAGTCGATTATTTTGGACTTTCTGAACGCAGTCCTGGTCACTAATGAAACAAGAGAACAACCCGATCAAACCATTTGAAAACAAAAAAGGGGGTAAACAGCATTAACAACAAGCTGAACGCCCACGTTAAGAAACACCACCCCTCCTCCCCCCCTTGTTGCTGCAGCTCTTGGTACGGTCCGCTTCCTGAACCCACCTGTGTTGTGGCGCAAACAGGAAGTAGAACCACTGAGGCAGCAGGTGAGGCCCAGACAAGTCAACTCACCTCACTAATCATGAGAAACAGTGTGAAAATACAGTAATATAATGAAATATAATGACAGGAGAACAAACAACATGTGATAAAGATGTGAGGCTGTGACACATTCACTTTCTCCTGGATTTAGTGGTGTTATATTAATATAGAGGAGCAAAACAAATGCAGTAAGCTCTCTTGGTATGTTGTTGGAGTAATTGTTGGAGTAAGTGAAGTACAAGTACGTCAAGTAACTTTAAGTACATTGTTATTTAGATGTGCCGAGGTGGAGGACGTGAAGGATGACGTGCGTTTCCGGAAAACAAGCTAGCAAGCTAACGCCCGAGGAGAGTGAGGACAGAAGAGGAAAGATGGAACAGGTAAACATACGATTTTAAACATATACATAGTTCAATGAAGTGTTGAAAAATAGTGACATTACACGTGTGTGCGTCACCCTCTTGTTACAGGAACTGAGAGAAGATGAGGAAACTGAGGACACCAGGTGAGGTCATAAGGTGACAGAAGCTGCTGGAATATATGTCAAATAATTAAAGAATTAGCTGCAGAGTAGAAGTAAAGGTAAAAGTTAAAGGTGTGGAGAGGGAAAATACATTCATTCTTTCTGAAACTGTAAATGTGACCTGCAAATTTCCAACTTCCGACTTCCGTGACCCCGAGAAGCCGATGGAGACGGTTCAACTGGGACCAGTTCAGCTTCCGTTCATATATAAACTAAACAGAGGAGGGGAAACGACCCACGAAGCATCAGACGCTGTTTGTTTTATTTTATACAGTAATTTACAGTAGATAGGCCTCAGCGCCACAGTATCTATGTATCCATTAGCGCCGCCATTGTTGTGTGAATGTCGGGGAAGATGCATTTTCCCTGAGTGGAGTTTCATTGCACTTCTTCCAAATAAGAGGTTAGAAAAAACTCACATACACATAGACAGCAGTAGTTTAAAACCACACACTTCACACTAAAAATAAATAATAACGTGACATTTGTCGTGATAGTTATCTATCGACTGATGGGAAAATGTTCACCCTCATGTTCCAGAAACCGGGGGGAAGCAGCGGGCTCCTGCCACGTGAGGAGGGAACTGAAGAGGTAAAGCAAGGTGAGCTCAGAAAAGATGTCATTTATTTTAAAGCTATTAAAATGTTGTGCGGCGGTAAAGTCAAGTATTTTCTCTCCTCTTTAGATTTGACACAGTTCTCAATGGCTTATCTTCCATATGCATGTAACCTTGTCAAGGCAGGACAAAAAACAGGCATGAAGATTAAAAAAACCCGACCTGGTTTTATTGATTCCCGACATTTTAATCTTTTATAGATATAAAATGCATCACTTTGCACATTTTCCCCTCTGAAATCCGCCACCGTGCATTAAGTGTTAAAGCCTAAAACTGCTTATAAGATCACTTTGGATTAGTGACTGTGGTGAGGACAGGGTATTTGTCAAGTATATTTAATACATTAAGGCAAATCAAACAGCTTTATGTAATGCATTTAAACCTGGAGAAGGAAATAAATTGAATTTAAGGTGTTCACCAGGATAAATTTAACTCCCTCCGATTTCACATTTTCAACTGTGCACGGAATAATATCTAGAAACACAACCCAAAAAGTGGACACCTGTCTCTTTTCCCAGTGAGACGTCTTCATATAGCGTGAGACTTGGTGTCCTGGGAGCTCATTAGAGGAGAAACCTCTGGATGTATTTGATGTCAGGCTGTGTGTGAGACGCTGTCTTTCTTTTCTGCCCTATGTGTCACAGCAAATCAGTGCATCAGGTCACACGTTCTTTTATCGTCTAGAGACCCAGAAATTTTAATTCAAGATGAAGAATCAAACACAATATGTCACTTATTATAAACTGAGCAGTATTTTTTCGATCTAGCTTTCAACATTGGAAAAATGTGTCCATGCAGTAAAGGACACACACATCCTTAAAATACACACACACACACACACACACCTCTTGGTCACACAAAGGGACAGGGATAGACTGTGAGGCTCCTCTGTGAGTTGTGTGTGCGTGTTGCTGTTGTCAGTGAACACTTCAGCTCTGTCAAGATATCACACGTCTCCCGACTGACCCCAGTGACAGCTCTGGGGCTCTGAGCTCGAGTGTGTGTGTGTGTGTCTGTGTGTGTGAACCCAGTGTTCTAAAGAGCATGCGTGCCGACACTGCAGCGTTAACTCGGCCCACGTCCCTCGTCTCCGTCTCCGAGGATCCACTTTACTCAAAGAGGGCTGGTCTGTGGTGACAGATGTCGTATGAGCCGGCGAGGAAGGGGCCCTAAGGAGTGAGCGAGGACGACAGAGACCGAGAGGGGGGGTCTCTTTCTTTTTGTAAAGGCCAGCGAGTTGATTGCAGAGCGGACAGTTGGTCTGTGTGGGTCGCTCAGTGGTACTTAATGACTTGACAACCTGTGTGACAAAATGACAAAAACACAACCGTGGTATATACTTGAATAGGGATAAAGTGAAAAAATTCTTGGAAATGCTAATGATTAAATAATACAACCGCTGCCAAGTTTATCTTGGATGGGACACGGGCCAAGGAAGAGCCCATCTTCTAAAATCCCTTTCTTAAACACTGTGTGACGGGCTGTTTTTTTTGGGACAATTTCCCTAAGTTCCCAGGGAATACTTCATGGATCTTCATGAAAACATCTGGCATGTTTAGGGGACTGATCCATTCTGTAAGTCTGGCCTTGGCAGGAGGAATGTGCTCTATTTGCTGGAGCATATTCTGTTTGAATTAATGCTGTTATCTCTACATAATGGCTCATGCTGCGTATGTGAATCCACTTTTTGTGGTCAAAGCTTCCATTTTACGCATGTGGTTGCAAAAGTGCCTGAAAGCACAACACTTCTGCTCTCCACTCGTCCCTGAATGCATCCTAATGGAAATGAGTCTTCTGTCACTCTGCTAGTGCCTTTGTGTAGCCATTTTTCAGCGCAGTCCTTTGTGAGTGTCTGTGAGGTAACATGTACTTAGAGACAAATTGAATTACATCGTGCCATCACGTCTTCCTGTCAAATGTGTCATTGAGGTGTGCAGCACCCAACTTGCTGATGATTTCAGTGATATATAACGACAATAGGGCATTTATCAGACTGGGAGGGGCCGCGCCAAAGATGATAGTGAGTTGCATCATGGGAGGTGACAGATAATTTTAGTTTATATCAACCTGACAGAGAAGTGTGACGCAACTGAGGCCGACGCAGTGTCATTAGTGGCTTGCCCTGTCCAAAACATGTTGTCAGTGCAGCACGAAAACAAATCTCAAAAGGAAATCTCATGTTAATCATGGTAAAAGTTAGTTTTTCTCCTGCAAGACCCACAATTTTGAAGGTAACTTGCAGGCACCAGCTGCCGTGATGTGTGGTTGGTGATTTGTAGCTGTCTGCATCTATATGATATTCATTATTGCCTTCCTGTCTGCCCTGTAATGACTTTAGCTGTGACATGTCACCCTGCTGCTTTTTGTGAGAGTCTGAGTTGTGGGTTAGAGTCGTCCCCTGCACCCGTCTGACTCCCAGCTGTGTAGTTTCTTCAGTGATGCTTTAAGCGCACTCGTATAAAGAGGAGACTTGCTGTACCTTGGCTTATCTCTGATTAGATATCATTGAACCACATGTTGATATCATCACATCCTGTATCGGACACATATCTGGGCAGCAACAAGGACAAACTGTACCTTCCCTGAGAAACAGTTTGATTTGTACCCTTGTAATTCTTAATATCTAAATTTGACAGGGACATGAAGTGTTCTGTGTTTTGTTTTCCCCCTGGCACAGGACTGGTAGTGGGGGTTTTAATAGAACAGGACTTACATTGAACAGAATGGAACAGCAGTTGTCACATTATGTATGTTTTGTGACAATGACCATGGTTATTTATTTTTAATTTTCCTGTAAAACTGGTAGAAATTCAGGCTGCCATCACTGTTTATCTTCAGTATCAATTAATGGCCCGGTTGTTTTCAAGGTATATTCATCTTTTTGTCTATAAAGTGCCTGAATATTTATTTTTTAAAGTGACACTTTAGGTTTTCCTCAGTTCAAGGTGGTGTCTTTTATATAGTCAGTAGAGATATTCAGTTCCAAACACACATAGAGTTGCTTTCATGTTTCCCAAATTAAATGATAAAAACGCATTTTTGCTTAATGTCCTTCTTATGGATTAATCAAACTTGCCAAAAATCTGCCTGAGAGGCACTGACACTTTTTGTTACGCTCCCTTATGATGATCATATATCTGTTTCAATTGGAAGAAACCTTGTGGAATCAAGAATTCAGAACTTGTAAGTTCAAATGCATGTCATCTGTCTTTCCAGACACTAGACATAGCATTTCAGATTGTTAAAAACAAATATGCACAAAGTATTCAATCCTTGATGAAATGACTCATTGGAATGGATGACTAAGGCCTAACCTCATCTAAGTTCAAATATCAAATATATTGTTTGTATATCTAACCAATTCTTCCTGAACTGTTTGGCCCTAAACCGAACTAATATACTGCAGTTAACTATGAGACTAATTATATTTCCAGTGGGCCTGTTTAATCTCATATTCATCCTGCGAGGAGTTCTGGGGGCTTGTGCGACTGGTTTCAATTTACTGATGGTGGAGCAGTGAAGGGAAGATTGGCAAACCGATGGCAAGTAGCTGGCCTCCCCACTTCCGAGAATCAACAAAGCAGACAGCAAATTAACTCGGGGCGATGCCTTTTAGCATATTTGTCCCCAAGAAACCTCAAACTCACACATTGCCGTCTTTTCGAGCTGTTTCGAGCAGCCGACTGTGTGGAGGTGGTCAGGGATGCGATAGCCAGGTTATATGAAGCACAAATGGTCATGAGCCAAATGATAGAGGACAATAAATGGACTTTTTATGAGTTTATGGGGTTTATTGTTTTCCTAGCTACAGGCAGATCCTTGTAACGGCTGCTGTCCGACATTTCTAAAAGGAACCAATGAGCCAGAAAATTTTTCCGAGAGCAAAGACGCAGCCACTTGCCCCCGTGTTGCTCTCGTGTGTGTGCGTGTGTATCTTTTGGGAGTGGATGGGTTCCCGTGCCGATGATCGGCTCAGTTCTCCTGAGGGCAAAGGCGAGTCGCACAAATGTTTCTCCTGTTCTCCTCTTCCTATACTCGTCCTCTCCCTCCACAGTGCTCTCAATCTCTCCTAAGTAAGTGGCAGAAAGCAGGCCTCAGGCACAAGTTGTTTCTCAGGCAAGTGCAGCTGCCTACTCGCTGCAAAAACACACACACACACACACACACACACACACACACACACACACACACGTAGGAGCTTTATAGACGATTTAACTATGTCACTGCTCTAAAAACTTGTGTAGTAAAATGAGCTTCTGACTGAATTGGAGCACACAGAGTGTAGATATATGTTTTGACTGTTACCTTGCATTGCTTGACATTGATTCCGGCTAATATGTTGAGCTCCTATCGAGTTTTGTTTCAGTACAGGGCTAAGTTAAAATGTGTGCTGCTGCTAAAAAGGGCTACTCAACATAAAAACATGAATATAAAATCAAAATAATACATAAATCAAAATCCGACACAGTATGGCGACATACCACCTGCTAATATTCAGACCTTGGAAAAACAAATGAGACGTCTTGGTTGTGGTGAAGCTCGATGCTTGGATTTAAAAGTGTAAGCATCTGATGATTTGGTCTCGTCACTTGCAGCCGCCATTATCTCTTTGAAAAACTGTTGAAAGGATGCATTTGTCGGCTTCCTTTTTGAAGGAGCCTCTGAAATCTTCAAATGCAGGAGGCGCCTGAATTGAGACACAGCTACTAATTGTGATCTATTTGTTTCGTACGATCTGGCAAATCTGCTGCAGGTTTGCACGCAGGAATATATTGCAAGTGCACTGGGTCTATTAGCGGTATGAAAAAGACTCTGCAGTAATCGATGAGGAATTCTGTTGGATGCATTTGAAATCTGTAAATAAGGCACAACTGATCAAATACTGGAATTCACCATGTACCATCAAATCCCAAATTTTGGCCACAACAAAAACGATGTTCTGTCAGAATCCACTGAACAGGGATATAACAACCTGTCTTCTTATAAAAAACAACAACCCGAACGACATATTCTTTCACATCTAAATGTAGACGATGGCATTATGGATTCTTCTTGAACAACAGGTGTGTTCTATGACAACGCGCTTAGGTGAGATGAAGCGAGCGAGGGAGGAAAAGAGTGACCTGGATGAGAGAGGAAAAATGTGTTTGTTTGCATGCAGACCCAATGGGGAAATTGAGGCTGGGTGGTTTGATTAGATTAAAGCTTGCTTAGATCTACATACTGTTAATTACCTGTGTGTGTGTGTGTGTGTCTGTGTGTGTGCACGCTGCTGCAGGGTGGAACAGAATTACGTCGCCTGAGTAGGGGGGGACATCTGCTTTAAGTGGGACTGGCGATTATAGCAGCGTGCAAACGATAAGGTGTGTTTATGTGTGTCCCTGTGCTTTTTTGTGTAGTTGTGTGTCCTTTTTCACACTGAGCATAATAAGATAGTTCAGATAGAGGGAAAGTAACGTTTGTTTTTGTCTTAAAACATCACATCTTGAATTAGCAAGCTTTCAGAGTCATATCATTCAGCAGATTGGGAAAAATATACTTTATTACTTCCTCTATAGGTTATGTTTTCACCCTGTCCGTTGTATTTGTCCCGTTTGTACTGCTTACATGGTAGCAAGATTACAACTGGGAGGATTAACATGACACTCGGTGGAAGGATGCATTATGGGTGAGGAAAGAACCCATGAAATTGTGGTGCAGATCCAGGATAAGAATAGATTGGGCAAAATAGGGAGTTCTTCAGCATTACCCAGGGAATAATTCATAGATGTCGATGGAAAAAAAAAACAGGCACATCTATGAGTGTGTGACATTTGGTGCAGCTCTGGGCCTTGGCAGAGATATGCGCTCTACTGAGAGCCATACTAGAAGGAAAATATGTTTAAATGAGGCCAATAATTAAAACTTGGATTGTAATGCAACTTTTATACAGTGAGTGCAAGTGCTCCAGGTGTGATTCGCTGAATCTGACAATAAATATATGCAATAGAACAGTTTTTCTCATCAATTCATGAGAAATAGAAATGATCAAATGAAATAAAGACAATTCAGATAAAAGACAAGACCAAGCAATGTATTTAATTACATAAGACTTTAGAAAAAGCTCAAAAACAAGAAGCAGATTTATGGTGTATTGAAAATGAGGATTAGTCACTAGAATTAAATCTTTTCTTTTCTTATAATCTTGAATGTTGATTTGTGTAATACCTCAGACGAACCACAATGGGTTAAAACCCAAGTCTCAGCTGGAGCCAGTGGCAAAGTGAGAGAGAGAGAGAACTGTTTGAGAGAACGTTCCCTTGAAGTGTTGAATAGGTTTTCAGGAAGTTGGTTATGTTCTTCTCCACTCGGCCAACGTCATCTCTGGCTCGCACATTTTCCATCGCCTCGGCCAAGTGGCTCTCTCTTCCTCTCTCGCACGTGCTCGCAGACACACAACCACCAATACAGTCAACCAGGCCCAGATAGGCCGGCTGCAGTAACTCGTATGGACACACACACGTCTGCAGCCATGCAGGCTTTATAAGCTATAGCTAAAACTAGCTCTGGCAAACTACCTCCCTCTGACCTCTGTTCAACTACTAGCTCACATGGACACACACAGTAATAAGTCTGCTCTTGGCCTTGAATGAAAGCTCTACAGGCCTGTGTGTGTGTGTGTGTGTGTGAGAGAGCAGACCGTTTATCCACCGGTGACGCTGGTGGCACCACAACAATCTAGTCATTATTGGACTCGACACAAAGCCCGAAGAGGAGCAGAGGACACCCAGAAGCAGAACTCACAGAACACACAGCAGTTATTCTGAGCCGGTTTAAAACATCTCAGTGGAATAAATAAGACTTCCTTTCAGTACTCACATTCAACACTGGCACAGTTTATTTAAGCAGGACATATGTTTGCATCAAAATATTTCCAGGCACTTTCCAATGCGGTAAAATGGACTTGTCTTGTTTTTCTAAAAGTAACCTAGATTCAGTTACCAGGATTCAGATACGGGTCATATTGCTCATTTAAGCTTATCACTTTTCACTTAACCACAATTTTAAGGAACTGTTTCTAAGTAGCTTTGAATTATAGAGCAGAGTTGAGTTGAGTTGAACTCGGCTGAACAGCTCCTTGTGCAGCGGTGGTAGCGCAGCTTCGGGGTTCAGCGGTCCGAGTCTTGCAGTCTGTCTTTGCTCACTTACTGCGGGTCACTTGAGTTTACAGGCTCCCCACAGGCCAAGCAAACAGGCCATTCCAAACAGGATTAATTCAATAAGTTGTTGGCATGTGTAAGAAAATATTGTGACTGCATCTTAGTATAATTCGAGTGAATCATGTGCTCGATTCTGAGCAGCGTGTTTCTATGGAGGTGATGGGGTTAAGCAGCAGCAGCAGCAGGAAGCAGTTTGTCATCCCTGCTACACTCTCCTGCTCTTTTTCCACTGTTCCGGTCTCTGGGCTCTTTGTGCTTCAGGGGTTCCCTCTCAGTCATTGGGATGCCGAGTGTCCCCAGCAACGAGAGCAGCCCAGTGTGGCCTCACGTCAGGGCAGGAAACTCACTCTCTGCTCGGTGGCCTCAGTGGCAGCCGGAGACAAAGAATGCTCTGTGCAGTGAACTGTTTACCTCCCTGTGATTATTTTTGTTAATGTTTACTCAGTCAACTCTGGAGAGAAAGTGCAACTACACAGCCTTTTTTCTTTTTTCTATACTGGGAGGACGTTTAACTTGAGGCTATGAAACAGAATGTGGACGCAGGGCTTTGCACTGGAGAGACAATTTGATTTCAAACTGATTACCAACCATGTCTTCTGTGCTGTGTTAATGAACTACTTAAAAAACAAACAACATTTGTACCACAGACAATGAACAGAGCTCTGCAGCATTAATATAACAACACTACTGTCTCTTTCGAGAAACCTCTTCAAGGGAAAACAAAAACCTCTGGTCATCCAGGCAACAGTGCTGTATAAAAACAATGACAAGCGGTTAAAGAAAATGTAATAATGTCTGTGTATTTCAGGTGGACGATAATGTACATGTTTATTTACCTAGCGCAGTGTGCAGCTGATGTGCAGCTGACTTCAGGGGGTTAAGGTTTTGGAAAAGCCTTCATGTTCCTGGTAGAAGCCCGGTAAACGTGGTTAGAGGCCCAGAGGGGGATTGGAAAATACGATTTGATGGCCATTTAAGCCCGGGTGAGCCCAGATGAAATAAGATTTGAGTGTCATTTCTCGATATCAGCCCTGGGGCCAAAGGAGATAACAGATCAAAGATCACAAATAACAGGAAGCATAAATTCACTGAGAAGATGATGGAGGAGCGAGAGCCGAGGGGGGGAGGGGGAGGGGGCAGGATGCTGTTTAATGGTGCTGCGAGTGGAGGGTAGATGGTGGACAGCAGTGAGGTTAGACTGTGGCTGGGTGCAGTTAAAGGAAGATGGAGCTGTAAGAGAAAGTCCTGAGCCAATTTCCACAAGCATCTTTTTCTCTAGTCTGTTTCATAATGCATCTCTGAATATATATTTATAAAGCGACATTTTCTTAAGCCAAGAAACTGCATTAGTTGTGTATGTTGAAAGTATAGTCATAAAAATCCAGAGCAATAAAGGCTATAATCTAAAAAAACATATCAACACAAATTTGCAGAGTTTTAATCGATTGGCTTTGCATATTTGACATTTACTGTATTTAATGGAAAGTAAATCCATTAGAAATTAATTTCATATTAATTCACATCCCCCAGTTGGGCCTGTGAGGTACATATGGACAACTATCAGATCAGGGTTTTAAAAATGTTGGTGTCTTAATGTGGTGCATCACAAATATGAGGTTAAGGATTGATTTCCGGTTTGATTTCAACTCTAATTTATATTATTGTCTGTTTTGTTTACATGTAGTAACGGCAGCTAAACCATAAATCTTTATCATCTCTGTCAAAACCTTATTTATGCTTTGTTGGTTACTTTTATCCGTTTAGTTTCCTCTTCGACTTTCTCAGACACCATCTGGCCAACTCAATTTCTGAATCTCAGTAATGTTCCAAATTCATGTCAGGAACACGTGAATGAAAGCCGGGAGCAATGATGGTGCATTCGGGATACGCACTTCATTTCTATCAGCGAATTTATTTATTTATTTCATTTGATTGCTGCTGTGGATGTTAATGGCGCTCGTTCACAGTTGGCACACACTCACACAAGAGAAGTAATGTGTGTCCTCCTCGTTTGTGTGCTCCTGTTTGTCAGGTCCTGCAGTGTGCACGTTACATATGTGCACGTGTGTGTATCAAGACAGATGTGTGTTTATGAATAGAAAGAATTATCGCTGTGGATTTATGGGCCAGGGCGCCTGTGGCAAAACAAACACACAGGGCCCACGCACACCCACACAGCCCAACCATTACTCCCACATACTGAAATATGTGCGTGTCATACGGATGGGGGGGGGGGATGATCACACCTCTGGAGTGACAGAAAAAATTAGGAATTATTTCTGCTGTAATTATGAAATATAGCCTGGAGAGACGGTGTTGGGGAGGAGGGAGGAGAGAAACTAGAGCAGAGTAGGTGGGATGAAGAGACGAGTGCAAAGAGCAAAAGGCCAGAGATAAAGAGAGGGAGTGAGGATAGGGAGAAAGGTTAAGCCTCACCTGGAGGCATGGAGATATAAGAATTACCTTTGGTGCACCTACGGTGAGACGCTCCAGAACCCCGAAGCTGCGAGAGACAAGTCTGTTCAACCAGAACCAGAGGTGTCACTTCAGATATCTCCACGTAGAAGCAATTAAAAAGCATCGTCTTTCTTTTCAGACCGCGTGCTCCGCTCCGCGAGAGCCTCATTAAAATTTGAGAGCAGAAGAGATAGGAGAGCAGACGAGGTATTATCACTGGCTTAATTATGAAATATGGCCTCGTTAATTGTTGTACAGCTTCAGGAAATTAAGGCAGAGGAGCCAAGAAGCAGAAGCAAACTCAGAAAGGAAAATCTTTGAGATATTATAAGAGCCAACTAAAAGGGAAGCAGGTGTGAAAATCTTTGAGATTCACACCTCAAGGCCAGCAGCCATTATTTATGTTGTAATGATGATGCAATGGAGGAGCATCTTAAAGGGGAGGACAGGTTCACTCTCCTTCAGGCGAGGAAGGAGCCACAGTGCTGCTGTAAGGAAAACTCTGCACTGCCATACACGGTTTTTAGGTGAATTCATCATCCACCAAATTACCCCCCCTTGTTTAAATGACCCTGATAATGACATTACTGATATATTATTCTAACAATCAGATTCAGCCGACTGAAGTGAAATATTTAATCTGACAGTGAAGATCTAGCCCCATAAATCATCGCCAACTATACATTGTAAGGTGATTTCTTGTGTTTCGCTTTAACATTTGAAGAAGATATTTCATCCATGGCTGGATCCAGTATTATTTAACTCTTTCTTTAACATCTCAAGAAAAAATTACGTTTTTAAATCAATATTAATAGATTAGATATAATTATCAGGCATATTTAAGGGGACTGTTGGGTCTTGGTGGAGGTACGAGCTCCACTCTAGTTTTGCAGGTGTCTCCTGTATAGCCGCAACTTTCTTTCACTATGGATTAAACTGCAGATAATTTTTTCAATCAATCATTGACCTATAAATTGTGGTCAAAGATTGTGTTAAGTGCTCGTCACCGTTTCCTGTGACCCAATCGATATATTCATGTTCACATCTGAGAATCAGATATTATTGAATTTGCAGCGTGTACAGTTGAACAATTGTTCGCAGGCTATCTATAGCTGCAACGATTAGCTATTGGGTACAATTCATCCAGGTCGTTTAAGACTATGACCTATTTTTGCATTACGAAAATAGGGCAATTATTACAGTGGTGGAAGCTGAGCAAGTGAAGACAGAGAGAGGGTATGTGTGCGCTATATGTGTATCTGTGTGTGTGTGTGTGTGTGTGTGTGTGTGTGTGTGCGTGCATGCATGCATGCATGTTTCCGTAACGTTGCCTAAGATGACTTCTGCACAAACTATGTCTGAGATTTCTATTTCTCTTCGTCAGACCGACGGAGGTGGCAAAAGCATATGTGTGAGAGAGGGAGGGCAAGTGAGAGGCTCACTGAGGATTTTTTGTCTGCTTGGTAATTATCATATCCACCATCTGTCATAGAGCATATGATAAGGAGAAGGAGCAAGGCTGCCAAGGGGCGATGGAGGGAAGTGCAAATCGAGGAGAAAGCCGCACAGAAGCATGTCAGGGTCGTGGAAGAGCGTCTCCCCGTGTTTGTTTATGTATGAGAGAGGCTGCTTGCATGCATGTGTCGCTGCATACATTAATGCAGGAGTGTGTGTTTGTGTGCAGCGGGATGGGCGGGGGCACGGCGGGCACAACGAGAGCTATTTTTAGACGCAGCCTCACCTAGCTGTTAGCGGCGTGTTTACGAGGAGCCGAGAGGCATCATGAGGGTCCCAGCAGACCGACAGGGCCCCGCCTCACGACGTTATGTCCCAGCTCGTCCCCACCTCTCTCCCGCTGTCTTCCTCTATTCCTCCTCCAGTCCCTGCAAACCACAATCTGGATAGGCCTGCAAACCATGCCTTGAACTTGTCTCTCTGCAATCGGTGCCACATCGGAGCAAGTGCCTCCTGCCAAACTGAAAGTCATGCCACCATTTGGAAAAGCCTGGAGACTGAAAAATTATGAATATATAATAAATTTGTTAGGAGCTAGAGTGGTTTATAAGATGGATTTGTTCCTCTTGATAGGAATGAAGAGATCAGGATCTCGAGAAGTCCAAGTAAACAAGTGAGAATATTACACAAAATGACCAGGTCCTCTCTGGTGCCGCCATCTGTTTATTCATTGGTGATACCACAAGAACAGAAGGCGACCCTGGCAGTGAGCAGCCACATTGGGACTAACTTCTAACAGCTCTGTGTCGAAATTCAGGACAGACTTTTCTCACCTGAACTGGCAAAAACACTTTCAGGCAGTGTGGTGTAAAGTATAGAAATAAAAATGAGCAGGAGAACCAGGAAATGCTATCACCAAGGAAATAAAAGAACCTACAAACCCCAAGTGATATATTTAAATTTGCGCCATATTCTTTGTTGTTACCATCTTATTACCAGGCCTCTTTTTTATCAAAATTGTATTATTTATATTTAAAAATGTATTATTTACATATGCATTACTAAACTTGGTGGTTAGAAGCTGAGGTGGGTTGTTTTTCACCGGCACGTAACTAGCGTGGGTGGAAGTGAGAATCGGATTGTATCGACTCAATCAAAGGTTTGTTTATGCTATTACCGACGATCATTGAGAATGGAGGGGGGGTCTATTTTTAGCCACTGAAAAGCCGTTTCATGTGTCACTTTGAATGGATTGAATTCAGAGCGATTGGTAAACTCTTTGAAGCTGCTTCAAACAGCCTCAAGAGTGGACAGAGTGTTTACGAGGTACGATAACGCCGCCATCGCCGCTAGGCTTGTGGATTTTTAGGGAAAAAGAAGGAAAGGAGTTTGCTTACAATTGCACAAAGTCATATAATGAGCAAAATATTATTTATTGAGCTTAAACATACATTAACCTTTAATATAGCTTGACAGCATTTTCATCATTATTGCCCACACTGTAAAAATAAACAACCTAAACGTTTGAATAAGGAGTTTTACTGCCAAGTGTCTAACACACTGCCGGACCTGCTTCATATGGTTCTCAGTTATATTGAATTAATAGACCCCTCTATGCAAATCATATTGGCAAACGGCCGTGCGATGAATAACACTGAGTGCATTTAAAGTAGCTGTGTGTGTGGGTGGGTGTCAGTTTGTGTTACAGGGGACAGCAGCAGCTGTGGGCAGATCAGGATGAGAGCACAGTGTACACTGCGATGTTTATTAGAAGGCATATGTGATTTAATGTCAATTCTGAATATTAACCATCTCTAAAATGATCGAAGGCACCTGTTAGTTGTGTAGGATTTCATTTTATCATTAATATGTAAATACTCTTAATGTGTACACACATAAAGTGTTTTTACATTCAAGCTGCTTTATACTTCAGTTTACAGTTCAGAGTAATATACAGTATAATATTATAGATGAATTGCTCTATATTTAACAGGTGTCAACAGGTGTTTTCCTGTTTAGGATTTCTATCATGAAACATTTTCAGGAGTCGTACTCGTGTACATAGTCTAACGTAAGTACATATGTACATTTTGTGTACAAAGATGCTCATTGGGGAGTATTTTCACATCATAGTATTGCTTCTTTTCCCTGAGTATCAGGGCAGAACATTGATTCAACCGGTGCACTTTTTACAGCAGACATCTTGACACGTCACATTAGGAAAAGCATCGGTGTAAATAATGAAATGAGTTACTTTGAAGCCTTGTTCATTTATTCAGGAGCACCTGTGCATTTCCCAGTCAAACTGTCTTCTGTGAAAAATGCCTATAATTTCTAAACCGTCATGGCGGCAGAAAGGTGCAGAATAACATAAACAGTGAGCCAAATTGTCAACAGATCGTTATTTATCTAAAAGCTAAAAGCTTCTGACTCAACTACTTAGTTCTGAAAGAAATGTAATTGTTTTTTGGCATCTAGACTAGAAGCACAACGCCTATCGTCCTAAGATTCAGTGACACAGAAATAAATAAAAAAGCAGATTTTTTTCGCCTCTATATACGTACTTGTTGATGTTCTTGATTTTTGTAACGAGAAACAGAAACCAGACTTCTAGCCCCTTGCCTAGAAATTCTAAATATTCATGAGTGGAATCTGTTCATAAAGTTTATGGACAACCAGTTTGTGAGTCGGTCAGACGATGAAGGGGCTGAATCTCCTTGAATTAGCCTCAACATGAGCTTTGCACCGAACAGACCGAGCGTCTTCTTCACATCCACACAGTAGTTTTCAATCAAGCAGTCGAATGTCCTGCAGAGCTCACAGCAGCAGCAGCATCAGTCCGCTGCACTAATGCAGAGCACAGCAGCCGCCGGACACACCAGGGGTCCTCCTGAAGCCGCGGGAGCATCTTTATTTTTATTTTTCTCTGAACCAGACTCATGAATTATAAATAACGGATGGATGGATAGAGCCAGCATAAGCAGGAGAGGGATAAGACGAAAGAGGGGAATTGAAGAGAGAAAGAAAGAGAGAGAGCAACGTTAAACTGTCGGTGACATTACGGAAAACTAGACCACTGGGGAAAGAGAAAACGGTTACGATTAAGTTGAGGCAATGAAGGTGGAGGGAAAAGGCAGCGAGGCGTGAAAACAAGAGCAATATGAGCTCAGGGTAAAAAAAGAGTGTAATGGAGTAAACGAAATGAGAGTGCCAGAGAGGCGGGTGGGGGAGGACAGGAAGATGGAGAGGCATAAGGGGCAAGATGGAGAAGAGGAAGAATCGGTGGGAGACGAGGAAAGAAAACAGTCAGAAATAAGCGCCGGCTGATTCCTGCTCTGGTTTTTGTTTTGGTTCCATAATTGCCCTGGAATTGAGAAAGAATAGCTGTTGAAAAATGAACGTCCCTGCTCTCTCGCCTCTCGCATCTCCTCCGATCGTCCCTCTCGTTTAACTCTTCTCCTCATTTGCTCCATCATTACCTCATTTGCTGTAAAGCCGAGGAGGAAGCAGAAACATTAAGTGCCCGATGGCAACTTCAGCGCTCGACTAATGGTCGTTAATGGGATCTCACTACACTCGTGTAGACAGTGTTTTCTCGTCTTCAGTGAGATCAGATGGGAGAGAGCACAGAGGCTATCGTCGTTATCAGTTTCTAGAAGTACAGTTTGAAAGGGAAGTAGCAGAAGGAACAAATAAAGCAAGGCAGGAAGTAGGTAAAAGTAGGAAAGTTTGCAGAATCCTAGATCTCTACATCAGCTACATCTACAATTTAATATCAACGTGACTGCACCCTTGAGTTTATTTTTATCATCACATCTCCCCGGTTCCCATCGTGCATCAAACAAACAACACGAGAGAGGACGCCAGACACACACACGTGGACGGGAAAAATGCACACCTATACGCCGCACTCGGGTTCTGGAGATGCATGAAAGAGTTTTACTCTGATTAAGTTAATTAATTCCCTCGCGATTTGTTGCTGAGGCAGACTGAAACTTTTTGTAACAAACCCAGAAAACAGATGAAACCCTCCCCAACACACACACACACACACACACACACACACACACACACACACACACACACACACACACTCATCCTGCTCTTTATTCTTGTCCCAAACCAAGGACGAGAATACACCATCCCAAATCCTGCAGATCTGTTTTTAAACATTTCTCGAGAGATTCAGCTCCAACGTCCTGAAAGAAAAGAGTTCGGGTGCGATACCATGGACTTCAATGGTTTTGTGTATTTTAAAAGGTGCAGTCTGTCTTTTTGACACTAAATGCTTCCTCAGGCCGCGTCTCTAGTTGTCCAGTAAGAAAGAAATAGAAAAAGCCTGCAGGGTTTCAATCCTCAGCAGGGATTTCCTTAGTTTGATTAAAGTTGATATCTCCCATTGTTGTTACTGGTGTTTTCCTTGTGTACCAGTCGGAGGTATCTTATCTAACAGGTAGTTTTATTTCGCTACATTCCTTTCAGTGGTATTTCTGGATCAGTTTCCCCTCAGATAACTAGAATGTATAAATAATGTACTGACAGTTTGATTCACGATGATACGGATACAGATGAGCAGTGCTGATGGTGTCTCTCCTCGAAAATGAATGTTTGGTGGTCGCACACCCTCCCCCTCTTCCTCTACCAGGTAGATTTGTAAATCTCATACGGAATACATGCATGTGCTCGGTGTGTTCCAGCTGCTCCAGTGTCAGTGGTGAGAGTAACTCTCCTCCCCCAGCAGAGTGGCTCCTCTGGATGCATGTGGGCTGCATTATAGATGCATGAGAAACCTAATTGAAAGTGAGGGAAGCAGCTGAGTCCCGCGCTCAACGCAACATTTCCACATGCAGACACGGTTGCATAAACTGGCATGTTGTTGTTTTTATTTTTTACTTGCATGAATACACACACGGCGCATATCAGTGGGTGAACAGTTGGGTTCATACAAGTATTGTGTGTCTGTGTGCGTGTCAAGTGAGCCACACATTCAGTATATGTGCAGATTCTATGTACAAATGGCTTCCAGAGGAAATTTTTTGACTTCAATACCAATTTTGGCATCACGAGAGGTTACGTTTTCACCCCTGTCCATTTGTTTGTTGGTTTGTTTGTCATCAAGATTACGCAAAAAAACAAACGAGAAAGACGTCAACAAATCTTGTTGGGAGGATGGGACCTGGGTCAAGAAAGAACCGATTCAATTTTGGCGTGGATCAAGATTCAGGGATGTTTCTGTGAGATCGTTTTTGGACATTTTCACAGATTTCCCCTGGGAATAAATTCAGGGATCTTGATGAAAGAAATCTGGCACATTTAAAGGACTTATATCTATTAGAGTTTGGGCAATTTTGTACAGCTTGTTTGAATTCGAAGGCCTCGTTGGAGTTGAGAGCTCTACTGAGTTACACTCTAGTTGAAACTGAGCGTCCACAAAGGTTGATCACACACAAACGTGAGACATCTGACCCTCTGCACTGTGTTGTTGAGTTCCTCTCTGGTTGGTGCTCTGCAGTGAGTGCTTAACACCAAGTCGAAGCCACATTGGGATTAAAAACCTGCCTCATTGATAGTCACTTTAACTTTATTCCCAAAGCCTCGGCCCGAGTCCCTCGAAAGGAGCTGAGCAAGCAGAAGCATAAAGACGCACTAAAACTACAACATCCATCAAGGCACAGGCGACTAAGCGTCAGTGTTCAGCAGCTTGAATTGGTGGATTGATGGTCTCTCTTTGCATAAAAACATTTCACTGTTGCAGTAAAGTTCCAGAAAGTAAACGCAGTGAAATCATGTTTTTATGTTTTTCGATAAACCCTCTGCAGTAACTGGTAAATCTCCAGTCTGAGACCAATTTTTGAGTCTCCCTCCTCTCCTCCCTCTCTGCAGCATCTCGCAATTTTTCGTTTATTGATCCCGCTGCTGTCATCTGCACTCACTTTTCCTCTTTATCTTCCACTTGTATGCTCCCACTCGTGTGGACCCTGCCTCACTCTATGTTTGCTGCAGGGTTATTTTGTTGTGGTAGGGGTGTGTTTTTGCCCCGCATTCGACTGCAGTGGAGGAAATGTCCCCCCCCCAGCGAGGCTCACAGATGCAGAGACACACCGGGGAACCAGTGGAGCAATGCTGTTAGTGACGGTTTCCTTTTCATGTCATAATAGCGAGACAGCAGGAAAACTCTGTGTTCCCATCGAAGCTCGACAAAGATTTATCCATTTTGGTTAGGGTTCAGTGTTCCTGTGCTTCCTTTCATTAAAAGTACACAACAAGATGCTCTCTTCCTTCGATTCCCTGTTGATGCCCAGGCAGCCTTCAGATGAAACAAATTATAATCCAATACAACCATTTGCATTGTGTTGTGGGTTTGAAACCAACTTTTTTTCTCCTCCCGGATGATTAATGGCCTCATAAATGTGGAATTTGTTATGGCTCATAATAATTCCATTATACAGACTACACAAGATACATGATGGGTGGGTAGCAGGACTGCATTTAGGCACCATTAGGAAGCTCCCCATGATTCAGATCTTATTGCAGTACTTTCTTTGCAATCACCTGTGGAGGAGGCTCTTCTGGAAACTAAAGGCCAGACTTAAGGGGTTAAGAATAACAGCTGCAGTGCATGTCAGACCCCTGGAGTTAGTTTAAAGTGTGTGTATTATTTGCAAACCGTGTTCACAGATGACATAATGCATTGAAGGTGATGCAAACGGAATTGAACAATCGTGGTCCATTACGAGTGGCCACTACGTCATGATGAAGTTCCTGTTACCGTGAATAAAATTGTGGATTTCTCAGGGTGTGGACATTTTTTTGAAGTTTTAGATAAAGAAAGTACCTACACAAGTCAGCAAACTATAAAACGGGTATATTTAAGCATATTTATACATTATCTGCAGTATAGGCTGCAGTATATTTGCAGTGTTCATGTACAGACTGTAAGTGGGTTTGTCGCTGAGGTCGGTCCATTACTGAGAGCAGTGGGGAGGAGGAGGAGGAGGAGCGACAGAGTGATGAAGGAGCGGAGTGGTTGATTAGAAAAAGAAAAGAAAAAGTCCATCATCAGCAGGAAAACTTCCAGACTGTTGATTACTCTGTTGCTCGTGTGTGTGTGTGTGTGTGTGTGTGTGTGCGTGTGCGTGTGCGCGCGTGCCTGTGGTGCAGTGGGAAGCCCTGCCCGACAGAGCTGTCTCGACTGGGGAAGCTGCCTTCCCATCGGTAATCCACTTACCGATGGCTAATGTCCTGCAGTAAGTGGAGGAGGGAGGTTCCTTCCCTAACAAGATACCCTCCATTAGAAAAACACACACAAACGCTCACTCTTTTGAAAACACTTGCTGGCACGTCACAGGGAAGCTCACAAAGAAGCTCTGTTTTTAGGTTAAGATAATATTTACCGATTAAGTTATGTTTGTGTTGAATCAGATATAAAACTTTGCATTACAAGAACAATTCCCTCCCTGCTGCAGTGTCATGTATTTTGAATTCCTTACGCTTGAACACCAGTGGCCGTTTTCCCCATAACATTTGTCTTTACACAGCTTCACGAGTCATTCGACAATTCACGTTATCCTGAGAATCAGACACTTCAGAGGCCACACTCTTCTTTTCAAACTGTCTCAAACAACCACGCTCTCCATCGCAGGGAAACTGTCTCTGCGAGGGAGCCATTGTCTGCTGTCGTCCGTCAGCTTCGGTGCCCACCTCTCTTCTCCGCAGCGCCATTGTCTCATCTGTAAGAGGGAGATTTGTGAGGCTGAGTGAAAGCAAGAGATATTTAGACGATAATGCTGCTTTGCTGCGCCAGACGTCGCCGTCTTTCAGGCCGTTTGAGCCGTGGCAGATTGATGAAATCGTGAATTAGAGCCCCGCCTCGCCCCGTCTGGCTTTACAGCCGCAGTGAAAAACACCAGTTGCTCCCGAGGAGCCAAGAAAATGCTGCGAGTCTCGACCAGCAGTATGAAACAAGAGCTCAGACATGTTTTATTTGATATCCTGGTGTGTCTTCAGTTTATACTTCACAGCAGTTAGCTTTCTAATCTATATATTGATTGTTTATACTTCACAGCAGTTAGCTTTCTAATCTATATATTGATTGTTCCACATCATATGTCCCTTTCTTTTCATCATTACCTAAGATGACTATGTTTGAGAAAAAATGCATTTGATGTGGGCTTTTTAGTTTGGTCCATTG